>NC_031768.1:50493502-50556002 GCF_001522545.3 Parus major | reverse complement strand
TAGTACTTTCAAAGTAGCGCCTTCAAGTAGTCTCAAGTGAATTCTTAAAATTTTGCTGTGAGCTCTCTTTTCTGTAGCAGTAGCCATAAGAATAAAGTGGTACAATTAAAGCTTAGTGGATAAATTTCCATTAAGCCAAGGTATTCACTTGTGTGAGTTTTCAAGAAGAACGTGTATGACTCTATGCTCCCTTCAAATTCACATTAAATTCACACAAAACAATTGTGTATTTCTTAATGTCTTCAGAATTTAGTTCCAGAGCAGTAGATAAATAATGTATCTTTTTGTTCTCTTGCAAAAACTAAAGCTAGAAATAACTACCTTAGAGAGACAGAACCATATTTGATCACCCTCATGATGCTATGAGACACAACCCCTCATTGTGGGATGCCATAACTTCTTTAACTTCATTCCCTGTGACATATTTTTCCTAGAAATAAACACTAAGAACTTATGACTTAAAAACTGCAACGTGGTAACATGACAAAAAGGTCTTTTCTAACATCTTATCAATAACCATTATATCTTTCAATTAAGAATTCATTTTAGAAAATGAAAATGAGCACACAAATTATTTCAAATGGGTTTATAGCTCCTCTCCACTATATATTCAGTAAAGACCATAAAAAAAATATAAAGACCATTCTGAGTCTATTGCATGAAGTACATATAATGACCAATGAAATGAAAGCTGAGGAGAAAGAAAGAAACAAAAGAATTAAACATCTTTCAGAGCTGTTTGGGGCACAAGACACCTAAGGACTGTACATGCAGAGCTTTTCAATAGATTGAAAATACATCCAATTGTGTGCACATGTAACTCATATGAGCCTATTCAGAAAATCAGGTGTGTCCAAGATTCAAGTGAGTCACTGTAAACATACAATAGTCAGTATGCACGTGAGCAATTGGGCTGCATTGAGCCTAGTTAGCCGGGAATATTTCGGAACCGATGTGCACATATCCATCAAGTGAAAACTGAACAGTAAATCTCTCATAAAATGTGCCAAAACTACTACTACCCCAGAGGAATAAAGGCCCCTAGTAGAAAACAGGTCTGCAGAGGTATGTCATTGGAGGGTGATTTGGTGAGGGTCTATAGAAATGATTTTATCCATTTATTTGCACTGAAGAAAAAGCTTTCAGAAGTTTATACCACCTCTGCACTCCATCCTGCCTACACGCACTATTCATATCCTGTTCAATAATATGAAAGGCTTCTATATTTTCTATGTAACAAAAATAGATGTTTTCCAGCTACTTAGCAAAAAACAACACATTAAGAAAAAACTTCCAATTTTATTTTTCACCTTTATAATCAATTAACTGTAATAGCTTTTAATGTACTGTTAAAATTCCTGAGCCTCTCAGGCTGAGTGAAAAGATACACCAACAACCAAAGTGTAGAAAGTGATACTGGCTTTATCAAACTTTTAATTCAGCAGATCTTTATTGTCTGTCATAGGTTACAAATTTGACTACTATTTTTAAGAGTTTGAGAAGTCCTAGATGATGTAGAAAGCATGAACTCAGTACGTTAAGGATTTAAAAACTAATCTATTAAGATTTAATAGAAAATATTTAGAATGTGAAATGAGAATGTAGATTTAAAATGTGTTAACTGTAAGTGTATTGGCATGTAGAAACCCATCAAGGTATACTAATGGTTTTCTTGTTACATTAAAATGCAATATTCAGTAAAATAAGTACATTGTATAAGTATCTCTCTGTGTGTATGTATCTATACAGAAATGAACAGATAAAATACGTTTACACAAGCAGCTGGGCAGCAGAACTGCCAATGAACATTACTCTCTACATCAACTGCTAAGTACTCTCCTTTAAAAAGGGCTTTCTCAGAGAACTAACTAAAATCCTAACAGATCAGAAACACAATTTAACCAAAGGTCTGGATCACTTGTTTGCTGACTTTGCTAGAGAACAGCTCAGGTTGAAGAGAATTTTGTTGATGCTAAAACTTCCTTTGAGTCTTTCATATTTATAGAAACATATTCATATGTATTTCTATATTTGTCAAGGTGAATAAGCATGTTATATTTACATTGTGCATACATTTTAAGAAGATTTACTGCTGATAATGCAGAATGAATAGCTGTATAGGATGACATACTTATCATTAGTTTCCTTTTTGATGCATGAATGTTAACAAGAAAATCCAATTCTAACTTCAGAATATTTAAATTATTTTCCATTTTTTACTGAGGATACTTTGAAATTTTATGATTCTCTTCTATAAGATACTAGCCAAAGGTCTAACACTGATCTTGCCTCTAGAGGGGTACATAAAATAAAAAGAAAGACAAAACCTGGGACTTTTTAATATGTGGATTTGATAAAGTTATACCTTAACTGCTGCTGTCAAGAAGCAGTTACTGTTGATTATCTGAAAATTACTTGTGGAATTTTCATTAATATCATAGTTTAAATCTCTTCTGAAAGAAATGCTTTAACTTTTGTGAACATGGTGAATATTTTATATTTTGCTATAGGAAACAGCATTCATATTTTCAGCAAGAGAGTGTCCTTCCCACACCTCAAATAACATATTCAATTGAAAATATAAGCATGACATTCAGGCTTCATTTGCTGTTGGTGTCTAGCTAAAAAATATAAATTGATAAAGACAGAAAATTCTAATCTGATGCCCTAAGGCCAGATCCAATAAAACACTTAAGCATCTAAATTTGATGTTAAAGCAACCAACTTTCCAGTGGTGATGATGGTATGAGCAGCCACTGCCTCCAACATCACCCCAAAAAATTGTATGCAGCTACCTGGAGCTAGTAAGTACAGAAATACTGTCAGTAGGACTGAGCTATAAATAATACCTTGCAGACCCAAAACCACCTGAGTCCAGGTTGTAAGGGTAAAGGGATGTTAAAATATACTCCCCACTTTAACAAAAACCACAGTGATTAAGGATACTGCTCAGGAAATACGTCACAAGTTCCATTCTCTCTTTTGCCTGGAGAGAATTAGGCTCCACATCTCCAAGGAGGATGTATGTGACTTTTAAGCCATTGGTTATTTTGAACTTTCTTTTTTTGAAACACTTCAGATCAATGAGCAAAAAGAGGATCAGGATTCATCAGTCTAGTCTTTATGCTCTCCGTTAGTTCCTCTTTCCTAGGCTATATCCATGTTTAGCAGATAATATTACTGAAGAGCTGTACGGGTATCCAGCTCCATAAAATACACCAAAAATCTGCTTCTCACAGCTTCGGACTGGGAGGCCTGTAGGATATCACATGCAAGCTGCACAGGAAAAGTGATGAAATATACCTCATCAAAACTGAGGGACTATCTAGTGCAAACTTTGTGCCACAGAAACTTGAAAAGACTTACAGTCTCTTGACATAGAAAACTGAATGGATCTTTACTAATATGACTCCCATATTTCACGTAAGTCCTCCTTGTTGAATCTGACCTAATAAACCCAATGTCCACCATCACATAATCCATAATTACAGATTACAGAATAAGATACTTGATTTTGGCTGTCAAGCACTTGAACTGACAATGTGTACTTGAACTTACCTCATTTTTCCCAGGACCATTTGCATTTCTACAGCCTGCTTTCAGTAAAATTGAAAAAGCTGTTATCTTCTAAAAAGTAAAAATCCTTTGAAAATCTAGGGTAATTCACTTCCTGTGATACAGATGATGACATCTTGAGTAATGTATGAACTGTGAGGCTCAAGTGCTCTGCAGTATCTCCTGCAGTCCTTCCTAGTCCAGACTGGGAACTCGGCTGGACCACAACATACCCATAGCAAACCTAAGTTTCCTTCTTAGGGAACTCAGGGAATGAGTGGAACTTCAGATGTGTACATTGGGTCTTGACCCAACATGAAGCTAGGATGCAGCAAAGCTGCACACATGGATTAAGCAGCTGTAAAATGACCCCAACAGCCATGTTTTACACATGGGCATTGGCAACAACTCTTCCAGTTTTCCTGCAACAAATGACCCAGAGCCTGATGTGAACTTTCTAGCTTTAACAGACAGATCCACAGAACCTCATTTGATTGTTGGTGTCATAATAATAACTGGACTCCATGGAAGGTAAGGCCACTCAAAATTCCTCACACCAGAACCTGAAAGTAGATTTTGAAGACAGTCTAAAGGAAAAAAAAAAAAACAAAAACAAAAACAAAACAAAACAAAACAAAAAAAAAAACACAAAAAATCCACAAAAACAACCAAAACCCCAAAGAAACAAAAAATTAAAAACAACCAAACAAATCAAAATAAAAAATCACAAAACTGCACAAGAGCTTTACTGGTAGCTTAAACCACTCTAATAAAATAAACTAATTTTTGCCATTAATACTAATTCTTGCTGAATTTTGAATAGAAATACATACGATCTTTGAAAGACTTATTCAGTCTGCCAATGCCATTGAAGTGTTTCTAATCATATTACACCATGTTGTGTGGACTGGGTAAATTAGCTCCTTTGTACTGTTTCTAACAGGTAAGTGGCATTTTCTCTCCTGTATCCAGCTCATAGATCAGGTCAAATAAATGATTCACTCCTCTCACATTCAGAATTTGTATACAAATACAATACCAAAGTATGTTGATCAGTTGCCTCTCTTACAACTTTGTTACCTCTTTAAATTATATATTGGCTGTAAAAAAATTTTCCCTGATCTCAGATCACTTCAGAGATTTTTTTCATTTTTTCATTTTTTTTAATGGAAGAGGAGACAAGAAGAGAAAAGACGGATTCTTCTTTATTACTTTTTTACTTAGGATTTTCTAGGTTCCCAGGTTTGATTAAAAGATGTTTTAGTTGCAGCTAGTACATTTCTACCAATGAAATTAATTTGACTGGTTAAAAAAGCATCCATTTTTAAATGTTTCATGATACTTACTTAGAACTTTTGATTCCTTTCCTTTTCCTTCCTCCCTCCCTTCCTCCCTTCCTCTGATGAAGCTGATGGAGTTTCAACAATAAAAGCGCCACCACCTACATGTGTGTGTTTGCATTTTTAAATATGGTCACAGTCTGACTGATTTGCAGGGGTAAAACAGTTTCAAAACCTGATTGCAAGCTCACAGTGACAAAACTAGATAATTACTATCTCCACAAATATCTGTAAGTCAAATCACTTGTTTTAATACAGATTGGATTAGTACTAAAGGTACAAGATTGATATGAGAGACATGATAAATGTAGTCATGACAGAAAACAATTTTTAATTTAGTAACCCCTATCAATCTAGATAGCCCATGAATATTTACCATTAATTCAGTAGGCTGGAACAGAGCAGAGGAAAAAGAATAAAAAGAAAAGAAAAAAAAAAAAAGAAAAAGTAGGTTTGACCTAAACAAGGACTGAGGAAAAAAAGAGAATTCTCAGCAGTTTTACTGAGAACAGATCTTGCAAAACCTGGCAAAATACATTAAGGATATCATAATTTAAAAAAAAAACTTAAAAAAAACCTGAATGACATGCAGAAGTAGTTGCCATTCTTAATATGTACTTCTCTTTGCAGAACTTTCCAGTTCGATTACAGTTAAACAAGTAACTTCAAAGGCTGAAATAAAATCATTTATGGAAATTCAAAACAAACCTATTTGATCATATCATACTTCACAGCAGGGATACAATTTGCACAGGCTGGGTGAGGGCATAGTGTAAGCAAAAACAGGTTGTGTGTGCAATGAACCAAACTAAATGGTTTATATAAAAGAAATGTTGTTTTCATTAATTTTTCTGGTAATCTTATTAAAAACACCACCTGTCCAGAATAGAATTGTCCAGGTTTTAATTCTTTTTCATATCTCAGTGTTCAAACACAAGACAGAGGAGGTATCATCTTATAGCTATTAAAATTGTCACAAAATGTCTTATTATGAAATCTTTGTAGCAACAGCAGTTTCTCCAGCTCTGTTTCAATGTCTGGTTATTATTCCTTTTACTTTTTCTCTCGTTTTGCTCTAAGAACCGATTTTTCTGATAAGCTTTAAATTTTTTTTTTTCAAATCATGCATTGCATTTTAAGCCTCTCTTTAAACAAAATGTTTCCAGTCTATAAGACTTAAAATTCACATATATTAAGCAAATAAAACATAAAATACACCTTTCAAAATTCCACCACCATACCACCAAAATCCCCTGTAAGAGCCCTGAACAGGAACTTGACTTTGAATACCAGCAGAGATGAAATGGTGTCATAATCAGCATAAGTGCATGTGGACTATTCACCTAGATCAAACACTTTGGTCATATACTCAATTAAATTTAAATCCCATTATATAATGTATACCAGCCTCATTTTATGCAATTCCCTAATTTAATGGCTTGGTATTAGCCTTTTTCCTTTTTGCACACATGGACTAATTTTCACGGTGCTCAGTCCCTCTGGGAAGTAGGTCATTAAAGTCAACTGGACGGAGACAGAAACTTAATACCTAAACAGTCTTGCAGAAGGGTCAGAATCGTAATAATAATGTAAAACAGTTTTTCACTCATCCTACTTTGCAATATTTATGAAATTTCTCTGTCATATATATATATATATTCATTAATCTTGGAGATTACAAAATACAACACTAAAGAAAGTTAACATCCTGTTACAATTTGGTTTGTGAAATTGAAATTAAATAAATCAACAAAACAAAAATCCCAATTAAAAAATTAAAAGTCACAAGTATAATAATTAGCTACCAAGACAACATTTGTTTTACACTGAAGAAGTAGAATTATAATATTCATATTACCTTTCTCAATGTGTATTCTTTTTGTCTCATGTCCCACATCATGACCAGCCAGATCACCCTCCTTAGGTCCAGGCAGGACATTAGGTGACAAACCCATCAGCATTTGGTTCATAGATAGCCCATTCTGATGGACAGCTGCTAGACACAAACACAGGCAGAAAGAAATCATATTAACAATACTCTTTTTTACTTATTTTACATAGTTTTCCTCTTAATTATACAAGACTGCTAACAATCATAAAGTTTTTTAATTAGTGCTATCAGGATCCACATAGAAGAAAAGTTTCTTCCTGTTACTAGTTTTCTTACTGTTTCTAGTTTAAAACAATCAGTTTTAAAAAGAAAGTTCAATAACTTTGGATAAAGTTGGAAATATTTAAAGTTGGATAAAGTTGCAAGTATGTTCTTGCTTATTTAATAAAAACTGTTAAAATTTTAGTTCATTGTACAAAAATTCTTGAGTACCAATATTCTCTATATGCAGACCCTAATAACTTCCTTAAATGAAGCATTGTGGCCTTTCAGATGATATAAACCACTTTTCCATATATTCTGTGCAACAGTAGGATTGCTTATTTGCTCATCAGACAGGTTGGAAAGCTCTTTCCAACAATGAGTCTCAAACATACCTCAGAAACTCAGGTAGTTTATATTTCTATGCTTTAATCCTGAAAAAATTGTATTTTCAAGAGATTTATGACATTTTTAGTATTTTACTTTTTAAAAAAAAATATGGAACCCATATTCCTGCAGTAGTCATCTTAATCTGGCTGGCACCACAAACGATGTACTTAAGAATCAGGTGTGATATTAACAAATCAGATAGGTCCAAAAATAATTATCTTATAAATACATAAGTTACTGAAGTGACCACTGCTTAAGGAACTCCGTTATGTATGTTCACATAGAAGGAAAAAATGTGCAAAGGTCCCACTCCTCTCTGTAAATTATAAAGTAAGCTGAACAGTACAATTTCTTTTTTTGTTAAAAAAAGGGTAATTCCTGAGCAAAACCAATAAATATCTCTCGATTTAGATTGCTGGGGTTTGTTTTGTTAGTTTTTTGTGTTTTTTTTAAGAGAACAGTGGAAAAGGTCTTCATGAGTTGTAAACAAATATACTATTCAATCAATTAAGAAAAAACATTTAAATCTACATTTCTGAGGATTTCTTTCAGAACTTCACTTATGAAGCCTGCAGTGGGTTGATCTTGGCTGGAAATTATGTGCCCTCCTAAGCCACTCCATCACTCCCCCTCCTCAACTGGACAATGGAAAGAAAATATAATGAAAGGCTTGTGGGTCAAGCCTGGGGAAATAGATAGGTCACTGTACATGGGATGCCAATTTAATCTGCTCTCTGAATTGTCCAAGTGATAAGAAAACAGAATTTTCAGCTTGTCATAGTCAGGCCTCATTTCTTTTCTTTGGTAAGTCATTTTTCATCACACACTAATGAAAGATCTCTCATCTGAAGGTCAATGAAGAGTCAGCTTCCTGCATCTGACGAGAGCCTGAAGAGAAGCAGCCTAAAGGACACGTGTTGCATCTAATCAATACGGCCACCTATTTCATACAGCTCCTTCACGGCCCTCTACGTGTGTGCCAAACCCTCCCATTTCACCTACTGACAAATTCCACTGTGGAAGGATGATTGAAATGCACAAAGACTTGCAACAGAGCAGTATTAAAGGGAATGGACAAGTGTAATAAGAATTTAAATACATATCAATAAAATAGTATGCATTTAGAACCTTAGTTTCCATTGCTGCACTGGAATATCACAGAATTCAGAGTCTTTGCCATATTCTGTATATGGAACTGTGATAAAAATGGCATCACTCTGGGACACCACAGTTTAATTTCACTCTGTCCCCTGGGAGCTATGAGGTGACAATATTCTTTCTATCATATTTCTCACCATTACAAAATTTTATATTTAAAAATTTCTAAATGATGCACATTTTTAATTTATTTAACCCAATTCTTCTCTTTACCAAGCAATTCTACCATGTAAAATATTGCCTATGAAGTCAAATTCAATTTAGAAATCAAAACAGAGTAACCAGATTAAATAAAATTCAATTTCTTTTAAAAATGTTTACACTATATGTTCAGTTCTAAAACTAATCTAGCAAATTGCTTCTTGCCTGCAATTCTGTATTTCATTGCTCATATCTTTATGTTTAATATGACATGATGGCAGTTTATATCACTACCTGTTAATGTAGCATCAGATATTATGATACTGTAAACTGGGGAACATAATGTTGGGAGATAGTTATTGCAGCTGAACTTCTGAACATGATACATATGAGATCTATTTAAGGCAAGGGAATTTTGATTAGAAAAACAAGCTGCACCTAATCAAATTTAAAGTGGTGAGAAGAATGGGACCTACGGATTCTGTCTGAAGAGCTCTCGGTCCGTGCAGGCGAGCTGGACACGCTGCTGCTTCGATGAGAGGACGGATGGCTGCCAGGTCTTCGGCCCTCTTCAAGAGAAGGAGCAGGAGAAGGGCTGTCTGGAACACGTTCCTAGACCACACAAAAAGTCATTGTGAAAAAACAGCAAAGTTAAACTGAGCCTCTGTTTCCAAACATCACTTCCCTAAACTGGATCTCCCTTCCAAATGACAACCTATTCATTCGCCTTTTGAGGTTTCCAGGGTTTGCAGAGCATTCTCAAAGGAAACCTGGAAACTTTAGGACACTAGACCTTACATTTAAGCATGCAATATGAGCACAGCCCACCCTATTAGGCTTTTTACTGCCTTATGGACTACTTAAAAAAGAAGAGGTTTGTTCTGCTTTGGGGTTTTTATTTTGGTTTCTGTTTGGTTTTTGGTTGGTTGGTTGGGTTTTTTTTGTTATTGGTTTTTGTGGTTTTGGTTTGTTTTATTTTTCATTTACTTTACTCATATCATCATGCAATTGAATTGGAAGTATACATTTTGGCATACAGATGTCAGTCTTACAGGACAATTTATGTATTTCTGTAAATAAATAAAGACCAGGTACTGCTGTTTTATCTCAGTTATCACGTTGACTTTTACTCCAAATCTTAATTTCAAAGAGGCTTCTTGAGCAATGAGATCTTATGGAACTGTAAAGGATCATAAAGAAACTATAACCTCCTTACTGTACCTGTACCAGTAACATGACTGATGGAAACCCAAATGTCTATTTTTACCATGGAACGCAAATTTGGAATGATTCACACTTTTTGGATGAATGTGGCCATGTCACTTCAAAATGGCGAAAATCAGCAAAATGGGGAAAACCACCATTCATGATTTTCTATCCAGGGAAAGGCCTGGCAGGGTAGACAAGAGAAGCTATGACACACTCCAAAACTTGGTTTTGAAAACCAGAATGAGAGGATTGTGACAGTTTGAATTGCACATCTGCTATGGGAGTATTGCTAGTATGTAGCAGATAGATATATCTGATATTTACCCAGAAGTTCAACAGTAACAATAATCAAAGGGAGATAAGTGCAGAATAGTTCTTTCTAGAAAATTCGCTGTCTTTCCCTGCAGTTTCCTTTTTACTGCTGAATGTTCTCAAGACGCATTGCTAAAATATGTAAGAGAGGTTGTTTTGAGCAAACAGGGATAAAAATAAATAAATAAATCCTATAAGGGAAATCTATTGGAAGGATTGAAGATGTTAAACTAGAGTGGTTTTTTCCTTGTTTTTTTCCTTTTGATAACTGAAAACCTAACTTATTATGAAAAAAACAATGAGCCTAAACCACCAATCAACAAACAACTCACATTCAACAACACATTCAACTCACTAAAAGCTTTTGGTAACGAAACATTACAATTAGTATGTGTTTAATAACACAAAATAAAACCTGCTGTTGCAAATCTATCTTCTTCAAAAAAACAGTACATTCCTCACACAGTAAAGTTCTTTTGAAGCAATCATTATGTCATTATGCACAGTCACTAGATAAATACTTAATTCTCTGAATGCATTCCTAAGAAATTTTGCAACATCCCCAACTATAGTAATCAATAGATTTGTTCCAGGTAAGTTTCATTAAAACTTGAGATTCTGATTGCAAAGGGATTCAGTGGGCATATTGATAGAGTGGGAGGAGATTTTTTAGAACAACATTTCAAGACATTTAAGTAGATTCCACTTTAATAGTCTTAGGTTTTTAAGTCAAAAACATTGATGAGGATAGCTTAACTGCATCATAGCTCTAGGCTTATTATGACTTTGATTGTGTTTATATGTCCATGAACTGGGTATTCAAGAGGAGGATTATAATGCAGATGTTTTCAGAATGCAGAAGATTTATTTCTTTAGATTTAGGAGGATTTAAGCATGCACAGTGTACAGATTTGATATAAATTAGAACACGGTATATTTAATCATTCATTTAAAATATAATTTCACTGTTTGGCATACAATGTATTGTTCTTAGAAGGGTTTCATTAAAATGAAATCCAGTGAGCATATAAGATTTGAATACAGAGCTGCAGAGTAAATTAATTTATTTAAACAGCTTAATTTGTTTATCCTATTTATTTATGTGTGCTTTTACAGCATGTATTATGAGATGGAGCGAGCAAAAGGAATGCACAGGACAACGAAATATAATTACTGTACAAACAAAACAGATAATGAGTTTTATTCTCATATAATATGACATAGACAAAATCCATGAGAAAACTATATATCTTGGCTTTATCAATTAATTTGTAAAATACCCTTTACCTCCAATAAAACATGGGATTGAACTATACAGAAATGCAAAATAAAGCAATTTAGTACCTTAACTATTTTTTTTAATATCTTTGCTTCATAATTCCACAATCAGCAATCTGGTCTATAGCAATGTTTTGTGTTTAACAAATTCACTGCAATAATAAATGGCAATGCTACTAATAATAAATTGAAATACTTTGTTGCTCTAAAAAAGTCATAGTAATAAACTAACTGTGCTGGAATATCAATATGCTTTCCTTAACAGAGATTTTTGTGCAGAAAACATTAATTTGGTTTGTGGCAAAATATTAACTCAACTTTAGACTCCATTTAAAATTTTTCAAAAAAGGAAATGTTCAAAATTGTGTTCATTAAATAATGTAGATCAGAGCTATTTTTCCACTTCTACAGCATGTCACTTTTGTACAAGTTACTCTACCTGAAACAGCAAAGAAATAGAATTTACTGACTAATAATCCTGGCAACAAATCACTTAGGATTCTGCCCACCACCCAATATTTTTTCTAAAACTTGCCTACTCCCAGAGGCAGATGTTTCTGGAGAATCTGGTCTATAACCTCTTGCTATTTTTTCCCTCCATTTTTTGCTTTCCTATTTCTTTCTACAGATACTCACAGGTAAAAAGTAGTGTGAAAAATTTAGGTAATATGCAGCAATTTAGCATATGGTTGACCAACATTTCAGAATTGTTAAGACTCTCATGCATCAGAACCAGAGGCTTTACTAAGCAGTGGACAACAAACTCTCAGGGGCCAAATCTGAAGCATTCCTTATCTTGGCACTCTTTACAATTTGATCCAAATCATGAATCCTAAGCACTAAGAATATGATATTTACCTCCTCCAAAAATATTCCTACCACAAAGAAATTTTCACTCTAAGGGAACTCTAGGGGAAGATGCTGTAAAAAACAGGCAAAATATTTCAATATCAGAGATTTTAATACATGATATTGATGTTATCTCTAGAATTGACATCACTCCAGTTTTGTTCCAGAATATTATATAACATTCACAAAATCACACTGTCTTGGTCTTTCTTCAAGTAAAACAAGAGAATCTTTATGTATTTATCAACTTTTTTCTAAATTTCTCAAATAGGCAAATACTACAAAGTCTTACTCTGAATGTTACTTTTAAGTAACTTTTTTTAAAAGAATTATTTTAATACATGAGTAATGGCATTCAGGAGGCCAGAAATACTTTTTTCTCTATATCATGTTTCTTTGTCCTCTTACCTGTTCACACAGTTAGTTATACAATATTATTTTCTTTTTTTGCCTATTTTATTTTTACTTCAGCAGCATCTTTTCACTGTTTGAAAATTGCTTCATTACTAAAAGCCTTCCTCAAAATATATCACAACACAAAGCTGGTGAAGTTTAACTGTTGCATCATTATTTAAGACATTTCAGGTAACATATGTAGGAATAATCTTGCTCCTAAGAGGACAGAAAAGTACATGGTATCTTCTAGGTTGTCAACACCTCAGTTTTCCCACAAATATTCTTTATTCTTTGCCATTCCTGTTCATTAGTAACAAAATTCTTGACCATTTCTGACGAAGTTTGAATACATGTTCTTCCAATAACCAAACCAGATTTGCATGCAGTCTTCACCTCCTGCCTATTTCTATCCTACAGATATTTAATCTCAGCTGTCTACTATGTTCTAGTTTACTTTGCCATAAGACTCATCTCTTTGGTTTAGTCATCCTTTAATTTTAGTCATGGAATGAGCTCTAGACATGCAATTAAGTCTTGCTCTAGAGGTATATAATTTTTTCAACTATTTAGTTGTCTTGATCTTCTTCAGTATTGAACAAACTCCTACAAAGATGTTTGTGCTTTAAGTCATTGAAGTGCAGAGGATAAAGTAATTTATTTTCAAGGTCATACTTTCCATAGTTTAGGTAATTTAGGTAACTTCAGATAATTGTTTAGGTTGGAAGAGATGTTTAAAGGCCATCTAGTTTCAACCTGCCACAGGCAGGGGAACTGACCACTAGAGCAAGTTGCTCAGAGCCCCATTCAGCCTGGCCTTGAACACTGCCAGGTATGGGGCATCCAGTGTCCCTGAGCAGTTTAACTTTATCCTAGGGAAAGTATAAATGACACAAACTGTTTCATACAGTCGTGATAATACTAACAATAACGATAATAATAATAATAATAATAATAATAATAATAATAATAATAATAATAATAATAATAATAATAATAATAATAATAATAGCAGCAGTAGCAGCAGCAGCATCCTTTAATCAGGAGTGTGAGAGACTGGACTGGTTAATGACAAACAATTGCCCACTTGACCCCCAGGTGCAGATGGCACACACTCATCACTGAAAGTTACAGCTGGGTGTTGAAAAAGGTAAGGAAGGAGGCTGGTAAGATGCAAATCTTGCCAATTTGCCTGTGGGCTAGTGCTTTCTATCATGTCTATGCCCTTTTCACAATGGCTCAGGCATGAAAACTCCCCTCTGAGAAAGTACTGAGATATTCACTCATTGTCTGAAGGTATTCACCCCTTCTGATAGGCCATAATTGACCCAACTATGCTGATGGGGGAGGCAGTTGTGGCATCTTGGGAGGTGTCATGGATCATAAAAGACACCTGAAGTGTTCTGTGATCCACAGCCTTACACCATTCATTTCGAAAACTCCCCACCTCAGGAGAAGAACCTGGGCATTCCCACCAGAACCTGAGCATATATGACTGTGAAACTTTGGTGTTTTGTGGGTTTTTCCTGTTCTTGACAGATCAAGACAGCCACAATAGCTTCAGCCAACAGACACTAAAATTGCAACAATCAAGTCTTGTTGTGATGCCAGTGGGTGGTGATATCTTTCTATTATTTTCCTTTTTTTTTAAGAGTTTTTTTTATGCTTTTATATTGCTGTATTGCTACAGATAGTAATAATGAAAATGGCTACATATGTGCTCCCCATTTCAACCAAATTATCCTAAAATAAACCCTACATGTGTATATTTACAAACATGGATCATTTAGTGTCATGTCACTCTAATCTGCCCCAAGGAATCTATTAACAAGAACCTGCATTACCCTCACCTATTGGGGTTCGTGGTAACAAGGAGTAGTTTATATTATTTCCAACCTTTGTGGGAAGACACCTGTCTTCCAAGCCTTTTTGGTGGTAGAATTATAAAAATCGCTTTTAAAAGTGATCAAAACACAGATTTCTTTCTTCAGTTCCTCACTGACTTATTTTGAACCCGTGTGAGATGTATTCCAGGAATAATTTTATTGTAAAATGTCACATTTAATTTGACATTGCTTTAGCTGAGTAAGTGTAAGAAATTAGTTACTTGAGTATCTTTTATATCTTCTGCAAACAGAATATTTTATTTTTACAGTTTTACTTTTTCATTCCGCTTTACTCAAAGACAGTATGACATTCTAAATGAACATTTAGACCTAGGAACTGCAAAAATAACTGGACTAATAGTTATTTCCTAACTTCCTTAGTCACTTCTGTAAGTGTGTAATTTGACTGACTGAATGCTATAAAATTTTATTTCTATTTCCTTATCACTGGTTGCTAAAGATCTTGCTAACTTCACACTGATGCACATGACATCTTTCTCATCTTGTTTTCACAGATCCACTTCTAATCCAAATCAAAATTCAGGAGTTCAAATGTTTTGATTAGAGCATTAACTGCTCTATTATTTTAAATCTTGGACATCTTTCTTATGAAGAAAAGAATCCATGATATTTACATAAGATGTTCTCTCTCTTCGTGAATGCCTTGAACTTATTTACCTCTTGGACCAATTGAAGTTAATTTGATTTCCATGATACTTTTTACTTCTGCAATTTTTCATTGTACCTACTTTGCTGCTCCCATCACAAGAATACTGACAACTGAAAGCATAAAATGAACAGAGAGATCAACTGACAATAATACTGAATATGCTTAATTTTTAGTATCCTATTTTCTACATGAAATTACTACAGCAGGAGATAACTGACAGGAAGCCAAACAGGAGACCTCCAAGTAATCCTTTAACAGTACTTCCATAAGAGATCTAATAGTTTGAAATCATGAGCAGTACATAAAATACAGTGATCTAGTCTGAAAGTGGGTGTCAGTGGATTGGGCCATTACAGAGATTAAAAACAAGCAAGCAAACAGACAATCAAAGTCAATCTCTGTCCACAGAGGAAAGAGCTTGGTTTTCACAATTAATATTTCATCTAACAAACAAAATATCCTTCCAAAGTATACAAAAAACCCCATGGAACATGCAAATAAACAGACATGCAAGAAACTCTGTTCATATCAAATCGAATTAGTAACGCCTTATCGGCAAGCTGGACATACTTTCTGATTTTTTTAAGGTTTTTTCCTCCTCTTCTGAAAATCTAGCCTTACTTGAAAAGTAAGCTTGAGAAGCATCACTAGGAATTCACCCCTCAATGTAAATCCAAAGCACACATCCAGCCAAAGACCAAGAATGCATCTGAATAGATGTCATTGTCCATATTAACAATGTCTGCATCACAAATAGTCACCGTAGGCTTATTTGTCACATGTACATTTATGTTTCCAAAGTACAACTCACCTCACTAAAGATAGTTACTAAAGTAACTATCTCAAATAGAGCCAACGCATTATGCCTAAGAAGTCAGTAAAATTAATCCCATCCCCTGTAGCTGGCCCCGTGGTCATTTTGCAACAAGTTAATCTCACACTACACACATAGTTCCCTGTTACACAAGCAAACATGAAAATTTCCAAACATAAAGTTTATACTACCTCCTCTGTGTCATGTGTAGATAACTATTTTACATTCCACAAGTTAATTCATATGAGCATTTGGCTGCTATCAGCTTCAAACTGCACCTCAGAAGCATACACGATAAAAGATATAATAGGATCACATATTATTAAAAAAAAAGACATGATTCCAAGTTACAGCCTACCATATTTAGTTAGCAGCTTCTAAGGTCATTACATAAAATCTGTATTAAAAGCTAAAACAAATAATATTAATCATATAGATAGAACTAATTAACGAGGCGGAACACAGTGTCCTCTAATATAAAGATGGTTAAGCCATAATAAAGAAGGTCAACTATACTTTGACCTAAGATCTACTCATTCTAAATGAAAAAATAAAAAGAAGTGTGCATATATACAAGTTACTCTAATGTGGGAATTTTTTCTGTTATGCACAAGTTCCTACAAATTAGATATCATATTCTCTGCAGCCAGGATAAAATTAAGTGTTATTTGATTTACATTATACTTAAAAATTTATAGGTATATTCCAGTTTTCATGTTTGGTTTCTTAACATGTAAAAGCAGTTGTTTTAGGAGCTAATAGTCCTATTTTTATTCTAAAATATTTATTGTAGACCAATTACATTTTATTATTTAAATGCTCTGAATCAAATTTTTCCTTACATAAAGAAGAAATCTCAATCATACTTCATGTATCAGATAAAGAGGAAATTAAGGTAGCTTCCCTTTTCTTGCACTTTTACACATTCAAGAAAAGCACTTTGAAGTAATGTTAAAATTTCTATTTTGAATACACAATGCACTAATGTCTCTAAAAATAGTAAGTTATCTGGAAAGTCAGGTGTTTTTCAGGCACACAAAAAGGTTTTTTCTGCCAGTTTGGAATACAATCAATTTTGTTCTCATTCCCTGTCTGTAAACACGTATAGCATATCCAGCTTCACAGGAATGATGGCATTGTCTGCATAATATTTTTCCTGTAAGGCACAGAAGTGTCCATAGAAAAGTTTTGCCTGCAACACAGGATTCAAGATTCAGTGAACTTGTCCTTTTTCCTCTTAGAGTGCTTCCTCTTAGTATGTTCTCTGGACTTGCTCACCACCAGTCTAACATGAGACATTAAAATGTAATCTATTCAGCCATTTCTGTATGGCAGTGATGTATTTCTTCTCTTTGGCTATTATTTAGACTTTTTGGGAAACAATCACAGAAACACATGAGTCTCAGTTGGAAGGGACCCAGAAGGACCATCGAGTCCGAGTCTTGAGTGAATCACCCATATGGGTATTGAACCCATGACCTGGATGTTATTAACACCAGGCTCTGACCAACTGAGTTAATCTATTATAGGCAAAAAATAAATAAAATAAATGAACATTAAATTACACCAACAGGAATACACTATTGCCAATGAAAAGGGAAAAAGTGAATGCAAAATAAAGTTTCATGTCAGAATAGTCCTATAAACAGAGTTATTCTAAAAAATAAAATCTGTCAGCAGCTACCTTCGTTAAGGAAGTTAACAGCAAATTTCTGCTATTGGATCACAGGAATATATCTATCTATAAATTTTTAAAAAGGTATAAAATAGCGTAACACAACCAATGCTGTAAGATATATGTGAGGGAATTAGAAAATTTTAGTCTGATACATTCATTACCCAGTGGAATACTACTCTGCCACTGCTGTCTCCACTTTTTCAGCTGGAGGTATTGGTTTCTTCTGTTTAATTCTTTATTCTTTCTTTAAGTATTAGTCACATATTTATAAACTACAATTTTTGATTCTGGCATGCTACTGCTCTGTTCTAACTTTTACAATGTAATTTCAAGTTGCTATTAATATAAGGTATGTCCTTTATATTTTCATATATCTTTCTGCTGAGTGAAAAAAATTGATGTAGTGAAACTGCTAACAAGCTGAGCCTTTGAAACCCCAGGCAGGTGATGAAAGCCACTTCATGTCTAAAGCATCCCCAGGTCACAGCTGTCACACTCACTGCAATTCATTGTTGTCACAATCTGCTGTCCCTGCTTGTTGTTGCTCTCCTCTTATTCATCCAACTCATATATCTAAACATTCCATTACAAAAAGACATCTAATGTTCATCTCATGTTCGAAAGGGCACAACACTCTTCTGAAATATAATTCTGAAGATTTTAGAGCTCAGAGTTCACTGCCAAATCTAAGGTGTTGCTTTGTAAGGCTTCCCTTGTAATTTTGTCTTTGTCTCATCTCCTGAATACAGCAGGATAAAATGTTTAGTTAGTGCATGATCTCAGCTTTATTCCAACTTCTTATCATGAAGAAATGAAATATTGCCCAGTAATAGAAAGGCATTTGAAGCTTTGTGAGTTTAAAGATAACAGCACTAGCTGTGAAGTCAGTGAATTGGAAGGAAAGGTCAGCAAGTCATCTACTGTGGCACTGTTCACAAAGGCAGTTCTTCTATCCAATGAACCTGGTTGCTCATAATCTGAAGACTCTGATTTTCTAAGACTTAATTTCGTTCTTTGTTACTTAATTAGATATGGTTACTATTGATTTACTTTTCAGAATTGAAATTTCTCACAGGCCTTCTAACTTTCAAGCAGAGTTTACACTAGCACACATGCTGTACTCTAATTTCAAATCTATGCTGTCATTTCAGGTTACAACTACAAATGCTAAGTGATTCAAAAACTTTTCAATTTGCGGAAACATTGATACTAAAGAAAAAATACTTCAGTAAAATTAGGGTTAAAAAATGAGTCCATAATGCAAAATATATTCATTTTATATATTTATAGTCAAGAAATAATTTTATTTCATATAAACCATAATGGGAAAAAACCCAAGATGTCTGAAAATAATAGGAGTAAAAAACTGTAAGCTTTAATTCTAAAAACAAACAGTTTCATGAAAGAGAGCAACTGTACTATTTATCCATTTTTGTAAAAATAAAGAAAAAGGAGGTTTGACCTTCTCACTTAGATTTATTCTTGAAGATATTTATTTTGATTGTAGTATAAGTTATTATTCATAAACATTACATTGGCAGCACAAGGTTCAAGAAGTATGCTGATTACAGTTTCCTGCTCAACTACTCAGTGCATATAATTCAATGGACATTAAAATCACAGCCCCTGACTATGCCTAGAGAAAAACAGGTAAATTGCCAGTGACATTATGCCCATCCTCATAGGAAGAAAATCCCCTAACAACAACCTCATGCTTTTAAGTTTCTGGGGTTTATGTTTCAATACTGTTTGGTATTAAAAAAATAGGTACATAATTACTTAGTTGTGCTACCTCTATCCACATGACCATATCCATCTGCAATATATAATAAGAGAGGACATAAATCTAGACATATGTTGTACCACAATGGGGCTGAAGGAATGAGTAGGAAACAGTAACTTCTTTAGTCCTTATAATACTGTTGAAACAACTATGTGCAGCAAGATCTTATATCTAGAAGTGAGTTTTGAGTGACCAATTAGAACTTGTGTTTATGGATTCACCTACAGTAGAAATTAATTGTGAGCAATATATCACAGGCCTTGACTGAAAAAGTCAGGCCAGCACTTGGGTAATGTCATGTTCTACATAAAGGACCCAAAATCCTTAACTTGTTAGTGCAAACTTCAAAAGAAATGTGTATTTCATCCTCATATGTGCACATTTTTTCTAAAGAGAACTTGGGTTAATCTGATCATTTAAAAACATTTCATTGAAATCCACATATTTTTATATTATGGTTATGTGCAAACCAGATGGGAACATGAAAACTGGTTTGTCAAATAACTTGCACAGGATGTTATGCCAGGAGTTATGCAAAAGTTGGCAGCTACAATGAATATTTAATTAGCATGAATATGAGAGCTGAATTTTCAAAAATGACATTGATACATACTGTCGATTATTAATACAAACAAATGCTTAAATAAGCAAGCTTTTGGAAAGATATGATGTTTTTCCAATTACAACGTGCTGATAGAATGTTTCAGAGAGCCTAAATTGCTATGTACTTTCAAGGTCTTCACCGAGGTTATAAAGAATCTATCTCTGCTAAAGAAAATAGATGAGTTACAAAAATGAACTTGTTAAAAAGTAAAGGACCTCCAGGATAAGGAAAATCTTCTGGTATGGGACTGGCCACAGTTATAATAATATACACAATTATATGACGACAGTGTGTCCCTTTCAGAGTCCAATAGTTTTAAATCTAGACAGGTTAAGATCACATGAGCCAAAAGTACTTCTCAGTTAAGTGCTCCCTGGGTCCAGCAATGTTCCCATAATGGGGATAGATTTGTCAACAGAGCAGGACCTGCTTTCCATAAAAGAAAACCATTTTTACATGACCTATGAGATATGCTGTGCTCAAATGTACCTGACTGTGGTAACTGGAGACAAAGACAGCAGTCACACTGGAATATTCTCCTGTAGACGACATATTTAAATGTAGGCCATGATAACTTAGGCAATTTTAATAGCTACATCTAACTTGTAAATCAGCTTTACAAACTTGAATTAAGCTTGGTAAAGTTTAGAAACAGAAGGTTACCAATGCTCATGAAGGTCAAATTTTATACTCTTACATATAAAATCAAATAGCTCATAGAAAATGAAAGGAGAAAAAATAGCATGAAAATAGTGAAAACAAAGTTTTCTTGTT
The DNA here is from genome assembly GCF_001522545.3 of Parus major. Taxonomy (NCBI): domain Eukaryota; kingdom Metazoa; phylum Chordata; class Aves; order Passeriformes; family Paridae; genus Parus; species Parus major. Next base: position 50,535,076 of record NC_031768.1, on the reverse strand, counting down.
TTGGCACAGTTATTAATACATCAGATGTAATTTAGCATGTACTCCATCTCAATCTTCATTTTTAGATACCCCTGAAGTACCAGTGGCTACTGTTCCAATTAAGAAAATAAATTTAGAATGAAATAAAGCACGACGTGTGTTCCAGAGAACATTAGTATCATGTAACTCTTACTAAATGCCAATCAAGTAAAAATAGAAAAAATAAAGTTGCAAAAATCACCATGTAATCAGTTAGTCAGCAGCGGACTGCTTATATCCCCAAGAGATGGCTAAGATGGATCTAGTCTTAGGGTGGGTGGGATATAGTCTTTTTGGCATACCACCTAAATAAACAATTCTTCTCAAACCCACATCTTAGCTCCTCATGTCAACAAAGTTGAGAAAGGGATGCCACCAAAGGCCTCCAAAGAAAACCCTACATTTGGAAATGTAGGTGACTAAATTAGGCCATCAGATCATATTTTTCCAGGTCAATAAAAACATAGATTTCTTGACTTTTAATTTAACAGTTCTTAGCAGTTCTATGCTTGTTAGGTTAAAGAAGAAAGGTGCACCAGCATGTTGATTGTCTTAATAAAGTCAGACCTCTCCACTCAAATCGCCATGAACTTCAAAACTTTTGTAACTCCCCAATTTGAAGGTCCACAAGATTCTACGTTTATCTAATTTTGTTTCTAAGATGCATTAGAAAAGAGAACAGAAGTTTGTGTACTTTCTCTTTTTCATTTATTAGAACTAAAGAAGGATAAGAGGCAAAATGTAGATAACTAAATGAAGATTGTCATAATTATCTAATGGTAATAGGGAAGCACATTTAAAAATGAAATGCCTTTAAAATGAAAACAGATCACCTTCAGTAAGAGGAAGAAAAGACTCCATGCCTCTGATAAAAGCCTCTATAACCAGATTAATTTAATTAAAGGCCACAAACAAAACCTAAAACTGGTAGACAAGTTCAGTCGTCAGATAGTTATGAGATATCCCTATAATACTACAGTTCTGGCCTGCAGATTACTGGGACTGTTCCATGCTACTTCATTCCAATTTGTTCTGGGATTTGCCAGATTTAGTTTCTGCACAGGTGAAGTATCAAACCTTTCAGCCTTCTTCAAGTAAATTAGAGTATTTCAGTTCAAGTGCTTAGATTTTGAAGTTGCAAGGACAATCCCTTCTAATTTAAGAGTAATTTTTTCCATGCTATCTCATGGAACATTAGATTACAGACTATGAAATATGAGAAATCACAAATCTATGTGTGAAAATGCTTCGATTTGAGTGTTGCTTTAATACTGATTTAGAGAGACGGAGGGAAACTGAGAAGGTAACGGTGGCCTCCAGGAGCCTGCTGTGCTCTCAGAGTCACCACACTGAGTTTTCTTGTATTTATTGACTTTATGACTTACCTTAGACCATTTGACACCTATACACCTTTACAACATTTACAGTGTTTGGGAGTGGGCTACAATTTGGTGCCCTTTGGTTTGGTTCATTTTGGCTTGCCGTATAGTTACCTTAATAACAGATGTCTCCACCCTGGATGGAGGGCTCTGCACTTGTGCTGCTGCTGCCATGTTGGCGATGGTGCTGAGGTGGTTCATCTGGCTCATTGCCATCGTGACAGAGGCTGGAGGTAGGCTCACGGGAATCAGTGGGTGGGGCATCATCATAAAAGGAAGTTCCAACCCTGTTGGGGGGAAAAATAGGGAAATAGGTTTATGCATCTTTTCTTAAGCACTGTCCTCTTTTTTCTCCTGATGGACAATATTCAAGTGACAGGTGACAAGATGGTTCACACTGCAGGAAAAAGCAGCTCTATGTCAGTTTTCTTCTGGGAGATGCAGGGGTCAATCACTAGCAACCATGGAGGGTTTCTAGCCACAAGGAGAGGCTATTAGACCTCTTAGTTTGTTCATATCTGTGTAATGTATGATATCATTGCTAAGTAATGGTTGTTTATCACAGTTTTTGATATCTGCTGCAAGATGCCTTATCAATGCATCATTTTTCCACTGATGCACAGGTTAGCAGTTATTTTAAGTATCAATTTTATTGCATATGTATTTGTTCTTTACTGTCTCCACTTCCCCTGCTTAATACTTTAAAGGAAGTATTCCAGTATTCCGCACATCCTTGATTCTTTTCGTTGCCTATTTATATAAACACAAAAAAAAGACAGGAACTAAAAATTGCTGATGTTAGTGCTGAAAGATGTCAACCCATACCATTTGGCAGGAGGTGGTTCTGTTGAAGAGGGTTGAGAGGATGGCTAACTGGAACATTATGCTGTCCAGGCAAGTTGGGGTGGTTAACAGAGGCCTGTGATCCTTGGGTGGGGGGACACTGAAGTTTTTCTTTATCCCAAGAACCATCACTGCTGCCTGTGGGGAATGAATATATATTATTTGGATGAATGAAGATTCCAAATTTTCAATTTCTGAATTTGGAAGCAAGGCCAGCATTCTAACCTTTTTTGTAAGCGGCAATTTATTTTTAATTTTCTTTTTTTAATATGTGAGTTGGGGGAAGGTCTTAAAGGTTAGTTAGGGTTTTTTTCCACCCACTAAAAAAGGTATGTAAGAATAACTTTTTAAAGTTAAGAGGTAGTACACAAGCACTCTAAAGTATTAGAGTCATGCTCATTCACATGAAGTCTGTGTTTTGTGTATATTGCACATACACTTTCCTCATACTTAGAATATAAAACTATATACAGCACTTATTAATATGTGAGAGAATATTTTTGCCTGGAAAATGTCTAACAAAAAATATCCTGTTATGCCAATTAAAATTTAAACTACAGTTATATTGTGTCCTGAATTTGTGAATAAATAAACGTTCTTTGAAGTAATTAAAACATTAATTTATTGAGGGCACCAACATGCATGCATATGTGCTTGGCTGATGATTCTATTTTGTATATTCAATTTTTATTTTATATTATTTATAAAAATGTAAGGGATTACATTGATTCTTGCAGTCTTCTGGTAGTGGAACAGACTAACAGCAAAGAAGAATGGGGACAAACATGTACTGAGATGACAGATCATTCATTTGAGAAACACCCTTTTTCTCTGTTGCAGACTTCCTCATAAAAAATAACCACAAAATTAAATAGGATACAATTAAAGGACAATACAGTACACTCTGTATAAAGGACAATAATGATAAATATCTCATTATTAATTTGTATATTTATATGCAATGAAAAGGTTAAGATCTTCCAAACTGACAAACTGTATCATTCTTGGTGTGTACTTACATATAATGCTGAGATCGAGTGTATGTATGTTTATGCATACACAGTAATCTATACATTCACTGTATGAGTTTATTTACCATACACAATCAATAAACAATGTTTGAATATATTAATAAATATGGATATATGCATGCATTCTCAGCAGTATTAATATACCCATCAGCAATATATGATTGCTTCCTTTTTCATGTAGAGCACAATTTCAACCTCCTGACTTTGAAAATGTCTACTATTTTCATTGCTGAGTCTCTTGATAGGGACTTTAGGATGACATAAGTCAAGATGTATTTGATCTATGCTCAGTTTCTATTTAGCATTATGGATTATAGCAAAGAGCATATTTCTGAATGTTTTTCTACACACATCTTACTCTTTAATGAACAGCAGAGCCTGAAAATCAACAGGAATGACACCACCTCCTTATTTCAGTAGAAAGGGGATAAGCCTATTAGTCTTGACATATTTTAACATCGTTTTCATTGGATGACAAAAGCACAGAAGTTGGTAGAATTCCAATTTAATTTCTCTAGATCTATTAAAAACCTGATTGTAAAAGCTGTACAACATAGTTTATAATGAAAAATACTCCATTATTGCCATGATTTTCTTTCCCTAGTTACTTCAGGAAGACAGTTAAGGCTCAATATAAATTCTAACTCATTAGCTCTATACTGTCTCAATCCCAGTGTAAATTGTTCAGAAGTAGGTAATGAAAATTCAGTCCAAAGTCTCCTGCAATCAAACAAAGCAATTTTATGAAACAATGAAAAGAATCAATTATATTAAATACTTTTATTATTTTACAAGAAATTTTTATAACCTTTATGCAGTGAACATACTTGAGCTGGTAAATACATGGTTCAAAGCTCATGACCTCTGCCAAGTGACCTTGTTTTTTTTGTATTTTGAGAACTAAGACACTCTCAAAAAGCATGAACACACATTTAAATACATAGTAAAGCAGCTAAATCTTATCTGGAAAAAGATTAATTTTCCTTTTAATTTTATGTTCTCTAATTTTCTGCTTTTTACCCTTTTGATGTACATATTTCACCCCCTAACACAGAGGCCTACCCCACCCTCCTGTTTTGCTTATCCATTCTGAAGAGTTTATAGCAATCCATTGCAGCACTCCAGCTCTGGAAGTCATCCCACCATGTCTTTGTGCTGGCAACTCTGCCACAGCTTTCCTGCTGCACAATGGCTTCCAGCTCTTCCTGTTTGGTGGCTGTGTGCATTGCTCTAGATGCATTTCAGCTGGCCTGTTGATCCCACCACCTTTTCGGGGGAGACAATTCCTACATGACTATTCTTAGGGACTTCTGCAATTTTTAACACATCAATCACACATGTTGCAGTCTTTGCCACCACATGGCACTCCATCCTTTACCATTAGCAAAACACTGTCCTTCAAACACTGGTGTGTCTCTTCCAGACATCTCTAATGACTTGATTTTATCCCTTTTCCCCTTTAAATCTAGGTTAAAGCACTTTCAATGAGCCCAAATAACTCCTGTATCTCCTTTGAACCAAGTGTAGCATCTCTCTTATAGATATGAAGAATACAAATAATACATAAATATATATTAGTAATTATGTGAATATTTGCTAGCATTAAAAGGAAGATGTTTGTATTTTATAGGGCTACTGAATTCCCAGTAATGAGATATTTTCCCTATTTTTATCAGCAAGATCTTCTACAGTGCAGTTAATTTCATGTTACATGCTGATGTTCGATATGGAGATGGAGTCAATTCTTCTGTGACCCTTCCTAACCTGGTCACAGAATTTTGCAAGGTCAGTCATAGTTTGCCAATTATGGCTCTGCTTATGTGGCTCAGAAATTAGAGCTTTCCTAAATCAGTACTCTTTTCTGCCTCAAAATTACAGTGTCTGCTGTTTTAGCATGATATTGAACACAGTAATAATTTGGAAGAGAGAAGACAAGTTTCAGAAAGCCGAAGTATCAAGGCTAGCATTTAGTGACAGTATCCTTAATACTTGTAGTCTGGAATCATCTGTTAAGATTTACTTATATGGAAAATGATTCATAGCGAGAATCCAATCTATAACATTAGAAACCACTTTCAAACTTCCAACTGCTGAGCTTCTGAACACTTTAAGTGAGCAGACACAGATACAAATAGTCTTGGCCTTTCAGTTTGTTTTTCTTATGCTAGTTAAACAGAATACATTTCCTCTTAGAGGAAACAGTTATTTCCATTAATATTATAGTAAAATAAGTGTTATTCCTTAGACACTATTCACTGTCTGCACAACTAAGTGCAAGCTACCAGTTCTGTCACCTTTTACATTTGATTTTGATTTAATGCATACAGTGGTTTCAAAGAGTATTAAAAATCTGTTGCCTTCTTCCTCTTCACTTGTTGCCCTGCTGGAGGCTTATGTTGTTCCAGTTTCCATCAGTGGTTGTCAAGTCTTTGTAATAGGATTAAAAGCTTGGACACCTGATATCCCTGGGTGCTGCAGTTCACCCTCATAAAAGCTGTTTGCTTTAAATTGAGAGAAAATCAGTTTTTAGTGGCATAATTAATTAAATTATGCAAAGTGTTCCAGATTCAGCATAACACTTTCTGAAGCAGCAATTGGAAGCTCTACATTGCATTCAAACAGCATTTCAATTGATGCTGCACTAGGCTGACCATAGAGTACCATTTTCAAGGCTTTCAAGCACAAGGGATCCAATTTTGAAATGCAAATGCTTGATGTTGAGTGCTCAAACCCCATACATATGTACTTGAATAGGCAATTTGGTAGCCAACTACATTTCATATGTGATAGTGTTAATACAGACACTCAAAAAATTTAAATGAAGTTCCAAATCTAAGTACACACGCTTAAAAACCAGGCTCATAGGATCTCACATTTTCTCATGATGGACAACTCGATGGAACAAGAATGACAATACTTTTTCACAATTTAAAAGGCAGAGTACAGAATCCATTGCTTTTCTCATCACCAATATTTCGGCACATATTTTCCATAATGTGACTTACCTTCTCCCATAATCAGCAGTTACACAACAAACCATTATTTGTACACTGAAGTGGGTCTGTAAAAGCCTGATGCCTGGATTATTTGTATTCATTAGTAGCACAATTAGGTAGCTAAGGATGGTAATAATAAATTGAAACAATTCTGGACTAGAAGGTAATGCAGCCAAGAAAAAGAAAATGAAGCAGAAAACTAGTGTACAATGTCAGCCCTGCAAACAAACCCTGATCTAAATGTACCAGGTTCATTTTTATAATCATTACTCTTATTTGCAGACTCCTTTTCCTTTTTTCATTCTGACCCCATTAGGATTCAGTTTGCTTAAATTTCTGTTTCCACAATGTGAGCTGAGGAGTTTAGTTCCTGTGATAGTCAACAGGGATCCAGCCAAAAGGCCCTGGAGAGCTGCTGAGCTCACTTTGTGGGAGATAGGCCTATCTTTGGTCACCTAAATCTGCAGCTGCTGACTCCAAAGACTACAGAGACCCCTCTCCACGACTCACCTCAATGCTCTAAACACACAACTCCTGAGATGGCCAAAAGAATTTGAATCATGTCTTATAGGGTTGGTGAGTACCACACAGCACTTACAGGAGACCTCAAGGCTATCCAGAGGTCTATCAGGCAGGTCACTCGAGGGTATCTAAGGTTTTAGCACATATCTATGCCTAGGCAACTAAGTCAAACGTTTTTTGATTATAGATGGTTTTTAGAAATTAAAATTAAGCTATCTGTCAGGCCCTTGGGTCTTCCCCTTCCTTTCATATGGAAAACTTGATATTTTATGGAATTCCAGAGAACAATTCAAACATGTCTGTAGGCGAGTGAATCCCAGCACTGGCTCAGGGATAGTTTCAGGAACCATTATATACACAAGCACTATCACATAGCAAAAGCACAGAAGAGTCTAATTTCCCACTAACAACTCATACCATACCATATTTTTGTTTGGGTTTTTTTTTGGTGTGCTACTGATCTCCTTTTAGTCTCCTAATCTTTCTGTTATCTTCTCTGTTTGCTGAAACAATTTGTATCTCAGCAACAATTACCAAACAAAGCATCAGTATCAGCTGTGTTGGCTCATTTTTCTGAAGTGGACTATTCACAATCTAGGCTATTTATGTCCACTGGAAAATATGCATAATCAGTGTGCTAAAAATTGGTAATCTTAGCCTCCTGACAGTGAGGAAACCATTTTGTAAACTGCCCAAATCAAATACTGCTGTTTTAGTCTTTGAATTGTTGAAAATTTGTGATTTTATTTCTATCTAATTTGGCTTCCTGAAATCAGATGTACAATTCATCTGCAATATTTGAGTGCTGTGAGACTGTATAAAGGACACATGTTGACAGATAAAGGCATTTTTTAAGGTCTCTATGTTACTGTTACACCATTAAAGGGAAAAAAAATCCTTTGTCATTTGTAAACAGTAGCTGTAATATGTTTGATAGTTGGATTGCTACCTCTTCTGAGACCACAAAGTGATCAGGAGATAAAATACTATGGAAAAATAAATTTCTCAAGTCTTCTCTGTAACCCTTTGTATTTGGCTTTACATAATGATTTTTCTTTCTTTTTTACGCCCTCAAATTTTTGCATTGTTTTGGGGTTTTTTGGTTATAAAATCATGTTTATGCTCTTAAATAGCCCATGAGCAATGTGAGCTCTTAATTAAAAGTGTTCATAATTTTCTCTAAAATAGTAAGCTGGTGGGTCTGGTATTTGTAGTACTTCTACTATCATGACAGATTTTATACATGTGCAGTAGCTAATTATAAAAAAAACCCAGAACAATAACACACACACAAACAAACAAAAAACAAAACCCCAAACATTTTCTTACAGAAATATAAGAAGAAGCCAAAAGAAGCTATTGAATGACATATTGTTTATACTTTCCTTACAAAAGTAGTAATCTGAGAAACAGTAGCCTCAGTCATGTAGACTGCTTCATTCACTGTTTTAATTTTATTGCACATTTGTTTTGTGGCAATGGCAAAGAAATTATAGCTGCACTTTGCACCCTAAGCCAAATTTGTACCCACTTTACTTTTCCCATATTTATATTCTGATAATAAAAATTGTAGTAGAAATTGCTAATTCCAGGAAATAAGATTGAATTCTAAATGCTGAATACCAGAGTATAGGCTTAATCATTAATCAGGAACACTGAATTTATATAAGTTAATAAATGAAAGAATTTTTTTTACAGTTACAATGAATCCCATAGAATATAGATATTTTATACTAATCCTTCATTATTTCACAAAAAAAGATTAACACAGGAAAAGCTTTTTAAAATTCAATTTAATGAATAATGAAACTGCCCAAGACAACTGAAAGCTCAGCAACTCAGTTACAGGCTGTGTGACATTTACCTAAAAATAGATTTTCCATTTGTCTCCTTTTACTAATACCTAACTTGTGCTAATTTCATAGATAAAAACAAGTTTATTTTTATGGTTATATGATCTTAAAAGATAAGAATGCAATTTTAGATATGCAAAAATAAATTTGTGACATCATCAAGAAATAAAAAATCAGATGTGTTGTATGCACTGTGTTCAGGAAAATAAAAACTGGACTCCATTTTCCTGTCAGGTACACCTGGTTAAATAGGTTAACTTCAGACCAGAAAGCTGCAAGTACAGCTAGTCCCTTGAGGCAGTTTTTAAAATATAAAGACTAATGAACCATCAGAAGTCAACCAAAAACCACCAAAACTACATTTTCCTTACCTCTCAACACAGTGAACATCACAAAGTATTTTGCAAACATCTCTATTACGTGGTATTTTCTTTTGTACAAAAATTGCCCGTACAATAGATAATTAATATATTACTAAATGTAGTCATTACATGCAATTGTGGATACAAATGTTTCCTGTATGCTTAAGGAACAGGTAAAAGTGCATATTCCTGGCTGAGTAGTCTGTAAGAACATGTTCAGAACATCTTCTGAAAAATATGGCTTTAAGTTATTTTAGTGTAAGATCCTTTTACTTCCATTTATAAAGAAGCATCCTCATTCAATTTGTTGCTCTGTATAATCAGTATAACAGTATAATAGGCTTCCTTTTTAGTACAGTGGAAACCACAACAGACAGGTCCAGAAACTTGTCCAAGGTGAAAGACACAAGTCTGAGCTTCTGAGTGATTCATGCCTACAAGTGCCTAAGTTTTCCTGAAATATGGATTTGGATGAGATTTCATGATTAATATCTATGCTGGTCTGATACAGGCAATTCCTCAGTTGGTGTGGACCCTGATTTTTGATCCTTATTACCTCTAGTCTGAGTTTTACAGCCTCTAATTCTATCAGCAGTGCTCAGAAACAAGAATAGTAAACCAAAGCAGTGTATCATGTATGTATTTAGTAACTTGTCTTCTCCCTTCTCTTTAAAAAAAATTCTCAAAAAGTTTTGAAAAATAATAACCTAATTGCTGCTCCTTTAAGTCAAGATGAAAAGTCCTGCAGATTTTCAGGATATCTAACTATGGCTGACAGTCCTGTATAAACCATAAACTAAAGAAAAACAAATACATAAAAATCTTCAGTCAATATACAGAAGTGCAAAAATTAATTACATAGACAAAATGCAAGAAGTCAGAACACCAAGCTTCCTAATGTCTTCTAGTAGATAGATATAATTGTTAGCTAGTCCACACTTTGCCCCACCTGTTTCAGCTGTGTTACATTATGAAAAAAAATGAGAAGAAAGATATATTGGGCTTGAAAGCACCAAAATTAAAAGCGAGAAGGCCTCTGTAAAATCATATTCGATCTATTCCAAAGATATGCACCAGGGATGAAAATGCAAAGCAGGAAGGTTGACATATTACAGGGAATCAAGTTTATTGACGACTTTTTTCTAAAAATTGCTGAACTAAAGAGGAATATTTCGATTTCCGGCAGAAATGCTGCACAAACCCTTAACAGTACATTGGCTCTAAATGGTTTCACACAGAATGCCTTCTTGAACATAATTTTTCAGATTTTTATGCACTGTAATTTTTTAGTCATTTTCTTAGGAAGAAAGGCTAAATTATCAAAAATCAGTCCTTATTAATCAACAGATTAATATCCAGTCTTAAGCAAAGTTGATTGCAAGGTCTCATAGCAATTGCATCCCTATGCTCTCTGGGAAAACAGCTGCATGTTGGCTGCATGAAACCCCACCAACCAGCTGCAGCAAGTTTCAGGCACTCTCCAGAGCACATGGCTGTCTTCCCCATTCAGGGAAAAAGAGACTTAATGTTTGCCCAGATATTGGCTTGATGAGCAGCATGGGGCTGGACACAGAGATTTTTTAATCGATGCTGCCTCTTTCACACTAGAAAACTGCTGTGGAAAAGCCAAAAGGCTGCACAAGCTCTGAGGCTCAAAGAGCCATTTCCCCCTCCTCTGGGAAGCAGGTCCTAACTCAAAGCTTTTTGAGGAATTCTCTTACTTTTGAGTTGCCTGTACAGCTTTGATTTAGCTCTTTCATGACCATTCTGATACAGTCTCTAATTTTTAGGTCTTATACATTCCTTATGTAAATTTTCAGCATGTAATAGGTTCAGATTTTAAAGAAATCCAGCAGTGATGATGATGATGATGATGATTATTATTACTGCTATGATTATCATTCTCATTAAAATTGCATTTTTCTAACTTTTAGCTGCACAACTTCACTACTTCAATGTTATAGGAACACATAGGTATCTATCTGTACCTGCACACCTTTACATCACACACACACACACACAAACGAAATGCGTAAATACATAAATGATACAACAAATTGTGAATTAGAGTTTTACTAAAAAATATGTTCCTTTCACATACTTGGGTTTGTAAATGGAGCATATTTGCCCACCAGCTCAAAATCTAGAATGTTCAGCCTAACAAACAGAATCATAATGTGTTTCCTTTGATCAAGAACAACTCATATGTTATCTTGTGTTTGGTGCGGAGTGACAACCATTATTACATCTCAGCTGTTTTTCAGCACTTCAATATGCTACAGTAACTTCGTTGTACACTTAAGTCTTTAGGTTTTTTTCTGTAGTTCCATGTCCCAAGACAGATGATCATACCATTTTGTTACTTAAAGGAGGAAATCTTACCTAAGAGTTTATGGATCACAAGTCTTGTTTAGGACTGCTGAAACTGTTTCTTCAAATGATTTATTGTTTTCTCAGAAGGCCAATGAAAAAAATCACAACGAGTATGACTAGTAATAACAGTAGTAGTAATAATATGTGATAGTTAGAGCAGGTGGATGCTCCTGGCCCCAAAGGGCTTATAGTGTGAAAATATTGTAAGTAACAAGTACATATACGCAGACAGCAGGCTACAAGGAGCCTCCCTCAGTGAGAAAGATCTACATATAATTGCGTATCTGTTTTAATTGCTTCTCACAATTGGTGTTGTTTATGCAAAAAGGATCATTTTCTCTGTGAAATTTAGTCTACCACCATTCTCTATTTATGTACTGATACCCTACTCTACCCAGAACTGCTGCTGGTTTTTCTGACTGAAGCCTTACAAAAACGATCAAAGGTAAAATCTTCACACAAAGGCAGCTAAAAGTATGAAATTGGATTAAGAGGGTATGAATGTGAAAGTGATACATCCTAAACAGCAAATTTCTCAAATATTTCCTTGGATTTTTGTCATCTGGGTCTAGAAGAGGGTGTTTCTAATTTCTTTTGTTATTTTTGTTTCCTTTTTAAAATGAAACCACTATCTTAAAGTTATTTAACACAAAATATTTATTTACTTCAAAAAATGTCTGGATCACTGTTACCTATAACCACCTCTAGTGGCAAAAATTTTCACCTAATGTGGAAGAGACAAAAGAGACAAGCCAGTGTTTGACAAAAAAGTCTACTGTTATTAAATGATAGCATGTTATGAAAATTTATTCAATATTGGCTTTACAGTTGTGTTTAGGTTTTTTGTTTGGTTTTTTTGTTTTTTGCTGTTTTTTTTCTATAACAGTTTTAGGACAAGGAAGTTCACCTAAGCTATTATACCAAGATTTAGTACGCTGAACTTTACCAAGCCCACATGAATCTTATTCATTGTAGTCATTCCTGTATCTTATATCAAACTGATTTGTGAAGAATGCACACACTTTTTCAGTGTACTTTAAACAATACCTTTAACTGTGCCCTAGCAGTTTTTAAAATTTTTGAAAAAAATATTCCTAGCAAGGTATTTACATCCAGATCTCATTTAGTAAAAATTAGAATGCTTCACTCTTTCAGTGGTAAGAAAAAGATGTAAACACACATCTTACTATGTATCCTAGCTCCATCAATCTTTCTTCATGATCAATAATTCAGCTGATCAGAGATGAGGGCAGTTACATAACAGAAGAGACAATAGGTAGCCAAAATGTACTTTTTCTTCACCCTGCCTTGACTCAGTGATGGTGTTCTCCAGGTCAGAACTGTGGGTACATTTTGAGAAAGATAACCTCTGTTCACAAGCCTCATGCCTTCTGACAAGTTTTGACCAGTGTATAACTGATGGCTATTATGTAATAACAAGGTGGGACAGATGCCTTCTCAACAAACTGTGTTCAGTACTCTGCACACCCAATGGATAAAGATGTTTCTGTGTTAAGTCCATCAGACTTAAGCCCTACAAACAAGATGATACATTAGCAATTCACATTGATCAGCTCTGTATAGAATGATAAAACCAACGAATTATTTGGGTTGGAAGGGACCTTGTAGATCATGCAGTTCCACACCCGTGCCATGGTTGAGGGGGCTGCATCAGCTATTTGTAGGTTATCACTCACCCTAAGTTTCTCAAAACAAATACACCCCAGCTGGAGATGTGGATTCCACTATGGTGGCCAAGAACCTGAAAGTTGCTTGAAATTTTTCTGCTACTGGATCTAGCAATGTGTTTTATGCTGCTTCAAACAAACAAACAAGCAAACATGTTACTTTTGGATTTAAAACTATTTAGGCTTAGACCTTGAATTAAAGTATTGTACAATATCGGAAGTTTTTCAGATGCTTCAGGAAAAATTATGCAAATTTTTTTTTTCAAATTCCAAACCACTTTTTATTCTGATTTAAGATATTTGTTTCTTTAAAATGCAAGTGAACATTTTTTCAGAAACATTGTTTTTCCAAACAATCTCTCTAGTGTACAGTCAATATAGATTTCCAACAAAAATAAAAATCTCCATTTCTCACTTTTAAATCATCAAGACATGAATGCACAGACAAATCACTAACAGATAACAATTATCCTAGAATTCAAATTTGGCCTAGAGGGCAGAAGAAGTTAGAGTAGTATTCCTAGGAGTGGAATTACAAGTAGAAGCACCTGACACTTGGAATACAAATTTGGTATGCAGCTTATATGCCCCTCAAGATATAGAATACATAATTCCACAATTATATTCTAAAACAGGAAAACATCTACAAATAATTTTAAAATATCTTTCCCTTTATAATATTAAGATTGAAATTGTGTTTCCATTGAAGCGAGTGAGACTTGATAAAGGCTAAAATTTCATTCTGGTTGCTTTGATGTACCAGTCTGAGCACAGCTGAGTGCAAAGATACGAGTCCTAATTCAAAGCAATGCCTAGGTATGTTAGCCATAGGATAAAATGTTTCTTATCTTGTGTTTAATCTTTCAAGGGTTAAAATATGTTACTTAAATATGAGATATATGATAAGTGAATATTTGTCCTGTAAAGTGATTCACTAGAAAGAAAATTTAAATATCGAGACTACCCTTAGTTTCCACAGGGATTTCTGCGCAGTCTTCAGGATTGACACTGTGTTAAAGTATTAGTACAATTTTTCAAGCAGATTAGTCTGAACACAACGCTTTGAAAAATTTAAAAAAGAGAACAGATAGCAAATGTCACTTCTTTAGTAGCTACAAAATGCAAACTCCAAGTGTTTTAACCTAATGAATAAATGAGTTTGTCCTTTATGTATAAAATATAGTTTGTGTTTGTTGCACAAGTTTTTTAATAATAGATGAATTTTAGGTTTGCTTCAACATATTCAATACAGTGTGATTAATTTGGTTTTTCAAAAATGCAAACTAGACATTACTATATTACTCTGCAAAATGCACAGCTTGCAACATTATTGTCTCTGTGGGATCTTAAATTGAATTGTAAAATGTGTCTTATTTCCAGTTTGATTTATGTAAGAAATTTCAGTGGATAATGCCCTTTTTGAAGTTTCACTGCTTTCTCCAAAGAAAAAATACATAACTAAAAATCATGACATAGCTTATTATAAATCACAGCGAAGTTTTATCCTTACTTAATGTTCCACTTAAAAATCATATACTGATGCTACATATTAGATTCAATTCAGTGAATTAACTTTTTTTTGAAGCTTCATATTATGACAGATTATATAACGCGTTTTTGACATGTTCTGTGATTTTATTGCGATATTCTAAGTAATTACCAAATCTCTTTTTCTCTAAAAAAGCTTTCCTGTGCCCTGAGAATTAATCTATGATACCATTTAACTTGGCTTTTTGAAGTAAATATCACTAGATAAAAAGCCAGCTGGTTCTGAATAATGGGATACTTGAATGAATGTATTAGTGTTTGAAAATGAGAGTACAAATCTTTTAAAAAGATTAATTTCCATAAGAAAGATAGCTCACAGATCTACAAAAGAATAAATTCAAAACATAATAAACTGGCAGAAAGAGAGGTAGATTAAAGTAAAGGCAGCAGCACCTTGTTATTGCAGCTGTTGTATGGCAGTGATTCTGTATCAATTACAACATTTGGTAGGTATGGGCAGCCTCTTCAAAGGCTTCAGTATAAAGCTTCAACCTGGAATACACAGTAAACCCTATGTAATAACTTGAGTGATTAATTTTTTTTTCTTAACAGGACATAACTTTTGTTCCTAACAATTGGGTCTCTGGGAAATGTTACAAAGAGGCTTCTGACTTTAATGGGAATAGCTAACATCAGTTTTGTTTTTTTTATTAAAGATTTGGATATGAATTTATCTTTATCATGGAAAGAGCTTGGCTTTATCACCACACACAAATGCTGACATCAGCATGTAAGCTGACTTTTGTTGTCCTATGGACTTTATTTTCAATATCCTGTTTCAAAATATGTTTCCTTGAATGGGTCTAGGATTCTGTGCACACAATTGCTCTGGCTAAATATTAATGAAACAAAGTTTGCTGATGCCACTAAATACTGCAAGTTTGCATAAACAAATGCTGAGCCTCAAAGAATTAAATCATACTGGGATAAACTTTAAAGTATGTGGGGCATTTGTTTGTTTTTCTGACTATGGGATTAATCCAGTTTCCATCGGACCTACATCAAGTTTTTCACTGGTAGGGTGGAAGCCAGTTTGCTCTTAGTAACCTATTCTGGGCAATCTAGTAATTTTCTCCAGAAACAGTATCCTCAAAGGATGCTATAAAGCACTGTATTAGTAAAGTGCAGGGAATTACATCTGCCAAATCCGAAAAACAAACAGCAAGACTTTCCTCTATGGGAACAGACATCAAGTGCTGAAAATGCTAGTACCAATATCATTTAGGCAACAGGAGTTAAATGTTTCAAAATGTCCTTTTCTTGCAAAACAGGTTTCCCAGACCTGCGTGTCTGGGCCATACCAGTGCAGCTGCAGGAGAGTAGCAAGTCTCTAAACAAGTCAAGTAGGCATTTGAAACACAATTGCAGAAATTTCTATCTTAGTCAGACTCAGACAGATGTTCAAGCGATCAAAACCAGGTATTCTAGGGTCATCTTAATGACACAAATTAATTACTTCCTCCGAGGCATAGAAGTATTAAAACAAAAAAAAAAAAATTTTGAATATTGAAAGATATTTCTGTTTCTATCCTGACTTGTTCTCTGTGAAAGCTGAATCGTTGTTGCTGTTGAAACCTAGAAAAATTAATAATGGCCTGAGGGCAGACTCTCCGATATTTTTGGTAAAGATTTTAGATAAAAATTTTACAAAATTTTAACAGTGGTCACTGATGAGACAGTCTATACCTAAACTGTGCTATGTATAAAAACTTGAATAATTCTTACATATAAATTTAGAAGACAAATTTCAACATACTTTTTAAATGCATCCTAACAGAAAAGTTACAGGAAACATTGCAATTTAAATTACATCGGTATCATAGAAATTGCAAAAATAATCAGAACTGGACTGAAATACCTAATCCTGAACTTCCATTTCATTCTGGTATTTTTTCAGCTCAATTCAGCATATTTTGGTTTATATCTATGTTTATGGATTTATTAGATATTTAATACACATTTTTTGATATATGTATGCTTTCTATATCTATAAAACATTTCTATATACTATAAAACATTTCTAATTTCAATGCTTTCAAATTACCATATTTCAAGATTTCTTTTGCAGTCCATATTTTTTAATTTTCCCATTTCACTGACAAGTGAAATGAATGCAGATCCTGAAACGGTGACATTTCACATGGAGTGACTATAATCAGACACTGACGCAAGACAACAGATGACCTGTTCATATGAATACTATTCAAAATAATGGTTGCAGAATGGGAGTGAAAGCAGAAGTTTGGTATAAGGTCACATGATCAAAGGTAATAATTAGTTAACAATTAGAGTTAATAGTTAGTCCCTGACAGTTGAGCCCAAACAAGTGGCCATGTTGAACAACAGAACCTGTTACCCTAAACTTCAGCTATGCCAAGAACACTGCATGGTCATCAGAGCCCCATAAGGAACGAATTATTAAGCCATGATGACTCACAGATTTTGTTTCAGACACTCATCCCTCTTGTCAGAGACCATTAGAGAAATATTCTACTGCATATGCAAACACACAGGACACTTGTGTGCACTATAAATGTCAACTATTAGCATGCTTTCTGTACTATACAGTTACACTGCAAGGCACAGAAACGCCTGCTGCCCTGCCAGAGAACAGCAAACTTCAGTGAAAGAAGAACCAAGTCAAAAGACAAGAATTAGATCTGTGCAGCAGCTGCAATGACTCATCTCAAAGACCTTGCTTTCCTCCATTATTTTAATTTGCTAAGTCAAATAAACTGCCAGACTCCCTTGTACACTTTGAGAACACTGCAGACCTCCACACAGCAATGAGCCTTCAGTGACTAAGAATAATTTGAACCGAGTAAATGAAAGTAAAAACAAATCAGGGAAGCATTTCAAGATTAAGGCAAATGTCTATTGCAATACAACTGAAAGGACTTTAAGCACTACAAATAATTCATTTTAGAATTCAGTGACATTTGCTAGTCTTTGTTAAAACTGTCTGCAAAATGTTTACAGCAATTTTCTGAAAGCAACTCCAGATTCTTTTTTAATCATACTACTTCAGGAAAGCTGCTTTTAGTTAAAATACAAAAATCATAGTTACAAGGTTTCTGCAAACATAACTGCCATTCCATTAAGGAAATGGCACAGCAAACAGTAAATAGTGGCCCCAAGGGAAATGTAAGTATTGATTTTATTACTATGTTGGTTGGGTTGTATTTGCAATTGTCAACTCTAATTTTAGGCTATGCATTAAGTATCCTTATAACAGCTTAAGGAAAAGAGCAAATATTAATTAGAACATATTGATAATGTTTTTATAAGTCTTAGATTTAGTGCTTACCAAGCATATGTTTTGAAAACATACAAACGTACTTCTTGCTTGTAAACGTAGCTAATAAATGAACAGGCAGAAACTATAATTACACGGATTATATGATACTTTTTTGCATCACGGCATCTGCGAGATGCAATTACTTTTAAATTAAGTTGCAGTGTAGATATTTCTTACTGCACGTGGCTATGCTATGGCAAATAAGATTGAAGGACCTGATGAAATAAAAAATTATAAATATAGAGATGGATTATGACTTTCATCCCAGCAAGTTTTTTGATAGTCAGATTCCTATTCACCAGCACAGATGCCTGCTACACACAGAAACTGAAGAACAGGTTATATTTGCAGTACTACTAAAGGTAATTCATGTCCTCTTTTTCCTAGTCTTTAATTAATTTAAAACAGTACTTACATAAAACCAAACTTATACATTATCATTTGTTCCTTATAATATCCCCATGCCCTTAACTTGCAAAAGACTCATGACTCACTTTTGTATTATACTGCAAAAAGCAGCAGACAGATTAAAGTAACCAACAGAAAATAAAGGTTTAAAGCTGCTTCTTCAAAGTTGCACAATCTTCCTACATGAAATGACATATGCTAAGTATGTGGTGATGGTAATTTCAAACAATGCAAGACTGATTGGACAATTCACAGGAAAAGGATTTCCTACCCATATGTACTTCACATTTCAGTTTACAGCATGACTTGCACAAAAGGTACATTATAAGTATCAGCTGATATAGCCAACACTTCAGAAAAATAAATTCCTCATAAATTTCTTTCTTAATGTGTTTAAAATCTAAAGGTAGCTAAAATCAACTGTTTGTGCCACCTATAGTATTGTCAACTCTTGCAATTGTATCACCAATCCTGATATCATTCATACTTCTTAAAAATCTCTGCTACAAATACATGGTGATTTTAACATCTCAGTTTATATTAAAGAAGAATTCCTGTTTCTTGCAGTAGTGTGAAGTAATATCCCAAATTAGGTGGACATCCCTGTGACTGGGTGAGCATTACCATTACCATTACCTGCAGACATCTCCCAAGGCATGACCACATTTCCAGCCCTGCCAGGGAACTCAGGATTTTGGGCTGTAGCTGGACATTTGCCCTGGGTTAATGGGTTAATCTAAACACTCTGTTGACTAAGTTCTACATTGTTGTGAATCTTTCTTCTAAGCCTTAAAAAAGCAGATTATAAGCACATCAGTGTCAATATATTATTTTTCAGGCAAATGGCTTGCAACAGTTCTCCACCTATCCCAGAATCTATACATACTACACAGACATAATGCCATGTTTGGGGGGTTTGACAGGTTTCTCCTATTCTCTTGGCAGAGGAAATAAAGACCTCAATGATTTTTTTTCCTGCCCTTACCCACACTACCTGTGTGGAGCATGCATAGGGACAGATTTTCTTCATGGGATGCAGAAAGGGCATATCTTTGTGGCTCACTGTGCCCTTCTATCACACCCAGAAAGTGCCAAGCTCACAAAGTACCAACACAGTGTTCCTCACCAAAGCAGAGCCTCTTGTAGAGCTGGTCTGGGAGCTGGATAAGAAAAGGCTTTCCATATGTATCCTCTGCAGATTATACAACTTAATAACCTCCACAGAAGCCTGAAGGTGAATAAGCTGGAGTATGTTATGTTTGGCATGTACCAATGCACGCAGATGTATAAAAGTTCAAGGACTACATTTGTTATGCGTGTATTTATACTTTCTTTCCTCCCAGGGGACACCAAGATCTTAGTTTATTAAAGTCTAAATAACACTTAGGTGGTGCAGAGTGGATTGTTCGTGGTCACCTGATAAAAATAAACTTCCTTATTCACACTGGTTACTAAAATCTGTGGCTATTGATTTCACTGAGCAGTTATGTATATTATACAGCTGTATCTTTGCTACCAGATATTTAAAGTAGACATATAAATACACAAATAAAACAATAAACCTAAATTACAGGGTTTATTTCATGAGTTATACATTTTCTGACATGGGCTTCAGTAATATAAGTACAAAATGTCTGTAGGAAAAATGAAATGGGAGCCTCTTTGCTAACGTTGTATATCAGACTGCAATGAGCCCTGGTTAAGCTATTTTACACAGTGGATTTTATACTTCAACCAAATGTCATGTTCTTAATATAATAATTTCTCAGTGCACACATAATAATCAATACCCACAGTGCCAGGACAGGCACTGGAATATGGATAAAATTGTTCATCTCAATATTACTTCAATTTTTTTAAAAAAAATGCTTCTGTAAATGATGGCATTATATGACTATTTGAAATTCTTAGTACAGAAATCTTGTTTCTGTTATTATTGTTTAACAAGACCACAATGTTGCATCATTTAACAGGCCTGAGAAGACAGGCAACAGAAAAAAAAGCCAAAACATCCCTTTGATTACAAACCTCATTGTGTATTAAGCAAGCAAACTGATGTAACTTCATGTTTAGCAATAATAACTGTATACTGTTTCCCAAAGACAAATTCACTGCGCCTGTTTCAATCATGCCAGATGTTATTGCCAGTATTTATTCTTGTTAAAAATTTGAATTATAGCAGGAGAGCCTGTAATTCTCTCTTTTATGTCAGAATATGTATATATATATATATATAACAAGAAGAAAGGTAAGCAAATGTCAGTGTTATTTGAACTAAAGGGAGAAGAAAATAAATAAAGAAACCAGCATTTGATTTTATTAAAGTAGCATTAAAAAAGTCACTGACAATTTCAAACAGGGTTTGTTTTTTACATACTCAGAAATAAAAGCGGTTACTCTCAGAGAAATCTCTGTTGTGGTGATGAGGACTGCATTTACCCTAAAAGCTTCAAATCTTCCCCTGCACACCCTGACAAAAGTTCAGGGGTGATCTGCTGCTCAGAGACACATTCTACCTCTGCTAATACAAGTTTCTGCCGGTACAAGATAGCGTTGATGAGACTGCTAGTTTTCTCCCAGGGAGACTGGGTTATGTTCCTGGAAGCAGCTGAAATTAGAGGGAGTTCTTCATTCTAGTGAGGAGGTTAAAGCATTCCAAAATACACATCGCCCAACTCACAGGAATTTGGAATGTGTTGCACAAATAACTCTAGCTGGTGACATTTTCTAAGGCTAAACAAGCTGCTGGGAAAAATGGTTTGTGTTGAGTCTTAGAATTACTAGTAAATCAAACAACATCAGAAGTTCACTACTTGATTAACACAAGGTCCTACAAGGAAGTTTAAAAATAATACTACTAATTTTATTTCAGCATATAAATTGATTACCCTGAATGTATTTGAAAACGTAGAAATAAGAAGGGCTTGATACACAAACTTTCTGAAAGAAACTCCGAGTTTCTCTTCCGTGAACTGGTTTCTCATACCACAGATGGTAGCCCAGGAGGGGAAATGAGTTCTGCAGACTCACCACCCACCGGTAGGGGAAGGGAGGGAGCAGACACTGAGGCTAGTTTTGACCCTACCCCCCAGAATACCAAACAGAATTGCTTCAAGTCACAATTTCCTTCTTATGCTGCTCCCAGGGCAGCATGCAATTATGTACTGCAACTGGCTTAGGGCAGGCTGGGTCCACAATTAGTCCCTTGACCTTGCTGAGACTAACAGTGTGAGTAAGGTGAGCATGACATATCTCTCTCTCTCAAAAATCTCAATTATTTTATGTAACTAATGTAACAGTAATTTCCCTGCATCTTAAAGAAATTGCTCGCTAACATAAAAAGAGACTTGCCTATAAACTCAACTAAAAGGTCAAAATGATAGTTTTAATTCAAAGTTTCCATAGCTTTCTCGATAAAATGAGTATGAATATAGATTGTCGCTTTATTTCTACTTTCCATTAAAAAGCATAGGATTTTCTTCTACTTTCTGTAATAGGTTTATTAGTTATAGCTCTATTACAACAATACTCAAGGAAGTTCCATTCAGATCATAGACAATTATCTGTGATAAAGCTCATGGCAGAAACTGTAGATGGAATAAATGCTGACATGGGTACATTAATGCACATGCCACTCACATCGTGTCAGGTGCAGCTACCCCTTAGGTTTGAAGATACAAATGCTCCTTTCAGCACTTTGGCATATCTCAAGTAATTAGAAGCCATCTGCTGAAATCTTCTACATTCAGTCTCAAACAGCCATCTTGAAATGGTTCGGGCTTTATGTCATGCTGGAGGGCATACCTTTTCCTCCATGCTCAGGCTGAAAGAGGGCTCAGACAGTGAGTAAGAATGAGATCATACAGCAAAAAAAAACACTGCCAGAGTCTGACCTAGGCTGTCCAATTAATTGTCAGTGAGTTAAAACAATGAAAACTCATTAAACAAACAAATATGAATACAAACTACTAAATTAAAGATGAAATGTGGGTCAGTTTGGGACCCAATCATTAATTAAATAATCCATAATAGCCAATTAAAATAGAATATCAAGAAGAACTGAGGCAGGGAGATATGGCTGAGTTAACCACAGAGTGAGCAGAATGTGCTTCTTCTCGTCTTGTAGCCAAGATGCAACATACATCTACTGCATACAAGTAATGGGCACAGAAGCTGGTATCCATGGTTGCAGAGGAAGACTTTTCAGGGCAACATTAAAATACCACAGCAAACAGAACCCCATGAAAAGTCACTATTTTTATCTTCCAGTCAGAGAAGCCCCGTGAGTGGGGTTGCAACCTTTCTGTAACACCTGCTTTACACACAGTAGAAAAAGAAATGATTATTCCTTTACATCTAAAAGGTCACATAATGAGACAGACATAAAGAATAAAGCATGCCACAGTATACGCTTTGAATGATTAATCATACTGAGCTCTAAACCCATCATAAGCATGTGATCACAGCTCAGTGATATTTCCTGTAAGATGTATAGATATGATACAGTGAGGGAGTTACCATGGAATAGTAGCATACAATAAATAATAAATGGAGAAAATACCCAATCATAAAGTTGAAGAACATTTCTGAGTGCACGATATTAATGGAGATCAAAAAGGCAACTAACCCATGTGTAATACATGAGTAGTGAGAAGTAACCTCCAGAACTTCCATGTAAATCAGTTAGTTATATAGCACACTGGGTCAAGGTTTAGTGAAGCAACTTCTCAAAACCATAAAAATCACTTATTGGAACAGCTGACTCTACAGCATGTATGATGAGAAGATGCTTTTTAGTAATCCTGAGTAATTAAAGGTGTTGCTTTGGCCAGTGACTGTAGTTGGCTTATCAAGAGCAGTCACAGCAATATAATTTAGACAGCGCTAACAAGACAGATGTCATAGTGGCCTTAAAAAAAGCACATTATAAAGTCCCTGAATCTACTTCATTTCAAAGGGCAAAGCTAGTCATGAAAGTCTCAAACAGTCTAGATTCCTTTTCACATCATCTCTGTTACGCTGAGCACAACAATGAAAAGTGGAGTCAATGCACAGATATGCTTCAGAACCTGATCTCCTACACAGCTTTGATTAAGAATGTAAGCATGTATGCTGCTAATATCAACATACAGGTTATATTTACAGGTTATTTAGCATAATCAAAAATGAAAATATTCAAGATTATGCCAGCTATTTTTTAGTTAAAATGAAGCAAATATATC
Source organism: Parus major (assembly GCF_001522545.3). Taxonomy (NCBI): domain Eukaryota; kingdom Metazoa; phylum Chordata; class Aves; order Passeriformes; family Paridae; genus Parus; species Parus major. The sequence continues at coordinate 50,511,535 of NC_031768.1, read as the reverse complement.
AGTTTGGGAATATGAAAGAGCACAATACAGTACAAATTCTCTTTCAGAAATTCACACAAAAATTTTGTATATTGTTTTGAGGATATATTGCTCAGAAATAAAGAATATTATAAAAATAATTTGGGGGATTTTACAAATGGCTGTTGTGTGAAATTGTTTTTACAAGACAATTTATGATTGCAAAGAACTCTACCAAGTTTTCAGAATTTAACACAATTACCTAAACATTCTTAGTCTATGCAGCTTTGCACTAATATCCTTGAGTATAAATCCTCCAAGCACGTTAATCTTCACTTGCTCAATGCAAGTTTCTTAACTACCCAGGACCCGACAAGTACACTTTTCCTTGTTCAAATCACTGCAGTCATACCCCAACAGTGCTCATGGTAAAATTATTTTTGGCTGACGAACCAGCAAAACTCACCTATCTATTAATCAATTCAATCAATTCAATCAATGTCGGATTGAAGCTGTATTACAATACTATTTTGTAAAGCCAGTAATATATCTGTCTTTCCCTGACAGAACAATTAATCACATGTTAAAGGTGGTTCCTGCACACAGGGCAAATTTCTGCGTGCGACCACAGAAGTATCCAGTTGAGTCCTGGCTGAATCTCCTCCATCTCATCCCATCTCTGCATGTAGAGGGCTCCCAGCTCTACATGCTTACATAAATAGTTTGTCCCCATTAATAAAGGCCTAGAAGAATCACTTACAAAGTGAGAAATCTAAAGATACTCAGAGGGTGAACAGAGAAGCCAGAGATTTTAAACCTTTTCCATAACCTCCCTTATGCACCATAGCCAACAACAGGAGCCACTGAGCTTAATCTTACTAGCTGGAGAATACAAAATCCAGGAAACCACAGAAGACCTTCAAAAGGCAAACGGGGTCCACTGTTAGGCAGTATTATTCAAAGACCCAGAAAAAAACCATAGACATACACTCAGTGACTCTAGAACTTGGTCAGTAGCTTTAACCACAAAAAAAGGAAAAGCTAAAGATCTACTAAAATTGCCTCAACTATGAAGTTCTGTAATTAAAAGTGAAATTAAATAGAGAAACGAGGAGCAGATGTTGGTTTTATTTCTGTATGTTGACTTTATTAAGGAAACATTTCCCCATTCCCCTCCCCCTAGACATCCTTTTCTTTCATTTATGTCCTATGATTCCTATTATTTTCTTTTCCCACTAAACAACTGTAACCTTCACCAGTACAATGAAGCCATTTATGTCTAAATTCTTGCTGCACTTGGGATTTTTCTTTATGTGTTTTGTAATTGTTGTAGTTGATTTATAACTTTTATGTCTCTGATGTAAAATGGAAGTAGAATACAATCTTTTTTACTCTACTCTGATTAACACCTGTAAGAACACAAGAGATATACAAAAATAATCCTTTTTTTTCATAGAAGAACTCCTTCTCTAATTACTTTGTTTTAGAAAGCTACTGAAGACCTCCCCCAACAGGAATTAAACCAGCACCCAGTTGGTGCTTTATTGTCTCTTGAACAAAATGATTTATTGTTTGTAGTCTGAAAGCAAAAAAGGAGGAAAATTACATTTTCTTGTACCAGTAGCCCTATTACTTATTCTATACTATTCCTTGAAGATTACAATAACCAATATTATAATGGTACCAGAAATAGTTAACTCTGACAAAGCTGCCTACACAAAAGCAGTGACAACTGAGATCACTGTACCTCAGGATGATTTAACCTTAGATTAACCTTAGATGTTAGATCTTGTGTTTCTTACCTCAGCATGACCTGCTATAACGTTCAAATTTCCATTCATCTCCTACCCTAGAGTCTGGACATGACTGACTTTTTTTAAAATATTTTTTAAGGTTTCAAATAAAGAAAGTCTAATTAAAGTAGAACAGGCAAAGAGTACAAGAAAAATTGTCAAGAAAAGGAAATCAGAAATCCTTTACGTGAGTCTGAACTATGAATAGCAAACAAACTTTGAGATGACTTATTTTCTGTATCAATGAGAACTGAATGGGTTTTTCAAACACATTGATTAAAAAGTCTAAGCTCTTACTGCTTATGGAAGAACTGTTGTAAATGGGCAAAAGAGATTTGTACCAAGCTGCATACCTAAACCCAAATGTACAAGATGTATATATATGCATATACACAGCAGATGAAAAGCTGGAATCTGAAAATGCATTTGGCAGAAAAGAGGTCATTATAAGAGTGATGGTGTTGTGAGTGAAGGAAGTAGTTTCTCTTCTAAGCTTCTGATTACAGCTCTTTACTCACATTTTTCAGCAATCCCACGGAATTTGGACTCAGTATTAGCAGAACATACTGTAATGCACCCCACGAAGTTCCAGAGGAACATTTTTGTGAAGTTGGCCAAAGTCGGGAAACTATTTAACAATGGGATTTATTTTGTTTTGGATGAGGCCATTAGAAAACTACTGATACTCCATGAGAAAAGAGACAAAGAAGGAAAACATATCCCATTCTTAAGAGAAATATTTGCTGGTACAAACTCAGGATGACATGCATCATGGAGAGAACATGGCCAGATATGAGTATTTCTGGAAAATTCCTTTAGGCCAGGTTATAACCACCATGATTTATCTTCTTTCTCTTCATAAACTGATTCTATTTAGACAAGGATGAGGAAAATGGCTAAAATAACTTTAAAACAGGTAAGACATCACAAAACCGTACCATTATTTAAATATTGATTAGTAGCTGCACCGATCACATTATTATTTCTGGATGTTATAGAAAGGAGAATCTTTTAGACCATCATTAACATAAGTGCAAATTAAGGCAAGGAAGAAACTCTGAAATATTTTCACTGTCTTATTAGCAACACTATTTGCTCCCTGAGACAAGGGAACTGTGTTGCACATGGCACTGCAAGCTCTGGAGGTCTATTCTGTCACCTGCTGTCGCTTCAGGTGCCCTGATGTGGTGTCTGATGTGTCCCCACGGGGCTCACAAATATGACAAAGCACCTACTGCATATGATCTCTGCCATTCAGGAGTGGAAGCTGGAGGCCAAGTGGGATGCCCAAAGGCATTGCAAATGGTACAAGGTACCTGTACTGAATCAAGTTGCTGGTCTTTCTAGATGGAAGAAGTTTCATAACAGAGAATTGTCAGAGACTAGGAAACTCTTTTATGCTTCATGCAAGCTGCATAATGCTCACCCAAAAAGCCTGCATGGAACAATTCTCTCTTGCAATCTATAGATGATCTTCATTGCATTGTCCAGAAAAGTGTAATTTATACACTGCAATCTTCAGTTAATAAAAAAAATTTTTAAAAAAATCATACCCTAGTCTATGAGTGCTTGCTCATTTAAACTTACACATAATTTAGGATTTTTAAATGCATATAGCCTAGAATAAAGTTTCTATTTTTAAAACACCTTTCCTTTCAGCAAAACTAGGTGGAATTAAACAAGAAAATTACATCCTTCAGATGTGAGAAACTGAAGAATACTCAAGTATAATTTTAACAATGTTATGTCCTATAATGAGTTGACCTTCTATTCTCCTTAACCCTTTTTTCCATCAAAGCCACCTACACCCACTTTCCCTTCTGTTTCTCTAATCTGCAATTATTTATGTTTTCTTCGTGCTGCTCTATCCACCATGGGAGCAAAATTGTATTTGGTGAAATATAGAGCTAATTATACCATGAACCCAGCAACAAAAAGACAGAGCAGATGTTACTTCAGACGTGCTAACAGTCCCTATGCTTAAAGCACACATAGTAAAGGACTGAACAGTGTTTGGAAAAAAAAAAAAAAAAAAGCCATGATGGGCTTAAACATGTGGAAAAAAATTAGCACAAAACTCAAACAGAATTACATACTTAATAGGTTCTAAAGCATTTATTCAGTGGTTGTATTCAGCAATGATTTTGCATTAATTCAATGCATATGTGAGACTATACGTGGGGTCAAATATTGCATATAAGGCAATTAGGCTCAACTTCTGATGTCAGGACTCAGTTTTCTTCAAGATCCCTTCCCCAGTCTATCAACAATTTTTTCTCATCTTTACCTACCTGAACATTTCCAAAAACACAGAAAATACATAGAAAAATATCTGTAGAGACAACAAAAACAATAAAAAAGGTACCTTCTAGTGTTTTTTAGATTTTTCCTCACTGTAAGTAAGCAAGAGATGGAAAACAGACCTTAAAAAAGAATGAATAACAACAGTTTGCAGTTTGGCATTTACTAGAAAATGTTTATCAGGATTACAGCGAGGTCTTTCAGCAGTTTACAGCTTGCTCTGCAAGCAGGGGATCACCAGAGCACTCTTTCCCCGTCCCTTATTAATGAACTTCCACAAGACTATTATTTCTCTTTCTCTATTACAACCAAATTACTTCAAAACTAAAAATAAGTCTGCATAAAGCTAAACAGAAAATTGCAGTATTTCCCTATCCGAGCTTAAAGCGATTAAGGATAACTTGTAATATTTCATGTCAGGCAAAGTTCCTGTAATTCCAGTTATTTTGTACACATTAATGCACTCTACATTTTCCATGTACCCTCTCACCTCAGTGGAGTCTAGTGACTCCTCTGCATAGCTAAACTGCTCTATAATAAAAGTAAAATAAACTTCATTCAGTAAATACTCCATGGTTTATAGTACGACACAAAGATAGCACATCACCAGCCAAGCTTCAATGGAAAAATTGAGACCACACAGAATTCAGAAAACACGAATTTGAATGATGAGCAAAAACATTAAATACATTGTTACAATAAATCATTTTCACAGATGTGCAGTACCAAATTTGAAAGGGCACTTCCCACTTCACTAAAATACACATTATCACCATAAAACTAGTTCAACTCCATAAATAGAAAAAAAAAGTTTAAAAAGTGTGATCTTAAATTCATCCCTGATAGGATACATGCTTCCATAAAATGTATTTCCTCAATGACAGAACTTAGAGAAATAATTCTAGTAAGAGATATCCATAATACAGAATTTCAAATAACTGCTTAAAAACACACATAACAAGACTAATCACAGTCCTCTAGAAAGCAACATGTCTTTAACAGCAATCATCACAGTATGAAATCAACTTGAGCTTATTACATTTGGCTGAATAATCTAAAATTGTGGAATTAAAAATAATTATTGATAAAAGATAAGACATAAAACCTCCCTAGCTGTTTAAATCTAAGAATATCAGGGGATGGAATGAATGTTGAATTTATGTTGTGGAAAATTGGTCCCAAGTTGGTTTTACACTTCATCAGAAAGCACTTTTGTCTTGTATGCAAACAGTTAATGAAGCATACCAAAACTGCAACTTTTTTGCTAGCTCTGGTGTGGTAAGACTCACAGCATATTCCATAGCTTGCAGAATATTTAAGAAACACAATAGATTTTTCATTTATTCTTCTTCGGTTATAATGCAGAATCCTGTAATTTTAAATAAGATTTCTTCTTGCATTTTCAAGAATTGTTTTATACAGCTTGCACTTCAGAAATAGTATATCCTTTCATATCTAAAGCATTCTTTGTTGTTCCTTCATAGATCATTTTCAAGAAAAAATGACACCACATAAGTAGCTGGTGCTTTGATGAATTCTAAGAATGTATGGATTCTTAACAAGCTCTCATGCTAGATGTGTGACTGGTTCTAAGATTTTACAGTTGCACCTATCTCTATTTTATTTTTGTTATGCTTTGGTTCAGCTATTCCTACAGTTGAAAACAAGTAATTTACTATTTCAAGTGGATAATAGTTATACTATCAAGTCTTTTCTAGAAAAAATGGGCAGGACAGCCTCTTTTATACCAAAACTGAAACAAACACATAGAACAGGGAAGGCTTTACAATATTCTGAACATTTGCTTTTAAAAGGCTTTCCTTTCACCTTGAAGTTTCATGACTTTTGTATAAAGAATTCATCTGCAGAATTATATCTGAGTATGGCAACCAGGTCAATTATCACAACCATACACACTGTTATGATTAACTTTGGAAAATTAGTGGGCTTACACAGCTGAATAAATGACTGGTGAACTCCAGTCAATCACCACATCAAAAAAAAAGTTCCAACTGCAAAGACAAACAGCATCAATTCTCTGCAGGAGGGGACAAAGCTGGCTAAAAAATGGTGTAATGCAGGGACTGAATGCATTTATTTACTCAAGAATCATAAAGGCTGTTTTATCTGTGGAATCCAACCCTTAACCACTTGTCCTGTAAAGAAGTTCCCATCAGCAGACCAATGTAAGAAACACTACTAATACAGATTATATTGAATGCTCAAACTTCAGGAAATTGGTGTACACTGTTTTCTGACATATATCCTCATTAAATAAGCCCATCAATTAAGAGCACGAAGTACAACATTGAGCAGCCCTTGCTAAAAAGGAAAAATTAAAATTATCTGTCAATAACAGCCTACAGGAAGATGAATCCACCAAGCTGCACATCAACTGTACAGCCTGGGGTACATTTCAACAATTACTACCATCAAACCCTCCCAAATTATAATAGAATAGAAGTTTGGGTCACTCCAGTTACAGTTAGGACTGCAGAACTTCATAACATTTAAATTAGTAAGAGATAATATTGCAATGCCTGTTCTTATGCTTTGAGTGCTACCAAAATAGATTTCATATAAATAGATTAAATACACACGCTGCATAACAGTTTCTTAAGATTCCTTATGTTTCCAACATATACAATAGCTGACATACAGCCTCTTAATTTTAATTTATCATGCCATAATGTGCTGACAAGCAGAAAAGACTTTGCTTATGTTTTTTAGTATACACTTGCACTACTCCACTTTGAGCAAGACTTTTACACTCATAAGAAATTTTCCAAAGGTGGCCAGCCCAGAAGGGTTTGCAGGGCCAAAGAAATGTGTGCATTCTTGCATCTTAGAGCAAGCCATTTTTGGCCGAGGCAATTCACTCATATTCAAATTCAGATAGTGAACTTGTTAGTGAGCTCATCAGCTAAGAAACTTGGGCTTGATTAATCTTTTAATATAAATCTTTCAAGAAAGCCCAACTGCAGCAAAAAATTGAAGTGGAGATTTAGAAGACATCACTATCTCCCTCCCTCCCTGCTTCCCTCCCTCCGAGTCCATAGCAAGGAACTGCTTCAGCATGGTGTGAAGGGACATCATGTGGCTGGTGGTGCTGTCTTTCAGATGAGATATAAAACTGAGTTCTGACAACTTACAGTCATTAAATATCCCATGGCACTTTTCACAGGAGTACATGTGTTAACCCATATGTCCTGGCTATATTCCAAATGCATAATTGCATTCTGCCTACCTAAATTCCCTATGCAGTTTCAGTGGCATGCGGAACTATTTATTCTCTTTCTCTCTTCTTTCCAGCATTGCTCTTTGGCATTTATCCTCAGTTCCAAGAAAAGGCATAGTTATACCACAATACTTAACTTTTAGCTGGCAGACATTAAAGAATTGAAGGCAATTCATATATACAAAACAATGTACAGGAAGAAAGGGGTTCCTCAGAATCAAAAGAAAAAGAAGAAAAGGAAAAAGAAGTGTGGAGCCACCTAATCTAGACAGGGCAGAAATATCAACAACAAGAAAATCTCAGAACTATTGTGATTCTCAGTCTAGGTCTTAAGTAACCAGTAGCTCTGAAAAGTACCCCCATTCCTCTGGGCTGTCCCAGACCTTCAGAGACTTGTAAAGGGACTGGCAGGATTTGAAGATTGGACTTGGGGACTTAGATACTTAAATTGCCCTTAAAATCCCCATCAAGTGCACTCCTGGTGACAACCATCTATTCCTTTAAGTTAAAAACAAAGAGGCACTTCAAGGTATAGTTCTGTATTTTATTTTACATTTTAAATAGACTGTATGAAAAAAGATTGATAAAACCCAGAAAGAGCTCCTCCACATTGGCAAATAACTGCTTTCACTGGAGATGGGAGAAAGATGTTTGAGTCACTTATGCTGACCATATTTCCTTAGAGATGCTTTATTGACTAAACCAAGCTCACATCACTCAACCTGGCAGAACTTACAAAGGCTTCTTGCTTTGTGCCCAATGCCACACACCAAGAAAGGTATGTGCTGAATTCTGCCCTACAGATCACAGGTCTGAAACCAGACTATGCCCCTACAGTTAATCTTCTACAATGCATTTATTGACCATTTCTCTTTCTTTTTTAATTTGTTTTTTCTGATAGCTAAAGACTAAATAAAACAGATACCAGCTAAATCAGCCCTGCCTAATTCTTTTCCTGGTACTGGACACACAACTCAGCTATGAAATGTCTGCACCTAAATTCACTGAACTGAAATATTCAATGTAAGTTACCAACTGAGTCATGACCTGTATAGTCAATGGAGAGTCAGCTGTACACAGCAATTCACATTTACATCATCCGACATTGGGGATATCTCTCTCTTTTTGAACTGTGGATAACTGGATTCCAAATTTCAGCATTTTATGAAGTTAGGTAAGTTAAACAGGACTGATATCAAGCATTTTTTTCCCCTTTTATTTTTTTTTTCTGAGAGAATCACTGTTATATTTCTATTATAAAAGCAGTACAAGGAATTATGTAGGACAACTGAAGTGAGATATTGTTTTTTTGGTGAAATTATCTATACACTCATCCATGGTTTTATTTTTACCATTAGCTCTCACTAGTTTTCAGTTGCATAACACAGTGAATTTTCTTGTAGCCAAAATTAATGATTAAAATACTGTTGGGTGGCAGTCAAGTGAGAGGGATGTTCATTCAACGTTCAGCTTTACTCGCATCTCTGAACTAACCTGCTGCTAGCTTCCTTCCCTTCTAAAGTCACTGTATCTTGAGGTTTTTTTTGAAGACATACATTCAGGTCTTAGATTATACTGATAAGCTCTCAAAAATACTCAAAAGAACCTCCATATACTTTGTGAGCACGACTGCATAAAATAAAGGCAGGTCTGATGGATGTTTAAATAATGTAAATGAAATTTTGTAATATATGTCCCTGATTCTCCTTTCACTTATGCTGCTGTAAATCTGGAGGGAAAAAAAAAAAAAAAAAGCCCTCCATGGATTTTCATAAACTTACTCTGCTCAAAAGCTGATGCAGCGTAGAAAGTATCAAATATTCTTAATTTAAATATTGATTGTGCACTTAGGAAATTAAAATAGTTGTGATGCATACACTGAACATAAATATAATTTTTAATATATATTAACTTGTGTAAGCTTATAGGCTTAGAGAGAATTCCAAATAACTAGCTTGTCTGAAACGAAAACAGGAATATTCCTAACAAAAGGGTTTTGTATTGAGGGGATTAGAGGGCAGCAGTTTAGCTCTGAAGCCTTTGGAATATCCTACATAAAAACAGGTCATTTTTAATATTATAAAAACCCCAAATTTTAATACAGAACAACAGCTTGTGCTAAACTCACAATCCCCTTTCTTCTTCTCCCTCTGACATGCAAACACCTGACACACAAAGGGAGTCACATTCAGAAGGAGATTATGATGCAATGATCTAGTTGTGAATGTTGCATTATGGTTTCAGCATCGCTGTAAGAGCTCCCCTGGCACTTGTGCTTACAGCAATTTGAATTTCTCTGGCAGCTAGGTATGATTTGTGACAGATTTCAGCTTTGCTCTTCATTGAAGGAGTACACTGGCAAGTGCTTGAGGTATTTACCATGGAGATTGGAAAGAAGAAAATGTGAAGAGGAACACTTGAGGGAGTCCTTTTTTAGTTTTTTTATTTTCTACTTTTTTTTTTAAACAATGATTTTTTAAATTATTTTTATTTTTTTAAGTTATCCAAATCAGTTCTTTTTCAATGGCATCATTTTGTGCTTCTTAAGAAAAACTGTCTCACTATAGTGTTCTATTTGAAGGATTATTCCATTCTCCAAGATAGGGAAACTCTTAATTTTAATGACTATTGTGAATTATCATTACTCGAATGGTCCATGTAGAGTCCAAAGAATCAATTGATTGTACTGCACTTTGTGGAACAAGTGGAAAAAAGTTTGCTTATACATTCTTTACACATGATTTACACATGTAAATTTGTTTACACAGTTTGGAAAATCTTAAGCTGACAAAGCAGAGTTATTTTTTTTATACTGGAAAATGCCTAAACTCTCTGAAAAATGTAGGGTAAGTAAGACAGGTTACATGTTTGGCACTGGAATCCCCCAAAGTTTGCTGAGCCAAAGCCTCTATGTCAAGGGCAAACAAATAAAGTTCCCAAAGCTCACCTACAAGGATTGTTCTCAGCATCTCTTCTGCCATAAAAGCAGCAGCAAGCAGCTGCACCAGCAAGCAGTGGCACACAAAGTTTCTCTAAAACTTTCTTGGTCTGCAGACAAGATCTTATCATGATTCCTTCCTCATTCCCACATGGAAGTAGTGGGAGTAGTCCCCAGGGAACACAGAGCGTTCCACAGCAAATCTGCACTCTGAGCACAAGCACTCAGGGTACAATGACAATATGCTGGCCGGCTTTGGCCAGAACTGATGAATGAGAAATTTAACAGAGAATGTTGCACAGCCTACAAAGAGAAAACCTGCATTTAGTAAAGGATTGAGGTTGACTGGGTTTAGGCTAATGAAGTTGGTACCTCATCCAATAGAATGTATCCAAATTTCCACCCACATGTAAAAATAGCCTATCGATCAGAGCATATTTCTTCCTCTTTGGCCCTGTTTTTCAATTATTTTATTTGAGACAATAAGTTTGGTAAGTTCTTTTGTTAAACAGTTCCTGTTATTTTAAAAGCAACAGATTTCATGGCCCATGGTTATCATCTGAGAAATATGTTCATGAAAGAATGCATAGGAGGTGGCAGGTGCACCCTTGGGAAGATAAGAATGTCCACATGGGACCAATCCTTCTGCAAAAAGCAGTTTCTGTATGAATGGGTGAGAAATGTTCTTTTGCATTTGCAGGTGTTCTATATTCAAAATGTACAACATAAGACATGACTTAAGGATTAACCCTCTAATCTGCCACTCATCCTTAACTCAAGGTTCCAAGTATTGAGAAACCAGCCTTTAAAATAATTTATAGGAATTATTAAATGAAAGCATTCATTTAATTAAAAGATATATATTGAAAGATATCAAGTACTTTTGTGTAGCTATGTGATCTTTTTAATTTAATAACCTAATTTTTAAATGTTATGTGCACAGTCTTTAGAAACTAATGAAACAATGAAGATTTGATTTATTTGATTTAGAAAATATTACAGTACATCTGGAATGTCATGGATTTGTTATTATCTGCTAACTGAAAAACTGGATATATAATACAAATTATATAAAATTTCAAACAGAAAAAAAAATCACAACTTGTTGTAGTGATTTATTATCATTTATCATTAAAAAATACATACTTTAACTAACTATATTGTTAACAAACAATTTAGAAAAAACAAAGTTCTAGTCTAGCATACTACAGCATCTCTGAGTACTAAATTGAGTTAAATGGAACATGGGGATTTATTTTCCCTACAAACTGATCATTTTTTCATGTGACTGTATCTCCAAAGAAAATAAATGTCACAGAGAGAGGCTGTTGAACAACTGTTCACTGTGGAGGTAGTTTGAAGAAAATTGAAGATTGTATAAAGTGGTAGAAATAAAATGTAGAAAACATATAATCAGTGCCTTTTTCTAAATTAAGATCACCAGTCTATTTAGAGAGATGGAAGCAAAAAAAAATCATTAATATATGAGAATACGTAACAGTAAGCTTGGCACAACTGTTAGTCCTTCTCACTATACAAGAATGTGAAAATATTCCATGAAACTGATATACAACATATCAGCACATATCACATTCTGGAAGAGACAGAATTACTTGTTTTTAAAATATTTATAATCATACAGATGGAAATAATTGAGAACAGCAGTTTGTTTAAACCAGAACTTATCACTTAGTATCACAGTGGGGAAAAGCTCTCATTACATTAAATATAAGAAACAAGTACATGAGATTTAAAATTTTTCATTTCAGATTATAAATCCTTGCTGACAGATGAAGACTAGTCAGAAACTATTCATGCACAGAAGAAGACGATTCTGTATCTGCCCGCTGTCAGTTTCTTGAACTTTCCTTTGATGGGTGCTGTGATTGATAGGACACCCTGACAAATTCACCACAAGTCCACTGCAAAGTGGAAATACCATGTCATGCCAATACTTGAGAGACCGTCATGACTGAGGAATGCTTTAAACTATTTATAGTGACATCACAAAAAATGCCACTATTATAAGGATACATCTCCTTAACATTTTGCTTGCAACTCTTGAAATATTTTGATTCAACTGCTACTGCGCAATAAGAAAAATATTCTCTACTTAAAAGGCTGTTATATGTATGTAAATATACATATATATAAAATGTGATATATATTTCTATATTTATGTATAAACATGAATTAATATGCACATTAATGTATATGCATATACTGATACTCATATATAAAGCTTTTAAAAATATATATATATATATATATATATATATATATGACTATGTTTGCCTACACCAGAAATGATACATTCTTGCAGAGTTTATCAAAAACTTTAAACAAATCATTCATCATGTTCAAGGGATAGAAAAATCCCAACAAAACGGAAAGTTTATCTGTATACACAGAACTAATTAAGTCAGAGTATTTAAATGTAGTAATTGTACTTTCACTCTCTTCTGTCTTTTTTAAGCATTGAAGAGAAAGAGCTATTGACTTATTCATTTCAGTTAGCAAGAAATTTCTCAACTTCCTTGGGTGCTTAAGTGCAAGAATATTTTAGACCCCATCTTTGCATATTACTTTATCTTTCAGTGGTAATTAACAGAGTCTTAATCTGGCTAATGTTAATGACCACTGTTCTTTCTTTAAATCCCAGTTAAACCAAGCTTATTAAGGGCCAATTAAAGGAAGTCTTATGTGATCTGAATAACACTAAGACCAATTTTTAACAGCTATAACTATTTTGGATGATGGTTGTGAAAAAGAAATGCAAACCCTTCTCATTATGGCCTTTGTTTTAAAATAAACTGTCAATTGCTATTGGGAAGGACAGAGAATCTTGGTAAAAGTCAGAGATATAGATTAATTTTGTAAAATGCAGGGGTGTTCTAAAAAAAATTAGCTATATACTAGTCTTTCCAATCCTGCCTGTATAAAAGGTAATATATAAGTAATTTCCACTTAATTTTTCATAACATTACAGCACAAAAGTGGAACAACACTTTGCAATAACTTTCCAAGTGGTAACAACATAACCTAAAGATGACCATGGACAAAATGAAGAAAAACTTGCTCATCACTTGAATAGGAAATGGAACATTTCTACCTAAATATGAAATAATTAATAGATAAATGTTTCCACTCCAGATTTTTCAAAAGCATATCAGTTCTATTGTTATCTAAGGTGATCCCTCTCCAGACACGTTGTTAAAAATTTCCTCCTGGTATTTCTTGCATATCTAAGATTTCTCTCATTGCATAACTTCAACATTACTTCCCTTTCATCTGGAAAACAGCAGTAAAGCAATCTGACTATTATCTCTAGCTAATAAACAAAATATTACTTTCACCACTACTACCTAAAGTCCTAAAACCAAAGAGCTAATGTCCACTGCAGCAAGTCAACATCACACAGGTCCTTTGCCTACTCTGCAGCACACAACAAAACAAACTCCATGGTGACAACTCTTCAATTCTGCAGCAGCAGCCACAAAATCCATAGCAACTTTAATATATTATTGTCTATAAAACACTTTTCATCCCTACTTTCCCACTCCCATACAAACACATTCAGCTATGACTCATAGCAGAGAATATCACTGATGAAAAATTGATGGTTATTTTTAACAATAAATCCTGAATTGTTTTTCTCTTTTCTCCCTAGATAAGTTGGCTAAACAGCCCTTGGCCTCTAAGAGAGTTCTGCACAAATTATCTTTTTATCCTGATACTGGCACAGAAGAAGTCTTGCACCTTGATTCTCCTGCTTCCCAGTCCTTGTCAGGTTATCAAGCTCACTTGCATCTCTTAAAGTTTTCCATCTATTGTAAGCTGGATATCAGTTTTAACTTTCTGTGTTCCTCCTGGCTCCACAAGACAATACAGCTGTCTTTCAGCTGTGAACATGTTTACAAAAACAAAACAAAATCCCTTTCAAAACTGAAAGTAGAATTTTTCAGAAAATGATGTGGCTACAAAACTGCCAGGTTTTGCTCTGCAGAGCCTATCTGATAAACTGACATCTGTCAGCACCATTACTGCAATAGGAAAGCATTCTATTTTCCCAAAATAGTTATCAAGGCATGATGAAGGGAGACAGAGGGGAAACACGACACTGTAAAAACTGTATCATGTGAGGCACAAACAGCAAAACAGGAAGAAAGTGGTGACATCACAAAAGATACTACAGTACTGAAACAGGAGTCAGCATGTTATAGCCAAAAATTCACTTCTAGGTGAGGTCACACATATACTCCTGGCCATGAAAAAATTCAGAAAAATGCAAATAAATTCATTTCATCCTTGTTTATTTGGCAAATCAGCTTTTCCATACAATGATAAACAAAAAACAGACAACATAGAGCCTTGGCCTGTGCTGGCTACATCCCAATGTAAACACCACAGCAAAGAGCAGTAAGAGAGGCAAGCTGGCCAGTCACAAAACAAAAGAAGCATACTCAACAGTGTTTTAACTAACTTGCACTTCCTCATTCTTATCTTTCTTTTGCTCATTCTCTCTCTACTTAGTTCTCCCCCCAACACCACTTCCCACCATCACCAATCATTAGAGGGCACTTCTGCATTTTACAAAAGAGCTACTTTCATGTATCTTCTTCCAGTCCAGGTTTCAACTGTACCCCAAGGAGTTCAATCCTGCATCACAGAGCATGAGATTCCACTGCCATACAGGTACAGCAGCAGCTCTGTCTGTGCCCAGGGGTACCTCTGACATGTGTGAGTATCAAGGATGCCGTGAGCATCTTCAAGTTTTACTGGCCCCTAGATTTTGTATATAGCTATTTATATAATCATTACAGGCTATTTAAATACTATTTTGGAAAATGCATGGACTGCAAAACATTATTCTTTGCAATATCTGTGACATCTGTTCAGCACTGGTGTACCAACAGCCTCGCTTAGGACAACTCCTGCAGAACAATCTGCAATCACCTGCATTCTGTAGGATGATCTTCAGCAGCTACTCAGTACCAGAACTAAGGCAGGTCCTTACCCAGCCCTAGCTCAGCTCTGGCCATCCAGGCTGGCTTTGTGCAGAAAGATAAATTAGAAATTACTGCTAATAGGGATCTTGGTGAACAGACACCTGACTACAGTCTGTGTGTGGCCAGGGTGCTCTCATCAAGGTTTACTGATTAAGTAAACCAGGAACAGTATCCATATGACACAATACTTCAGCCAAATGTTTGCGAGAGCGCTACACAGAAAGCTAAATTCTGTCACTGGCATCTGTACTCCATAAGCCACATTTGTGGAAATATAGAGTAGCTGTATTCTCTTTCATATCAATAAATTACTGCTAAATCTGATTTGCATTGAAGAACAGTAGAAAATCCTGTATATTTGCACAAGGCCTGATGTGGCACATCTCAGGAAACAAAATGAATGGGGGATTCCTAAGCCAGAATGAATAAGCATTACACAGATTCCAAAAGGAAAGATACTGGTTTCTCAATCATCAGGAAAAAATGCTGAACCTAATGCAATAGAAGTGTTTAGAAGAAAAGAACTAAGCAATGCAAGAAAGAAGAGATTTAATACCACTATCCTGGACATGAGGCTCGTGAAATCACCTTAAGGAGATGTCTAGTGAAGACTTTTGGTAAGTTCTGTAGAATAGACAGAAGACACATTATCCATAGTAACACTTGCTTTCACTTCTCAGGGTGGGAAAGTAGACCAAGAGCTTCAGACTGCAGATTTTTCTTTCAAAAGCTCTCCATCTTTTATTGTTCCCAACTTTCCACTTGTTAATTTAAACTTCTGGGTAGTTCTTTTCCTATCCAGATCTTTTATCTGCTTTTATCTGCTTCGTCAGTCTCCCTCCATGTAATTGGGGCATGGGAACTAGAGATGTCAGGTTGGTTTTTGTTTTTCTAAGGATGCCTCAGGACTGACTGAACGATTACTACTGGATTCATGAAGGATTTTTTCCCTTTGGAGTCTAATGGATTTTAAAGCATCTTGGAGTTTTAGTTCAATCGACAGGAAAATCTGGAAGTAATTCAAAGCCCTAGCTGTTCCTTCTTAACTTTGGAGGACTGCTAGTAAAGCATATAATAATAAATGAAACACAGAATTTGCTGGCAAACTTCTGGAACTGGAAAAGGCACATCTCCCTTTGGTAACTGTTGCCTTGCTATGGGAACTAGCAAGGAGAGAGGTATATTCAAAGACCTTGTAAAGAAGAACTGAGGCCTAGGATTGAGTCCTACACACTTTATTCCATCCTCTAGGGGACTTGTGTACCTGGGGAGTCTGAGAAGATTTTTATTTTTCCAGACCCTTGCCAGTGTTGTCAGTAACACTGCTGCCTGCTGCTTAAATCTATTCCTATGTCTGTCTTCATTCTCTTGAGCATCCTAATCAAGTGTCCATTTAAATAGACCAGTGACATTTCAAGTTGCCAGCCACTCACACTAAGATAGAATCTTCCATTGTGGAGCAAAAAAAAGTTAGCTGCATAGATAAAGTATTTATATGCAAGAAATAGTACCAGCTCAATTCCTATCTATGATTCATTTCAAACTTAGTATATTTCATAGCAGAAGATGAATTACAGTGCTCCACAGAGATGATCAGATATAGAGAAGGGGGGAAACAAAGCACATAATAAACAAATACTTAATATGCAACTTTTAAGACCTGACTTTTTTGTCATCTAATTCTAAATACTAGCTTTAGAAAAGGAGACATGCTAGAAAATGAACATCACAGGTAATCTATAGACCACTTTTGGCTAATTTAAAGCTCCAATTTGTATTTGTTTCCTGTATAAATTTCTTTCTTATTATTCTCAATAAGGTACTCTCAGTACGATAAAAAGAAGGACATTACCAGCAGCGTTTTCAATCATGGGGGCTATATATTCAAGAGCAATCAATAAAAACCACACAGGGCCTGACAAACAACTAGTCAAAGGAATCATTTTTTCTCAGATACTTAGCAGTATCCTTTTAAAGTAATTGCTTTTGGTCAATGTTACTCGTTATCATTTGGTCTGCTCTTTTTCTAAAACAGAATGGATGTCATTTCCATTAATATTTCAGCTGTTTCTGTAGGTTTTCAAAGTGCACACTCCACAAAAAAAAAAAAAAAGAAAAAAAAAGAGGATTTTCATTTCAACTTCAGTCAACTAACAAAGAACTCAGAAGTGTAAGAGCTAAAAAATAATTTTAAAGAAAATTATAATGAAATATAAGACATTGTCTGCTCTCCTCACTCCATTCAGAACTGTACAGTCCCTAAAGACAAACAGAAATGACAGACTTTGGCCCAATTAATCCATGCTAGAAAACAGCATTAGCAGACAAATACAATCAAAATGCAGCCTAAAATAAGGAAATGAGTACCAATTCATTATTATAGCTTATTTTAGAAAATTTAATGAAAATTTCACTACCGAAACCCTTGTGTTGCCTAACCCTGTTTGTGACAGCAGGGAAGTTGTTGTCTTGTGCCAACTGATCATTTAAAGATGTCCACAAGATACTGAAAATACCCAGCATAATCTGTAAGTGTACAGCTGGGATTCCAAATTAGATTAAGAACGGCAAAGAACATATCTTTTCAGTTGTAGTAAGGCCTCAGAAACTGTCTAGTTATGCTTTGTACTAAATGTTCTGGCACACTGCCAAGGCACTTCCAAACATTTCTGAGTTCACTTTTCCATAGAACTCTTTTAAAAATCAATTAGTAGTGAAAAGTCTTTCAAATGCAAGTGTTTTAAAATGTCAAGCTTGTACTGCTTTTTTTAAAAAAAATCTTTTTCTTTCCCTTGT
>NC_031768.1:50388502-50488502 GCF_001522545.3 Parus major | reverse complement strand
TCTATATAACTATAGAGAAAATATTTTTATGCATAATATAGCATATTTACATGTCTGTAACACAGAAAAGAGATACATTTTCATGATGATAATTCAATTTTTGTATGACAGATATCCATGATATGACGTTCACTTGTCACTTATTCCACCACAGACATTATTTCCTAAAACTGAACTAATAACCCCAAAGTTTAATGTTCTCTTTTAAAAAAGTAGCTTCTAATTAGTATTTATGATGATCCTATAGACTATCATAACTACTTAAGAAAATGAGGGGTGTACTAAACTTGCATTTCTTAACATAGCACATCCACAATATCATGTTTTACTATATTTACTGCAGATAACAAGTAACAATGAAACCAAACTGAATGAAAGCTTAATTTCATTATTTTCATACAAGGCACTAATGAAAAGGAAAAACTGCTATAACAATGAAGTATGCATTTGGAAAATAAATCACATTGGAGATTAAGTTATCCAACTATTTATCCAATTAGGATTATCTTGCATGGAACAGGAAATAAAGGAAATGTGATCAAACAATATAAATTGCCTTTTTTTTTTTTTTTAATCTTGCTGACAAGATAGACCTACTAGTTTAGATTTTTCCATGAACTCAATACAGCTTCATAGCAAGCCCAAAGCACAAATGTCACATCGGAAGCTTTTGCTTCTGCTATTCTAGAAACCTGCTCTCTAGTATGCTTCATGTAGGTAAAATCACTCTTTTCAGAAGCAATATACCCATACAATCAGAAAAACTTGTGAGTAAATTTATATGTAAATAGTTTTCTGTGTGAATAGCTAAGCTTTTCACCTGCTGTTTCTGAAGAGCAGACTTATTTCCTTCTCTTTTCTATTTCACTGTGCCTCAAGCACTCTTTTGCCATGACCATATCACTGTCTTGGAAAAGACCCGTTACCTCCTTCAAATCCTCAAATCTTACTCCAGAAAATATTAATTGCATGCATTGAGAGTGAGATCCATTCATTTAACTTTCTTTATGTAACTACAACTCAGTAGTTGCATGACTAAGCACTTGTAAGGTGCAATTTATCTGATCTACTTTTGCCATCTACTTTAGGATGAGATGGATCACCCCTACAACTGCCAATTGCTGTCTGTTGAGTCTAGGGTGACTCAGATGCAAACGTCTACATTTGTTTCAATGAACTTCACAGTGAAGATTTAATCTAGATGAGGGAACTGCTACAGCACAACTGATCTTACAACATGAAATGCTGAATCTTTGCTACTAATTCCTCCAATTTACTAACTAACTGGTGCTCAGATCGTAACAACCAGTTCATTACCTTGCTTAGCAAATTTAACAATCACAAGTAAAGGCTAGGGAAGGAGATATAGAGAAATTATATCTTGGGAAGCAGATAAAGAGAAATTATATCTTGGTTGACAGACAAACATTACATTTTAGCTATAAGATGCAAGGTTTTTTTCCCATGACAAGCAAAATTCTAGTAAAAAGCTTAGTGACCTGATTATAACTAAATGATCTGTTTCTGGTGTTCTGTGTGTTCCCAAAGCACAGTTTTATGAAAGCATTCCTTTAGCTTGAAATACGATGTGCTCAACATAGCACATTTGTCCTTAAGGCTGTATGATTATGCTTTTGCAAGCACCTAGACAGCACTTTTCACCCACAGATCTCTAACAAATTTACAAAAGTAGGTATCTGTCACTGACAAGCATTTGTCTTATGTCCCACAATGTCAAAATTGCATGCAGAGTCTTGTCATTAAAAGAACTGCTATGTATGATACAATAAACACTGACATTCTGCAAAGAATCCTTCTGGTCTGAAGTTAATGTTTATCTTATTTTTATTTTTGCAAGTGGATACTTTTAGAAAGGGAACACATCCACCTAAGAATATACACATTCAGTTTAGGCTTAGAAAAAAATACATATTAATAGTAGTAAAAAAGTTAAAAAGAAAAAAAAAATAAATCAGTGTTTAATCTGTTAAACAATAGAAAAATTCTTATGAAGTAGTGATACTGTCATTGAACTGGAGAGAGTTTGAGAACAAGCTTGCTCTGGCTTTTTCACCCTATGATTTGGAGTCTGCTCACAGTACTGCCAGCTTAACCAAAAAGGATTAACTCTCATATCCAACTGAGAACACAGATAATTCTCAGTAATTGGTAAAAAATGAAGATGAATGGGGCTGAGAGATAAGGAGCAATTAGCTCATCAGCAGTTACAGCTGTGCACTCAATCCGGATCCATCTCTTGAGTCTCGGCCCCTTTTAAAGAACCCAGGCAGAATAAGCACAGGACACCCCCTCCCAAAAAATTGCCATACCTGCCCATCATTCCTCTGTCTTCCATTTTATTTCCATGCTATACAAAGACACCTGTCATAGCATTCTGTGTAAATTACTACCTCTCCCAGGACCTGTATCTACAGCCAATCTTTTTTTACAATAAAAAAAAAAAAAATTAACAAAAAAAAAAGGATAGAAGGAAAAAAAACCCAAAACCCAAAACCCGGAAACTAAATGACTACTGTAGACACTTTTAAGTTCCCTGTCAATCGTTTCATTACAGCAGCATCATCTGTTTGAAAATATAAGCAATTCCCTCATCTAATTATAGGGAGGATTTGAGGTTCATTAACATTGCCAAGGCAGAGAATCAGATGTGCAACTGCAGAGCTGTGCTCAGTGGCCTGCATTCTCTGTTTCCTTTTATTTGCTTTTTCAAGGTCTCCAAGACTTTTTCCTGAAACCATAAAAGTAATTCTTTCCCTTAAAATAGACACGTGTGTTTAGAAAAAGGAAATTACTGCATTTTGTACTGTTCTATTATTGGGCAAGGTCACTGGAGAAAAATAATTTCGCCTAAATCATTTTATCTCTGATTCTGGATGAAAAAGAAAAGAATAGTATACAAGCAAGCTTTACTTTTGAACAACACATCACAGGAAGACTCATATTTGTCTCATAATTTTAAATATTGCAAGGTAATGCAGATGAAGAGGAAACCTAACATGCCAAGAAAATTTCCTAATTTTCAACAAATTTTGCGGTTGTTTATGGATTAACATGCTAGCCAAGTGTAAAATGTTGCCTTGTATTTCCTAACAGTGTTTAGAAATTAAGAACACCAAAGTCTTCATGATTGCTTCACTTCCTTAAAGAAATAATAGCATTTTTTTTTGTATGAATGTAGTTTAAACAATGACATTTTCTTGGGACATCTGTTTTGAGATCACATTTTGAATAGATATGAACTCATTTCCTGCTAAGCAAGTAATTTACTATTGTTGATAGTTGTTTACAAGTTTTATGAGTCATATTTTAGCAAGTGGCAAAGGTCTTAACAAATCCTTTGAGTATTCCCTAAAGTGTATGCATAGTGTTTTCATTACATAAAATGTTCGGGAAGCAAAAGTATACGGACTGTTCTTTACTTCCTACCAAGTTATAGATAGCAAACTCTAGCTCACAAAAATAGCTTTTAAAAGGTATTTATTTTCAAAGGCTTTTATCTTTTGCTGCTGCAGGTTAATGAAGTAGGACAGCGGGGCAGTAAGTACTTAAGCGGTGAGGAAATGATTGAACTGCTTTACCTACCCATTGCTTCAGAGCATCAGATGGTAAACATACAACTGATCCTAATATCACACTAAGATGTTAATATGACAAAGAGTAGAGCCTCACCAGTGAAATTTAAAATTTGACCTTGCCACTCTCTTTTCATTCTGCAATTAATTTAAGAAAAACTAAACCAAAGTAAAAAAAAAAAAAACACCACAAAAAAACCCCCAAAAAAACAACAAAGAAACAACAAAAAACTAAACAAGAAATACACCAACCAAATCCAACAAAAAAAAAACAAACCTGACACACAGCATAATCTTTCTTTTTCCTTTGCTGCCCTACGGAATTCATTTTTTAAACAAAACCCCAATAATTTATCTACCCTGCGTGTTGTATGTAGAATTGCCACTAAAAAGAACCCGGGACATTTTTCCTTCTTATCTGCAATGTAGCTCATATCAGCCAAGCTGTCACAAGACAGTACTTGATATAAACAAGAGATTGCAAAGACATCTCAGTAATCAATATTAGGATGGCTACAGTATGGAAGCCCCAACCACTGCATATCATTTGTCTCAGCATCTATTTCTATGACCAAATGAAGCATTAATTCAAATCATAAATCTATGGTGATTTAAATCTGGGAATGAGCACCTGCCTGCTTTAATGATTTATTTTGTACATTTCAGTAAGCAGGAGATTTGTCCATATGAACTGACAGGTCACCTTCAGATGCCAGTAGCAGACTGTTTATCACCATGCAGACTAGCATCTCATCTTAGCAAGTAAATATTAAACTAAAAGAATCCAATTGATTGTGGATGGGGGAGAAAGGCGTTGCAGCCATATATTTTACTCAGTGTGCTAATACCTCACTCTGATTCCTCTGTAATTTCTTTTTTTTTTTTCCTTTATTTTCCCCGCTTCTAAAATGATAATTCTGGTGGGAGGATGCAAGCTCAAGGTTACCAGCAAAACTGAGAGATATAAAATAATTACTTATTAGTATCATTGGCTTCCTTTAACTCCCTTCACTCACTAACCTTTTGGCCACTGCTTCAAAGGACCAAGTTAATAAATTTGTGTAGTGCTCTCTATAATTATACAACGTTAGACGACAAGAATTACTTCTGTAGTTCACATTAGGCATTTGATTAAAACCAAAAAGCAAGACAATCTGGAAGCAAATCTGACAAGTCGATAAGATAAATAAAACAATGGTCCCTATTTTATTTATCTGCCTTTATGTAGGCACTGGAGCACAGGAGGATCGATCCACGCACACCATAATGCCTGCTACATAAGGGCTAAGATGAATCAGTTAAGCTTTTAGCCCAGTTGGATTGTTTGTTCCTTTTCAGTTTGGTCAGGCACATAACCTAATTTAAAATGTAAACTAAAATCAGGTTGTTTTCTTTTGTTTTATTCTTTCTTCCTGTCAACATTCAGTAATGTAATATTTCACAATCTTGCCTAGCACGCTATAATTTAAAACATTAATGGTATATGGACTTGATAATATCTATTTGAAAATACATAAATAAACACATTCCTGAAAAAATGCAGGAGAAGAAAGAGTACACACCAACTACAAAGCAACACCTTTGAAATATGAGTTCTTGTCAAGATAATACAGTGCACTAATTTTCAAAAATGCAACTAATAAACAAGGAACTTAACTCTTCATGAACCTAATAATACCCTGACATTAGTAGCAGTAGGAGTCACTTCTCTGATTCCATATGCATGACCAACACTAAACACTAGACAGGGTTCACTATAAAAATAAACAAATAAAAGCAAATTGTTTTTGAGAAACCCTCTGTAAGAAGGGTGCAGCTCAAGACAAGATTCACAGAAAAGGAAACTATATTTTCAGAACCATTCCTCATGGAATGAAGACAACTGGAAAGCTATTCACTCTATTCAGAAGAGCCATTTTTTTCTGAACAAAATTAACTCAATTCTTCATTCAGTTAAATTGGGAAATTAACTGAAGCTAACAAGTAAGTTAAGGGGCTGAGAGGAAATTTTGACAATGACAATAAATAATCTTGCTTCGCTAAGTTTGCCCTACTAAAATAGCTAGAATGTATTTTCTTAAATAGGGAAAATGATTAGGCTGTCTAAGAGCATATTAGTTATCTAAATTATGACTAAAAAAAGGATTTCGAAACAGATAATTTGCTTTTTTGTTCAGAGGAAGTTCCTTCTATCCATTCTTCTACAAATACTCCGCGTGGTTTAGATGTTGATTACCTGTTAATTTTTCCATCCCCATGGATGCACATGTGGTTTACAACTAGAACTGCCAAACCTGTATTTGAACTTTTTATTTCACATAATGGATTCACCTAAGCCTGAAAGTCTAGATTAGCTTCTAGTTCTAGTACACACTCTTTACCTTCTCAGTTTGTGCTTATACTTTTCAACCTTTCTCATTACTTCACTTTTCTCCCAGTGTACTAGGGCCACTTGGTCCTTCCACTTCATTAGTACCTATCTCCTCCTCCCAGATTTCAAAGACACCTGCACTCTACCCTCGCTTGTTTTCTCTCCAAGAGAACAATCTTTACGCTTGTATTCGTAACTGCATATGTGGTATCTGAGTACTCACACACTATTTAAGACTATTTTCTTCACCATCATAGAGGTATTTTTAAAGCTTTTACTTAAAAGGAAAACAAAACCAATCATATAATCTCCTTATGCAGTAATACACACATACTGTTGCTACTTACAGTAGTATGTGCCCAGGTGAACCTGTTCTTTGAACTGTAATTCATATTATTTCTAAATAATACCCTAGTGATGCCTACTGAACTGTACAGAAACACTTCTCACAAACAAGTATTTATTTATGTTAAGGCAAATACATACCCTCTAAGATTAAATGTATTTAGAAGATGAAAAACTAAAAACTAAAAATAAAAAAATTAATCCAGACAAAGGGCCAAAATAAAAACAAAAAAGCCTATCTGAGGCCATTTTATTCCAGTATACACCAATCTTCCCTGCAGTCTTCTGAACGTACCTCTCTGTCATTGAATTTCTGTTGCTGAGTTAATACTGTCTCAACATGATAAAAGGATCCAATACAATGAAATGGCATAACAAAACATTTTACAGCAGACACACACAGATGATTAAAGATTTAATCAACAACAACAAAAAGTTATCCTAGCTTTGAAGTATGCTTTAGCAAAACAAATTGTCCAAACAAATGAATAAAGTATACTGAAACAATTCTTTTTTGTAAAAGAACAAGAGTTGCTGATGGCTGCTTAAGAAATGGAAAAAAATGTTAACTACATTTTAAGAACGTGTTTATTAAAATAAAATATGATAGGAACTGCAGAGCATGGCAGAATTTATTGTGTATGTATGTTTTCCTTTTGTCACAGGGCACATGAAAGTATGAAATATTTTGCTTTCAAGCTTGTGTTCTGAATTACCTAAAGTTGATACCCAGCACACTGAGCAGGAGACATTGTTGAATTTCACTTTGACACCATCATCTGTCACTCCACCTGTACTTTGAAAAATGAACTCTAAGCAATCAAAACACTTTCTTTCATGGAAAATATTAACTGGAGTCTGCAAAAGTAGCCTGCAAAGAAAAGAATGTTTTTGTAATAATAACAACAAAACTGAACACTGGTATAAAGGTCAGGCACAAAATAAAACTAAAAACATTAAGAAAAAGGAAAACAAATACGCAACTTTTTTACACCAAGCCAAGGACTTCAGAAGGAAGTTCAGAAAGATCACCATTTTAATAAAATATTTTAGTATTATGGACATATAATAATGCCATGTCTGAAACTTACCAACACTTGAATTCAGATCTCCATTTTCAGAGTCTGCTCCATGCTGGTTATTATTTGCATGATAGTTGGACATAGCTTCCAATTTGATTTTTTTCACTTTCATTGCTTCTGCTATGGCGGCATTGGTGGCAGCTGCTGCTGCTGCAGCTGCTGCTGTCAGACCTGCAAAGAAGTATGAAAAAAATTTAATATTCATTATTCTTTGAGTCTCCTTTATTGTAGGGACTTTTATTATTCCTTCATGCTTGTTACATAAGAACAGAGAGCACTGCAGATTATTATTCCTCTTGTTGATTTTGAAAACTATCAACTTTTCCAAGTAAAATATTTCACATCATATTACTCCTTACTTTAGATATATTACTAGTATACATTCATCTAAACTTTAACTTGGTATCTAGTAAGTGCATTCATAATAGAATCACAACTAGATGCAGCTACAAATACATGCAGTCAAAAATCTAATTTAGCTTCAAAATGGTGTCCTGAGTGGTGACTATGAATAGGTGAATATGTACACAACCATACCTCAGAAAAAAAAATCCCATTAGATCTCTACTGTAAGACATGCTAAAGAAAACAGAAAAAACAGGTCTATAATTTCTATTTATGAGTAACAGATGATAGAACTCAGACATTTCTCATTTCATACATAGTAGCAAGTAGATGTAGTTGTTCTAGGAAGCATTTCTAGAAAAAAAATAATGCAGAACATTATTTTGCTCTCCCCAAACTTGAAGGCATTAAAGTATATATCCATGAGAAGAGCAATTATTAACCCATTTAATACCAATTCCAAAGCCATCTACAGGCAGCTCAAGTGCTCTTCCTACCAAACCAAGTTTCTGCCATCCATCCATTTACAAGAGTGCTCTACAAAGCCAGGAAAATTTCTCTTTGCCAGGAGCAATTGGAGAACCGGTCCAGTTCTCCAGTTGCCTTCAAAACTCAAAATTAGATGCAGCCTTTAACCAAAGTCACAAGCATCTCTGCAGTTTTTGCCCTCTTCCCTGAGGCAGGGTAATTTTCCTGTGGTCCCCAAAGCCCTGCTGCTGCCCACCCAGATCTCTCTGCCCCAGCCTGGGTGGCAGCAGAGAGAAGCCAGCGTCAAAACTTCCCAGGAGCTGCCTCCCCCACACAACTGATGCAGGGGGCAGAGATGGAAATGACAGGGAATTAAGTCTAAGAAACAGAGAAGGCAAAAAAGCAGGTAAGTTTAATGCATTGATGCTCTCTCAGCCTGTGATGCTACAAGAAAACAGACCCTCAGTCATTTTGAATCAAGATTCTTGCCCTGAATGTGGAGAAGGCTTGAAAAACTCCATGTAATTAGTTTAAAGGTGCCTGCTTGTCTGATTTTCAGCTATTCTGAGAGGTGTGAAGTGTCTTACGGATCTCAAGAGGAACTAACTCCACAATTTACTATTCTAAGGCTGCTGTCTAGCATAGAAGAGTGCAATTTAGCAGGAAAGACCAAATAAGCAAATAATCCCAGGCCTCTGAGGTAAGTATTACTAGCACCATTGCTTCTCAGGGTCTCTTGTTGTCTCCTTTGACTCCTTACATGCAAAACAAGTTCACATTTGCCATGTTTTTGGCTAGTGATAGGCAGGGACAGAAGGCAAATTCCAGCAGGGGAAAAGAAGGTGGTGAGCAGACATCAGGAAATCTATGAGGTGGCATAAGAGGTGCCTTTGAATATATTGTTGCTTGACTGAAGCTTGTTTTCCCTTATTGCTTTGCATGACCACATAAAGATTAGCAAATGGTTCCAGCCTCCCGACCCTCCTCACAGGCTGACTTCTAACACCTCCATGTGTAATGAGAATTACTGACCAAGTGATAATTACAGATCAATATTCTTTAGAAAAGTGCTGTTTCAGGTAGAAGATGTACCAAAAGCCAAAAACAAATGTGAAGGTGAATAAATATGAGAGTTTACTTTTATTTCAGCTTCTGCTACTACCACAAATTGTGCGTGTTCTGATCTTTAAAAGGTATTGACAATAACATGGATTGCTTCCAATTATATTTTTACCTTGGAGGAAGGATATGAAGCCATACATCACACAAATTTGATTGCAGTCCCTAAATTTGGCCACAGAAAAAGGGATGGTGCACCTCTGAACTTTAGTTTGCATCCGGTGCTCATTAAACAACACAATAACCTATACTTCCTTTTCTAATATATGTATACATCCCTGAAAAGCTAAAACTAGCCTTTTTAAAGAACAATTATTTGGAGGAATATTCTGGTACACTATTTTCAATGACTGCAACAACAGGCCTCAAATTTTTGGTTGTGACTACACTTTTAGATCAGCTGTTTTAAAGTGCTTCTAAGTATTGGGGTAAATTACATACAAAGGAGATGCTGGACATAGGACTTGTGAGACCACCTGCAATTACTTTGTTTCACTGGAATAATGACCTGGATGCAGAATTCCTGAAATAAAAACACTCTTTTTTTACAAAATTTGCAAAAAAGAAAGTATGCTTTGGTGCATTTCTTTGGATGGAGATTGAGAAACTAAAATACAAATTGCTTAGCTCTGTAAAATGATTTTTGCAAGATAATGCTTGTGGCAAAAAGTGATAATTTTAAAAAGTAGAAATTAAACTAATAATTTCATTCCTTCTCTTATACAATCGCAGAACTGACTGAAATGATTACTTTGCTATACAGCAACTAATGGAAACCATGCAGATCTGAAATGCTTGCCTCATTTCCCTCCCTACTTACAGGTGTAAGCAGGGAGGGAAATGGAACGAATCATGCTCAGAATTTTACCTTAATGCTGGTCCTTCATTGCAATTCCAGCCTACAGCAGAGCTTCTCCTTTACTGATACTTTTTCCTATCACCTGACTGTGATGATATAGCAAAGCAAGTGGCAAGGGAGGCCTGAAGCCAGTTATCAGAGCCACTGGCTTTATAATCACTGGTGCACTGTGGTGTACTGGGGTGTGGTACAGCACAGAACTTCAGCACATGGCCCACCTTACCTTTCTTATCTCACTGGTATAGACAGGCAAATATACTAAAAACAAAAGTTAATACACTACTATGTATCTATATTTATATTTTAAAATACTAAGTTTTAAGGGCACAGATGGGTATATACCCAGGGAAAAACTTGTGATTTTTTTCTTTTTAATTTATTCTTTGAAAAAGCCTTTTGACGTAAACATTACTTAGTATAAATTTACTCTTACAATAAGTAGCCAAGGAATTTCCAAGGTGCGCACTCCTTTACACTATAGAAATGTTACCTTCAAAAATGATATAACCAAATGTACAAAGTCAACTGAAATGAAAGAAATAAAGATCACACCGAACAGCCACGTAGGTATTTTTTTATTCTTTACAAATATTTATTTGAACAGTTAAAAAATATTCAGGCCAAAATATTCAGTGGATTAAAGTCAACGGTAGTTGTCATTAATATTCTGAAATTGATAAGTTGTTTATGTCTGGCATTCTTCCTGCTGATTATGCAGTGAGACAGGCAGCTTTATAAATATCTCATCACTCCATCGTCACACAAATTTCATCGACAGTGCTCATGCACAGCTATTAGCAATATGAATCTAACCATTACAAGAGGAATGAAAATCGAACATGTGGCATTAATACGCAGTCCTGGTTCCTAACCATCTGATAGGCAGATGGTGTAAAGCGGATTCTCCAGCTGAAATGAAGGGGCACATCATTTAAAACCTTGTTTGCATTCTAACTGATATCAGTGCCATATTGATATACATGATACATCATGGCAGTATTTGAACAATCTAGTTTGTTTCAGTCATAAATGTTTACAGCCTTGTTTTTTATCTTTAGAAGCATGTTCTGAGGAGCGTATTTTTAATTTATGAAACCTATTGTTTACTTCTGTTGAACCAGAAGATTAGCAAAGAGCAGGAATATTAAATTACCACAACCACAGCAGTATAACTAAGATGGATGAATAAAGTATGGTTTTTCAATATGTTAGTAAAGGAATTAAAAAATTAGCCTGGACATTTTATGCATTAAATACATTTATTCATTTAAACCTTACAGCTTTTTTCCCATGTGACATACTTAGAACTTTAATGCTTTATAAAGCTATTCATTTAAATCTCTTACTGCGTGCAATTAATCTTGTCCAACAATTTAATTCAAAAAGCAAAACATCAGAAAGTAAAGTTCGATTCAACCATCACGCTTCTGAAGTAATCCCCGTATTGCTGACAGTTCCTATAGACTCATCAGCAAAAGTCTGTTCAAGGTGTCTTGCAGGAGCCGTATGAATTTGAATTACAGCTCAATTGAAAGCTCGCCAAGACTTAGTAGGAACTCAGGAACAAGAAGCAGAACACCAAAAGAGAGTGCGAAGGATCCTTTCCTACTAAGACCTTCTCTCTTCTGTCACTAGATTACTTTGGCCTGTTGGGTGTGTTTGTAGCTGTTAATTATGTTAATAAAGTTGCAGCCTGCTGTCTCTGCCAAATATAATCATAAGCTTTCTCCTGCCAAGTCCTAGTCTAATTTACACCCGTGCAACTCTACTGAAGTCAGAATTTCGTGGGTGAGAATGAGACCAGAAGTATGCCCAGTATGTGTGGTCTCTAACGCTGAAAAATGAGTGAACAAAACAGAAAGCAATGACAAAAAAATCCCCAGCATCTTCAGAAAACAATTCTGTTTTAAAAGCAAAGTCCCCAAGAGAGCTGTCATATATCATGACAGATTTTCGAAATGTATATGAATTACTGGTGGGCACTAAATCACATCCAGAGTTTCTGCCTTCCAACAAACAGTATTGCCTGCCTGCCTTAAGAGAAAGCTCTTAAAACTTTCAGTTTTGATGGGGTGAGCAGCATACAACACACCCTATTTGTGAAGCAAAATAGAGAAGGACCTGTGAGTGGAACTTTTTCAGCCTTGAATATGTTTCAAAACACACATTTTTTTATTGCATACCTAAACTTCATCCTGGGACAAATTACAGAATTATTTAAATAATTGATTTAATTCACTTTTAACTTCCTTCACATAATTATGCCTAAGAGTACTAACAATTCCTTATAGTCAATTTGGTGATTTCCTTAATGCAACTATTACCTTCATATATATACATATATATCTCTTTATGGGTACTTACTAAATTCAGTAACATGTATATACTTACACAAGCTCCCTCTTTAGGACTTCTATAACATCTTCAAGAAACTTTACCTTTATCATCACAGAACAGGCAAAAAACCAAAATACAACTGTCAGCAGTGTGTTACATTTAATTTCATTTATCTGCTGGAAACTTAATTCTGTAGAAGCACTTTACGCACTGTATGGGAGGACTTCCAAATCTCATCTCAATTCTGAAAGACCTCCTTTCATTATTTCAAATTAATTCTTAATCCTTTTTCTTCTAGTTTATTTCAATGGTACTGACTTGAAAATAATTCAAGCCCTTTCTCGACTGAATACCAGACTGCATATTGTGGTTCTTACTTCAGCAAAATTTCTACTAAAATCTGAAAAAAAAATCTGCCTTGGAAAGAAAGGCAGGGTTTCCTCTTAGGACCTCACTCTGATCACTGTAGGTTATTGCACTGGTTTCATGGGTTTCAGCAGTTCAGGTACAAGTTTTTGGTAGCTTATTATGCTGCTGCCTAGTTATTTCAAATGAAATAGGATCCTAACCTTACTCTCTGATCTAATGGGTGTTTTATACAGTGTGATACATAAAACAAGAAGGGGAAAGCAATCTGCAGGAGGACAGAGGTCTGATTACACAGACTGGATTGCAGAAAGGAGAACTTCACCAAAATGTTCTGCTAAAATATACTGAGTTTCACTAAGCGAATTCTTTATGTATAATGTATGTCCTGAATCTCACAGTTATCCAGAAACTTTATTTTTGCTAAGCTGTCTGGATTGATCCAATACAACAAGCTTAGTAAACCCTAAAAATTTTATCACCTGTTATTTTGGGATAATCAAAGAAATTATTGTCTGGTGTGCCTAACTATATTTTTCTGATTGACTAGAGTGGTTCAGCATAAACTGCTCATCTAGATATTTTTTTTAATATGTCTTAAAGGCCTACTATTAAAAATATCATATTATTGGAAAAAAACCTCCCTGCACTTTAAATATTGTTAGAGAAGGAATGCTTAGGAAAAAATCATCCATGGTTTAGACTGGTGCAACTAAACTGAAACTGACAGTCTTGCATTGGGAGAAAACAGTGTATGTGAAGCTCAAACCATCTGTTGTTCATCAGTCTAATCAGACCTTTTTCCTGTAACTACTCCTAACTTATACTATGAATTTTGAGGCCTGGGTATAGCATTTAAGATAAATAAGCAAAAGAGCTAAATTTCCACAGCACTGTTCGAACCTAAAAATCTTTCTTATTATGATGTGCCTGCACAACTAATAACACAGTTGCAGAAATAAAACATTGATGTAGAAAGCAGCAGCGTCCTTTTGTTTTATTAAAACTGCATTTTTTGAAATAGATCTACAAGCAGGTCAAACAATGCTTCCAAAAATGTGCAAATGGAATTATTTTATCACTAATATTTGTTAATTATATATACTAATATATATGGAACTGATTGACTTACATTCCATGTCTTTCTAGTGGATATATTCCTTTGTACTGAAGAGTAAAAAGTGAAATCCCAAAGTGTATTTCAAATACCACAATAGATTACTAACTGTTACAGCTTCATGGGGTTTTGTAATCTATGAATTTATTATTGGCTTGGTGCAATTGTGACAGAATTAAACAATGTATATTGCATAACTGCCTGTCTAAAATGTCGTTTTCAGCAACAGTTTAAAATCCTACTGGAATGCACACAGCAACAATAC
Organism: Parus major; assembly: GCF_001522545.3. NCBI lineage: Eukaryota > Metazoa > Chordata > Aves > Passeriformes > Paridae > Parus > Parus major. Next base: position 50,474,235 of record NC_031768.1, on the reverse strand, counting down.
AATACAATTAAGAGAGAACATTCTTTCTTAAACAACAGTCATCTTTTCAAAAGCAATAGATTCTCAGTTCTCATTCACTCTGTTGCATTATTCATTTCATGTGCAACCTCATGCTGGACCATAAATTGTTACTTTATCTAATCAAAGGCGACTTAACTCCACAGAAGGTCAAAGGTTTAATTTTGTGAAGTATTATCTTACGCTATGAGTTTAACGGAAAAATAGAAGAAGAAAAACAGCCAAGAAACTGGTAATAAATGAACCTTTATTGCCTCAGGCATTGGCCTAGTTAATAAACTTTCATTGAAGGTTTCTTTCAACTGTTATGGACAATGAGGTAAAAAAAATCTTAAATTACAGCCATGTGTGACTTTTAAAGCAGGCATTCTTTTTTATCTCAACCTTCCCTGCTTAGGAAAAAGACAAAGAGATTGTCTTCAATTTCTTAACCAAAAATGTATGCTTCTAAACAGATGAAAAAGTGCAGATCAAGCCTTTTAAAAGCAGAGGTCAGCTTTGAACGATATAAAAAAATACTTTTCCTTAAGCGTCAAATCCTGATCCATAGTCCCTTTAACTGAATAGCATGCAGTTCAGAGAAAAAAAAAAAAAAAAAAAAAGTGGGGAAGGCGAAACATATATATACTGACAATATATTATGCTAACAATGATGGCTGGTTCCTGAAAGACTTTCTATTTTACATTTGCATTGCTAGAGTGCAATAATGGCTCTTCTTTACTAGAATGACTTATTATGGGAACAACTTCCCTGCACTTTTTACAAATAGAAGTTCTTTTCTTCTTTTCATCTGTATTATCTCATGTTCTCACAATACTATTCTTGCTGTTAGGAGAAATTAAAAGGTTTAACATGACAGTTACTGTTGGTTATTGGTGCTCTGTGAATTTTCTTCGTTTAATGTTAGATTTTACTAACTACAGTGTCTTTTACTGACATACTCTTTGGGACCAGTTTAGAGAAGTGTATTACAGCTTATGTTACATAGTCAAAAACAATAAGAAGACCAGTAGTATTTTAAAAAACCTTAGCCTTTAACTTTAGTCTAATTTATAAGTAAATGGACACAACTAATTAATTGTAACAGTGCTACAATTCAAAAATACTGAAAAGACGTGTTCATGCCTGTAACAGCCGTAATGTAGCTAAATACTCATAATCTTTCAACCAGCAGGAGCTTTTGTAGTGGTTTTTTTTTTTATAAACCTAATCCACAGCTTGACACAGATCCTGGGGTAATGGCACACAGTTCTTTGATTAAACTAATATCCAAACACTGCTGAGGCAGTCTGATGGCCCCATGGAAGTGTTTCCCTACAACTTCCAAACTCAGCCCTGCAAACAGAACCGCCAGATTCTTTCCCATAGACCCACTGTAGTCCACGTGCCTTAGTCCACGTGCCTGATCATGGGAATGAAATTTAACTTATCCATCTGTACAAGTATTTGTGGCACTAGAACAAGATCAGAATAAAATCAGATTTTAGCTGTGCACCACAATTTTAGCTTTGATAGCTTTCTGGTGGAATGGATGTGCCCCTAGAGGGACCTGTTCTCTGCACTGAGTCCACACACTGGAGAAACAGCCCACTAGTATCTAGCTGACGTGCTATCAAAGCCTTTGTGGCCTTTATGGCTTTGCTCCTAAAGCAACATTTTTGCCCAAAGAAAAAAAGATTTGATTCTCACTTCCGGTGCATAAGAATAGTCAGCTACAGACTTATTTCAGGCTCCTGCCATCCTCAGGAAGTGAAAACAGCATTATTTCTAGTCATGAAAGAAGGCAAGTAATTCAGGGCTTTAGATGTGATGAAATATTATCACAGCTGCTGATTAGAGCAGTAGACCTTCAATAAATGTCTAAAATACAAACTACTATTTCAAGATATTTTCAATAAAGATTCCATTGGTTTATTCTTTAATGGAGTTAAAATATACTACATATATAAAAAAATCCTAAAATGTTTTTAAAGAACAATTTTGATCCTCTTTTGTCATATCTAGCTTTAAAGTAGAGATTGTTTTGAATCCTCCTGCCCCTAAAAAGAAACCTTTTTAATACAATATACATTAACAAATTCTATAACTGTTTTCTGATTATTTCTCTGTATTTGCAGTGTGCAAAGCAGGTTGTGCCAAACATTAGAAAGACAGAAGTCAATATAATAGTGGCAAAAAGTCCCAGAAATCCACTGGTTATTTAAAGATGTGTACCCTTGCTTTAACACAGCAAGTTGAATAAGAGAATTTTCACACTTCTGAATGTAAAGAATTCACCTGTAAGGGTCAGGAGAGTCCTCTCTCCTTCTTCATTCTTTTATTCACTCGAAGTGTTGTAACTTCAAGAGCTGTACTGTGGCTTTGGGGTTCTTTTTTTCTCTTTTTTTTTTTTTCCTTTTCTTTTTTAAGTTTCGTCAGATCCATTATGCATTACTCTGTGCCAGAGGCAAGGCATGGGGCTAAACGTACTACTACAGCACAGTGATAGCAGAGTTTGTACTGTGATACTGTACAAAGTAGCTGTGATAATGACTCACAGGTAACACTATGTAGTCCTTTTTTTCAGATGAAAAGGCAGTCAATTGTCATAGTCCTCTCTCACCTCTATGCTCTACTTGTTGCACAAGGGAACAGAACACTAAATTGCACAGGTAGCACCCTGGGTGCAGAGCAAAGTGTTAGATGAATGTTTTTGGATGGCATGTGACATTTGAAGACAAAGTATCTCTTTCTAGTACAAGCTATGGCACAACAGAGGCATGATATGCACCTATGTTGTGTCCCACTATCAAAATTCATTCACTGAAAGAGTGGTTAAGCGTTGAGACAGGCTGTCCAGGCAAATGATGGAGTCACCATCCCTGGAAGTGTTCAGAAAGTGAGTAAATGTGGCACTTTTTGATACAGTTTAGTGGGCATGGTGATGTTTGTCAAAGGCTGGACTCGATCTTGGAGGTCTTTTCCAAACTTAATAACTCCATAATTTGTTTTCTATTCTAAGGCCAAATTATCACCCTAAATCAAGGGAGCTCTCTCACACCCACAGTGTTCAGTGAATACTGAAATTCATTCAACAGAATACTTTTGTTTTGTACCTCAGAATTGCCTGCTACACAAAAAGTTAATGATGTTAGTGATGTTAAAAGGAAAGTGTGGTATTTATAATGGATATATTATTGTACTGTACTGGATTGTAATACAAAAACAAAGATGAAGTAGCTTTTCTACAGTTCCTACCATATTGGCATAATCACAATTCTACATTATGAAGACCTGCAGACATTTGTAAGTTCAGATTTATATACATGAACATATGTATTGCTTCCAAAAGGCATATTCTTTGAAGCCGACAACTGATTGGTACCCTTGTCTAACACATTATTAATATTCAAAGGTTATCCAATAAGCAAGCATAAGAGAACCCCAACATTCTCTTTGGCAGAAACCTGAGAAATCCTCATAGTATGCTATGCAAAGGAGACATTATATATTCATTGCTAGCTATACTTTATGAAAGAACAAGCTTTAAGCTACCATGATCCTCTCGACTTGGTATTGTGCACAAAGAGACAAAATATGATGACAACAGTTATGTCATAGATTCCCCATTTTGTAGGGAGACCTAGATTATAACTTGCAGCAGATAATTTAATTAATCTTTTCTTCATCCATTAATGCACATGTTATCAATAGATTTCGATTTTCAAAAATGTGTCTGTTCCTGGAAATCACTTTTCTCCACCTTCTCAACACTCACACAAGAGCAAAATGGGTCATGGGCTTTCTAATTTCTCCTCCCTCTGGGTTATTACCTTCTTTCTGATCATTGCTAAATTCCAAGTTTCAGACTTGTGTGACATTCAGATTGGCAAGATGGACTGCACATTTAGCACAGAGTGAGTAATAGAAATTACTGGCAAAAATTTAATTAGTATCTGGATGATAACTCACTATTTTTATCCCAACTGCAAGCTATCTAACTTGAATCAACTACAAGATGCAACCTCAATACATGACAATGAAAGTATCAACATTCCAAATTATTTTTTTAACAAAAAAAAATACATAGCCCATATAGTGTACATGTATTTCTTTTGTATTTTCTACATATTACTGGTCTTCAACATAATGACTTCTAGACTAAAATTTATAGTATAAATAATTTGAAAAAAAAAAAAAATAGAACAGGGTCACTGTTGTTAGTTTATTTTAGAAATAAGAACATCATTCTAGTAATTTGATACTAATGTTGACTTGCAGTCACTTTGGAAGACATACAGATAACTAATAAGATTGCAAGTATAAAACATTGATTATAATTAATATTTGTCACTGCATATCCCAAAGAACTAGTGGACACTTTCCAAAGTGAAGAATAAATTAGCTCTCAAAATATGTCTATGGTATGCATAAAATTTACAGGAAAGAAAATGACCGGATTTGATGGAATTTCTTATATTAAATTGTTGAGTTTCTTTAAAATTTAATTCTTAATCACTACTTACATGTTAAAACACAGGAATTGCTTTTGAAAGGATGCAGACCAGTTGTTACATTTAATTCTGCGATGTACTAACAGCCCATAACATTAAGGAAAATTGTTTTCTGCCAGTGCCTTAAGAAGTTTTTAAGACATTTCTAGAATTCTCTGTTTGCTCTGTTCCCTAATTGGTTGTATTAGTCACATGCTATATTTTTTGCCAGGCTTGAAGAAGAGTAATTCCTCCATCTATTGAAACAGATTTTCTGTGGTGGTAACAGGCCACAGGAGGATTGTATTTCATCTAAGCTGCATACTAACCATATTTATATGTGCACATATAAATATATATATATATATATATATATATATATATGTATACAGTGCGGTTTCATGTAATAAAGGCAGATGAATCAACACAATTCTGTTCTTCCAGCAACAATATTTAATAAGGATAACATATCATCTACAGAGACATTCATATATGCACCAGGCAGTACCATGATCAAATCTCTGTGTCTAAATGCAGTTGTATTTACATTTTTCTTCCTTTGCTGTTGACATCCCGCCTTTCTCAACTACAGCTAACACATTACAAAAGAGGCGGTATTGTGTTGTCTCAACTGACCATGCTTTTGAAGAAAAATATTTACAAGTAGTTTTTTCCATTCTCGTGGTTTTTTTTCTAAGAAAGCTTACATTGCAGGAAAACTTCAGTGAATATTAGTATATGTTCTACTTTCACTGGAAACTGCTACCATTCAAGCATAAGTGATTGATATTACTCATATCAAAGAGCATGAAATATAAAATTAGTTACAAAATGGCTTCAGTGCATGGAAAAAAGATTGCCTCCTACAATGCTGATGATATACAGGAATTTTGGATGGATTCTTTTATTCAGTCTCCTGAATGAACAGTTGACATTCCTCACCAAACTAACAGATTGCCAGAAATCCAATTGTATCCTGGGCTGCATCAAATGAAGCATGGTTGAGGGAAGTGATTCCCCCCCTCTACTGGGTTCCTGTGAGACCCCAGCTGGAGCACTGTGTCCAGCTGGGGCCCGCATCACAGGAAGTACACGGACCTGCTGGACCCAATCTAGAGAGGGGTCATGAAGACAATCAGAGGGCTGGATCATCTCTCCTTTGAAGACAGGCTGAGAGAGTTGGAGCTGTTCAGCCTGGAGAAGACTCCAGGGAGACTTTACATCACCTTCCAGTCACTAAAGCAGCTACAAGAAAGCTGGAGAGGTACAAGGGCATGGAGTAATCAGACAGAATGTAATGGTGTTAAGCTAAAGAGGGTAGGTTTAAATTAGGTATTAGGAAGAAATTTTGAATTGTGAGGGTGATGAACAGATTGCCCAGAGAAGGTGTGGATATCCCATCCCTGGAAGTCTTCACGGCCAGGATGCATGGGGTTATGAGCAACCTGGCCTAGTGGAAGGTGTCCCTGCCCACGGCAGAGAAGCTGGAACTAGATGATCTCTAATGTCTGCTTCAACACAAACAATTCAATATCAATTTTATCAAGAGGATCAAATATTTTTTTGTATCCAATTGTAGCATCAGCTCACCTTAGAGTATTTATAAAAGAGATATTTTAATGAACATTTTTCATTACTTCAAGCTACCATATAACAAAAAATAAACTTTACTCCATTTCAAAGTTCCTACCATTGTGCTGTGTCCCCCCAAATCAGTCTTCCACTAACACAATGTTTCACTACAAGTATTTACTGAAGCAATTTTATCTGCAGAATGCCATTAACACAGTGCACTTCACCTTATATTAACTTTCTTTTTCTCATCCTATGTGCTCATATAAAATGGCCACATGCAAATTATGGTTGATATTTTTTCCAACAGTAGGATTGTGCTTTTTGAGAGATTATATGAGCAGTTATTTTGGCAGCTTCAGAAATGCCCCTAGGTCAGCTGGTTAGACTGCTGATGTCCTGAGTTCCCTGTTTGTCATTTTCTCATCATTTATCTTCAGTTAGTAGCAAATTAGATCCAAAAAGATCATAACCCCACACCTACAAGACCTATGCTTAACCACATGTGCAAAGCATACCTTCTACAGAAATCCTTAAGTGGTAGCAAGAAGAATCTGAAGAGACATTGAAAGTATCTGAGTAATACCTGAGTTACTTTATTCACCCTTTTAGCTAAAAATACCATCAGAAGAAGAAATTAGAGGCTCTTGAATTTTAATTTTGAGATTACCAGAAAGTATCAGATTCTGCATTTTAATTTCATTCCCCTTTACCTATTAGATGGAGATAACACTTCCTTACTCTACAGAAGGATTATCAATACAAATCAGCCAAAAGTTGTACAAAGCTTTAGAAATAAGAAAGTGCCAAGTATGCATTAATATTGTTTTCAGCCCTTGTTCTAAATCTATAAAGTGAAACAAAGTCCATGAATGCAAGGTAGATTTGTAAGAAGTGAGGGCAGCAGTTCAGTGCAAATTGTACATGGATAAAAATCCACACAGGAACTGTGAAGATGAAACATTGCTATCAATTTTACCATGCACCTTTAAAAGGTCACAAAACACTTTTGAGCCTGGAAGACACGAAGAAAGAATAGGAAATAAATGTTTTTATTAGCTTAGCTGTGGTGTTTTTATCAAAACCATCAAATTAACAGATACACGGGTTTTTACCAACTTGAATTTCAAGTTAGCATATGGTCAATTCAGACTCTGAAGCAGGGAGGGCATAAGATCAATAGTTTAGCAATTAAAAAAAAAATTAAAACACTTTTCAATTTCTGATGATTTGTGAAAAATTCTTAATGCCATGAAAGCTACTTAAGGCTTTATTAAAATTAAGTTAAAAAAAAATCTCCACCCTTCTGTTGTTACCTGTGCTAGTTAAGTGTTATACGTGCTCTTCCTAAATCACTGACAATCATGAGAAGGAATATAATTATTTTACCTTATGTTTGTAAAATGTGACTAGTTATTTTTTTGTTGACTGTAAAGGAAGTAGTATTCTGAAAAACAGGATATTAAGGATTAAAAAATACACTTCTAATCTAATTGTGTTGTAAAGCCATTAGATTTTTTTTTAAATGGCCTGAAAGAGGAACAATATAATTATCTAATAATCTTTCCATCCTTTACAGACAAGAAAAAAACAGGTGTATATTTAAGAACTGTTACATCAGGTTACCTGTTCAAGGATAATGCTTAATTCTTTATCTCTACATTAATCTTAAATTGAGAGATTCAAAAAAGCATATTCTTAACTTTGTTTCTAATCCAAAATTGTACACACACGAAGGAGAAAACCCATGGTTGTTTTCAATAGAGGAGTAATAACACTGGGGGAAATTCTCATTCAAAGGTCCATCTAGAGTAAATTAATGAATTAAAACCTGATGTAGTCAACAGCCTCTTTAGCTGTTGATGCATTTTTCCAGCTACACTGGATCAGTGAAACTTGGCATAGACTTTGCTCTTCTAAAATACCTGACAACTATGGAAACTTTGCAATTAAGTCTAAGTCAAAACTATTTTATTTTATCTGTTCAAATGAATTGTTCCAAGAAGGTCACATACTGCATGCCACCCAAAGATTATCTTCTGTGACATACTACTGCCTAATTGAAATATGCAGGTATCTTCTCATTGTCACAGAATGTCATTGGTAGCCAAACACTTTAGGGCAGGTTCAGGTACTGCTTTAAAGCAGTTTATTCAATAAAAAACTATTTATACTTCAAATTTTTATGTTATGGCAAAAAGAAGCAATTAAAAATTCAATATATTAGTTCTAGTTTCCAGGTTATTATCTGTAGATATATTTTGGAACCCCAAACAAATAAATATCATTAAACAGCACACACTATCCCCAAGAACCCTGGAGAAGAAAGAAATGACGATTACTTTTGTGGGTCATGGTTGGCAAATACCAGCAGTTTTGCCTGGGGTAAGTGGCGAGGTGAAACCATCAACTGTGGCTGCAGTACCCTAATTCCTAAAACATAAAACATTTTGTATGCACCTAATCTGCTAAACATAAAGTCTGTGAGATTTCCTGGGGTTTTTGACAATCTTTTTAAAAAATACACTATATATCTATGTACAATGTGCTTTTTAAAAGCAATGTATTATATATCTTGCAGTTGTAGTATATGCAATTCCTGTTCTGTACTAATTGAACCCTATCTTATGCATTTTAAGAAGTATCTTCTTTACTTTTGATGTCATTATTATTTTCACCTTCATTCTTAACTATTAAAAGGATGAATTTGGGGAAAATAAATTGAAAAAAAATATGAGAAATGTATTTTGCAAATATCAGTATAGTTTTACTTATATTCAAACTTCATTTTTATCAAACTTGTTATTTTAAAGCTGTTTCTTTTTTTTTTCTTTTTTCTTTTTTTTTTACTTTTCCTACTGCATTATACTTTTTTTAAAAAAATTAGCTTACCAGATAGACTAATTCTGATAATAAATATTTATTCTGCATCTTTATATTAAGTTACATGGTGTGACCCTGTGTAGCTTTAGAAATTAATATGAAGCCAACACAGTAGAGAGAGAGATTTGAAGTTCAGAAGCTGCTGACATTGGGCATTAGACCATAAGTAGGTCAGAATAAACACTTAACATTCAAATTTAAATATAATATTTTGTAATACAAGAAGATCTATAGAGCCATAATGTCTGAATATATTAGGTATGATGATAATACTTCTATTGATTTCAGTCTGTTAAAATAATGAAACTGGATTACACAAATCAATTCTTGGAATGCAACACAAAAGCATATATTATTTGCTTTGCACTCTGAAAATAGGCTTTTTAAGTGAGATTGACTACAACTATTTTAGATTTTAACTAAAAACAAGTGTTAATTTTCTTAAGATCACCTAAAAAACAGGCTCATAGTACTCTTTTTGTTATCTTACAGTTGACAAGCTTAACAGTCCTTTAACCACCTAACAAACAGCTTTCTCCATGTGATCAATTATTTAAGTCTCTCGCTCTTACATCATTACTTCTGCAAGAAGAGGAGGTGTTTCAATAGGAGGATCTACCATTAAAGACAATTAACAAGCACTCCATTTCCTTTGGCAGAGGGAGGACACTCACAAAATGCTGTAAAACATTCAAGAAAGTAGTTTCTGGTGATGTCTTCACAGTTATACAGAACTAAATATTTCATAACTTCTTGAAGTCTAACAAAAAAACAAGGCATTGGCTTTTCAGGCTGTCAGGAATGATGTTTTGTTTTCCAACAAAGTGCTCAGTATATGTTAAATTATTTCTACTCCAGATGGGAATCAGACTGTACTCTTTAAATTACCCTGCTATAAAAACATTGAAAAGATTATGTTTGTCCAATATCACTATTACGGTCACTAAACAAAAAATTAAGACGAAGGCGTTTTTGAGAATGTATGTTACAAAAACGAGTGGTGATCCAGAACATGGAATACGTTAAATCTGCAAAGCACAAAGCACACGTTCAAACCTGAAGTGTGAAGCAAAGTGGAATTTGCATTGTGACTGCAATAAAAACTGTAAATCAGTTCCTTAAAAGCAGGAGATACCAGTCTGAGTTAAGGGCTGCAGGCACCACAGCCTAACGGGGTGTACAGATTTCCATCCTGGCATAGCAAGTTAAAGATCTGCGATGGAGAGTCACACTCCTCTGTTGTTACCAGGAGGTAATTATACAACAGTATTACTAATGATGGAGTCCCAAAGCAATGCTTCTCCTCTTCCCAGTGGAAAATATCTTTTGAAGCAAAGAGTGGCAGTGGGATTCAAGAGGAGGGAAAACACATACCATAAAATATAATTAAAAATTGTGGAGGCTGCCTATGACAAGAATAACCATAAAAAACAGATACAAACCAGCTGGCTGTTAACAACTCCTGAGTTATAAAAATCTTAACCTGCTGTAAAGCACTCAATTCGATTTACATAACCACAGAGCTGACATTCCTTTTAGGCTCCTCTGCTGGGGATTATTTTGACATGTTTTAAGGCAGCATAAAAAGCAACTGTGAAAGGAAGACATGTATCATCTTACATAAAAATTCATTCTTGCCTTAAGATTGGACTTACACGCTTTAATCCCAGCATCTTTACTGAAACTGGAAAATGCCTTCAATGGCTACTGGTGATTCAATTTTATAACATTATCCCTTTGGTGCTCATATTTTTGATAAAGCTGATAGTGTATGTATACACACAAATAAACAGAAAAAAAAATCTATACAATCACAGAAGCTTAAGTTTTGCTATTACTGCACAAAATATCAACCTCACTAGAACCCACTACAGAGCGCAGCATATCTAGATAGATTATGTTGCTTAAGATTGCAACTGGCCTCTGCTAAACAAGAAAAGCATTTCTTAAGAACGTAATGATGCAGACAGCATTTTACACAACTAGCACAGCTTGCTGTAGGGAATTAAAATAAACAAAATAAAATAAAATCAATCTTACACTGAGTGAAGTTTTGATGTATAAGTGCTGGCAGCTTACATTGCCCAGAGCACAGAACGAGTTTTGCCATTTGATAATTTGCTTGATTCACTGTGCTGCCTCATGCAGGGCATTTTATGCCTGATTTATGTTTAATCGAGTCACCTGCTTAATGTTAAGGAGGGTCACAGTTAGATAGAAGGGTTACGACCATATAAGGCTTTCAACATCTTCCAGTTTGACATAAGAAATGGGTGTAAGTGTTAGAGGTCAACCTTTTTCTTTTATTTTGATTTAATGTTCTCTATGGAATATTGCATAAAACATTAATGTACCACAAAACCAATTTGATTCCCTTTTGAAATGCAGTAGGCAAATATGGATTAAGAGACTCAAAACATTAAAAAAAATAAAAGCAATCTACAGTCTAAATGATTATCTATATGTGAGGGGTTTTTACAGCTTATAAAGTACATCCTTACTTATACAAAAATGAATGAAAGTTCTCCCTTTAATAAATAAGCAAACAAATTTATTCGGGTATCTCAGAAAAATAAAGACAAAAAGGACAGTAAACTTTCAATATAACTGAGGTGTCCAGGTCCACTATTCAGGCTACATGTTCATGCTTCTAAACATATGTAAGTGGATATTGGAGTTATCAGCATTTTCTTTGCAATAATGATATGAAAAATTACATCCATTTTTAATAAATATAATTAGATGTGGAAACCACTACTGACCAGAGACCTTAGACAAATCTGATCTTTCTCTCAATCTTTCAACATGCTGAAAGTACTGCAGGACATTATGAATTTTGAAATTAAAATTCTCCCCTATAGCACTGAAAAAAAATAAATAGACATGGCACCAAATAAGGTATTTAAAGATGTATTTTAAGGAGGAACTATTACAGTTAAGTAGTGCAGATGGAATTCAGCACTTACCAGTTTGGAGAGATTTATCAGTCTTTTAAGTGCACTAAAGTATGTACATGTTATGCCATTAACACAATTACCAGAAACCAGTAACAGACACAATTCACAGTGAATCCTGAGGTGTATCAGAAGTTTCAGTCCTTGGCTAAAATGTGATTTGTTTGCCTGCTAAATTGCATGTGTGTGATATACAACTTCTTGTAAGAATGAAAAGAATAAATATTTCCCTATTTCTTTTTATTACTATACCCAGAATACGCTAAGCTTTGTCAAATACTTTAAAACATGCCAATAATTTTGTAAGATTCATTTAATGGACAGTGTACAGACACAGGTTTGCATCCATGTATTTAAAATAATTTACCTACATTGACAGCTTCACCCAGTTAATTTTAAATTAACCTTCTAAAATGTAATCATTCAGACCAAACTCTTCATATAGGTTGCCTACAGTCAATGAAGAGACACAGGCATTTCCAGAGGGTGATTCAAGTTGGCCTATTTTATACTGAGATGTATCACTCTAGAGATGTCTGCTACTTTCCACTGGCTGTGAAAGGAAGTGACTTGTTAAGATTTCAACAGCTACACCTCAGACATATTAGCAGATTAATCTCTTCCTTGATAGCTAACTTCTTGCACAGCTAAAGCTAGGAAAAATCAAATTCTTTTCTCAGATAGTAAAAATATAGTGAAGGTATTTACCTGTATGCTTAGCATTTCTATGGAAAAGTAATTAATCTGCTGGTTTGGAATTCTATTTCCATACATATTTCCTTTAAAATTAGTTTTCTGCTCAGAAAAAAACTACTACAAAACTATCTCAACTTAATACTTGACTAAAAACCTCTGTTTTATAAAAGTTTAAAAAACTTCAGTCATTAAAAACTCAGAAAAATAAAGGAAGTCCCAAAATAATACATGCTTTGCAGTGTTCTGTAAGAAGAAAATTATTTCTATTGAACACACTTTCTTTCCTTCTTTCTTTCAAGGACTCTATTTTTACAGAAATATTTTAAAAATAGACCCTGATGGAAAAAACAGATTAAAATCTACTTTGAATGCTACTAGTTCTCATACTTTCTATCTTTTTCTGTCAAACATTTTGCCAGTAATGTTTTTCCCCAGTTCTACTTCCTATTAAAATCAAATTAGGGAGGCAAACTGATTTCACAATATAAATATTCACCTTCTAATCAAAATCTAGATTTAATGCCAGAGTACATATTGCTAATGAATACAAAGCATCTGCAGAATTGAGTACTCTCCAGCTGGATTACAGGCACAATCTTGCCCACATCAGCAGTAGCTGGATTATCAGTAGGAACCCTACTGAACAAGACATTTAGTGATTGGTCCCAAAAGTTACTGCCATGACTTGAATTAGGGGTAGAAATCAGCTGCAGAACAGGACAGCAGCAAATGTCTCAGGCACTTTCATATCATATGGAATCCACCACATCACTGTGCTGCTCATTGCTGCATAGAGAAACTTGAAAATATGAATTCATCAGAGCATAGAGAAAATCTAAAACACGCTCAGAAAGATGTAGTTCCATTCACTTGAGTAAACCTACAGGGATGATACTCAGTGCTGATTATGGGCCTATTTATTTCATTTAGTGAAGCGTAGTAGTGAGATACCTGAATTAGCACATTCACACACTACACAGAGGTACTACTTCTTGAAAGGAAACTCTTCTGCCATGTTGTAAGAGTGATACACCTAGGATGACAAGGAATTGTCTCTATTAGATTATAAATATTCCCTTAATTCCCCCTTCATAAAGGCAGTGGCAGACCAAAGAGGGAGAAGTATCTGAAACTACTCCCTACTTTGAAAAGAACTTACGAAAATCTGCCAGCTTTTTCTCTCCTTCTGGCTGTCAGGTCAGGCTGAAACTGTCTTAATTCTGTGCCCAGAAAGCTCTGTTCTCAGTAGCACACACTCTAAATAAAGTGCTATTACATAGTATCTCTCACAAGAAAAAAGAAGATGGCAACAGCGTGGAATAGCATGGAATTCTGAAAGCCTCAGCCACAATGAGATGCCCACTGTCCATGGAATTATGCAATTCCAGCTCTACATATCAAAAAATAAACTTATATTAAGAAAGAAAGAAAAAAAGTTATTTTAAAAATAAATTGGCAAAGTGTTCATAAGAATTAAAATTTTAAAAGAACTGTGAAAAGTGTCTTTATAGATCTTGAAACATAATAGGGTTTGTGAGCAGCTCTTTTTGAGCCTGTGTACCACAAATAGTATTTTCGTGCTATGATAAGAGATCTAACTCTGAATTTAGCAAGTATTTTTCCAAGAATATGTTGTTGTAAACAAATGCAGAGACAGCACAAGAAGGTATATTTGTCAAAATAGATGTTTTGAAATGTTCCCCTTTTTTGTGTCAGTTATACAAAGCTAAAGATTTGTCATTAAGCAGCCTCAGGGAGTGAGGTTTCTTCCTGAAGATGCATGCAGTATATATGAAAGAAAGCCAATGCAATTCAAAACAATTACATCATCTGAAAATTTTCCTAGAAGCTGCTAGCAAGCAGGAAGAAGCAAAGTAAAAAAAGGGGGTAAGAATTCAGGTTTGTATTTTCTTCAGACATTTGGCAAAAGATACTTAAGATGCCTTTAGGAGAAATTACGAGTTATGTTAGCACTGGAAATCCCTTTTCATTTGCTCTGTATTTATCTATCAGTGTTTAGTGTTTTTCATTTTTTCTTTAAAAGATTACCTAATGGCTTTCCTCCCTGATTTACTAGAATAATAGAAGTAATAAATCTGACAAGCTTGAAGCAACAGTATTAAGGTGACTAAAATCAATTTAATAATCTTTCCAAAATACAGTTACATAAGTTGATTTAATTTTTGGTCAGCACTGAAGTGGTCAGGCAGTTGGATTACATGATTGTTGTAGGTCCCTTCCAAGTAAGATATTCTGTTCTATTTTATTCTGGTCTATATTTTATGCATATTACAGACATAAAAGCAAAACCAGAAAGTGAAATTTAAGTAAGCACCTTTATTTTGATTGCTGCTATCATGAAAATATAACAGTAAAATAGAAAGGAAATTAAAAGGGACAGAATTCAGATTAATCTCAAAATCACTAACTTTTGAAAAATGAGAGGAACACTTCTCTTTAGAAGACAGCATAGTGGCCAAAACTTAGTCATTTATACAAAACTTTTCAAAGAAATGAGGAAGCCTCAAACCACACACCCTGATACGAATACCTTCTTCCCAAAAATAAATTAATTATGACAATCAGCTCCCAAATCGTTCACATCTCTGAAAAAATTGTTGAGATTTATATCATGGAAGATAAAGTGATTTTTAATACAGAGTCAGGGCAGCAGAAACTATACCAAAGCAACAAATAAAAAGTGAAAGAATCAGATAGTAAACTGTGGTGGAAATAATCCCTGCAAGTAACCATAGGAACAATGCTGTACAAAAAGTGAGCTGGAGCTAAGCAATGTGTGAGATGTTCGCATGTAATGACTGAGGATGAAATGAGGAGGCTTTTACTGGGAGCAGGCCACAGATGGATCTATGTTAAGTGAACAAATACAATTAGATCATGAATAATTCTAAAAGGAGCAATGAAGCAGATTCAAACACAACTCCAAAAGACAGCGTTATCTCAGAGGTTATATAAACAGCTCTGAAATAACACAGTAAAACAAAAAAGTCCCCACTTAGCACAAATTTTTTACACAAAGTAAAAAAGGATTTTCTACAGGCAGAATACAGTTTCTGTGGTTTCACTGAATTAAAACAGTCCAAGATGTGAGACAGAAATTAAGTTAAATCCATTGGTAATAACCTTCACCCAATTTGATTACAAGTTATATAAGGGCTACATTAAATATCCTTCTGTTTTGCCTATGCCCTACTTAAATCTGGGCTACCTACTGAATCTATTAACTTACTTGATTACTTAATAAAAAATAAAGTCTGAAAAATAAATAAAAGTTCTGAAAAGATACATCATTACTTCTAACATAAAATCCTGGTATTCTTTTTAACTTTTAAAGTGCCAGTCCATTTCCCTAAAGAAAGTCCTGTGAGACTCTTGCCTGGTCAGCTAGACAGGATGACGGAATTAAATATTTGGA
Source organism: Parus major (assembly GCF_001522545.3). Taxonomy (NCBI): domain Eukaryota; kingdom Metazoa; phylum Chordata; class Aves; order Passeriformes; family Paridae; genus Parus; species Parus major. The sequence continues at coordinate 50,458,203 of NC_031768.1, read as the reverse complement.
ATGAATGGCAAGGGATGACATCCCAGAGAAAATCTTGTTAGTATTTACTGATATTTTTCATTTATTGTTACCCCTCCCAGATTTTACTTTTTTTTTTTTGTTTTGTTATTTAAGGTTTAATTAAATAAAACTGAGTATTAAATGAAGTAGGTTTGAGAACGGAGAGGGAAGAAGGATGAAATATTAAAATACTCATTCTTACCACAGTTCTGTGAGTTTATAAAACACCATTTATATAGCTCAAAATTCATGCCAAGGAGGGCTAAATCTGTGTAAAATCTGGAATCAGTGAAACTTCCAGCACTCATTAAGGAAAATGTCTCAGATTAGGACGAATAAAGAATTACATGTTTCTAGTCCTATAAGTTTTCAGGGAAGAGTTAAAAAGAAGTCACAAAGGTGAAATTTTAGACCACTCATAGAAAATTCTAAAATACTTTTTCACATACAATAAAAGTAGATATCTTCTCCAATCATCTTAAAATATCTTGGAACACAAGATATTTTAAGAAAATATTGTGTCTCAATACTAAGTTTAATAGTTTTTTTGACTAATTTAATGAAATAGTGGCAATATGAGTTGAGATTCCATTAAATGAATGGAAAACGGAAAACACTGTATTAGTAGTAATAGCAGTAATAATAACAATAATAATAACCATCACTATAAAGACAGCAACTAACAACTATGAAATAACTTAAAGGCAAGTATTTTTCTTCAGAAAATTATGCAGACAGAAGTCTGTTTAAAAAAAATGTCTGACTGGTTATCCATAACTTTAAGTCTCAGACAGTAGCAGTTATAGGGCACAGAACATGCAATTGATCTCAAGATGACTTTGAATTTTCCACAAAAGATTATTTTGAAGATTTATTTCCAAGTCAAAAATCATCTAACAATTCCTTAAATTTCTGAGTGGATGTGGATATAGTAATTACACCATGTTTGGACTGAATGTATCGTTTTTGGTTTTTTGCACAACAATAAAAATGTACATAAAGAAAATGTATACTTATTTTCTTCTATATCATCAGGAAGTTAGTTTTGGGTCTTCAGAACAGGAGGAAAAAAAAGAAGAAAAGTAATTCAAAATCTCATGAGTTTTCTCCTGGAGTAGAGAAGAAAGCAATTAAAGGATCCAAAAAAACAATTCTGCAAGAAATTTTAATGAAAAAGTCATCATCCTTAACACACAATGGACAAATGGTATCCAGCTATTGAACAGAAGGTGAAGAAATCAAGTTGCTTTCACTTAAAACAGAACTTCCATATAAGCATTTTTAATTGCTTTCAGATGCTTTTAGACCATAGTAGTGATTAACTTGATTCAGCAGACGTAAGTGCTTGTGTTCTAAAAGCCCACGAGCTTTTGGCACTTGGTTTAATAAAAGATAAAGATAAAACTTCCATAAAAACTTTGTCTCTAGTTTCTTTAAACAAAAAACACATTAGAAACTCAACAAGACAGACATTCAATCTAATACTGATTTTGTAGTACCATAGCTACAGAACATGTCATGTAATTGGCCATGAACTGTACAAGAAACAAAACTGGCCAGGAACTCTTTCTTGGAAGAAGATATGGATCTTTTTTTATTTTTCTTTTTCTTAGGTTGGGAAAGACTGCAATAAGAAAAATATTTTCAATCTGCAGTTGTAAGCTGCAGGATGCATGCCTGCCAATCCATGGTGAAGAACAGCTCTGAACTGTTTTATCATTAATTTATGGGCATAGATGTAGCTATGAAAGCCATATTCTTCCTAGGAATCATAGCCTAAGTAGTACAATCCCTTGCCCAGACTTTTCCTGGTGAGTAAGCATTTGTGAGGTTTTTTTATTTAACTTAAAATGCTCTATAATGGTAATACTAATTAATTTTTATGCTACATATATGTCAGCTCCTAATAGCCTTTCCCTATAGAATTTTAGCCTGGGTGATAATAGAAATAAATTTTAAGAGAAATCCAGGTAATTTACGTTTTATATAAGGACATTCTTATGGCTGTACTTTTAAAAAAAAAATCTGTATCCTATTTCATAAGGATGAAATTCCATATATTCCACAAAAAGGATGCTTGCAGAGGCAAAAGTGCTGTATTTTTTGTCATTCACCTCTAGGAGTATGATGTCCTCAGTGTGTTCAGCATCTGTGCATCTGAGACATCAAAACCTGAATATAACCTGAGCTTTCAACATAGGGAAAAAAATTACTTTAAGAATTGTTTTGTCACACAGTCCCTGAGTGCACAGGAACCACTGTTTTCTTCCACTTGAATGAAATATTAATCTAGTAGAATCTTTTGAGATACTTTTCAAAACAAATGGACTGATTGACAAAAAATCACCTTTCTCTTCTCAAATACTTGCAGTGAATATTGTTTGGATGCTGAAAATCATTTAGGGCCTGAGGGGTTTTTTTTCTTTTCTTTGTAGTCTGGTACTTAAAAAATAATGCACTGTTGTGGTGTAGTTACTTGGTTATCAATTCACCCAAATTACATCATTCTTTTATTCCCATATTCATATACATTTATTAAGCAAGTGTATGGGGAAATTCTATCATTCTTTGCACTATGTTGAGCAGCTTTTCTCAACATATGAAGTCCCAGTTTAAGTGACATTACAGAGTTGGTATTCCAATGAAATAATCACATTTATATCTCTGTATCTTGGATTGATGCATCATAGCATACATATTAAGGATTCCATTTACTGTCAAAAGAAAATATAAAAATCCTTTTCAGTAGAGATGTTGCTCATTTAAGATAATATCCTTGATTTTATGGTTTCTAGCAAGGTAGGTCGAGTAATCTAGTAAACTGAGGCAACCATAAAGAGAAATTATTGGAATATGCAGCTGACAACAATTCAAGTCTCAAATTCTGTATTTCCACTATAAAGGCCGGAAACATTCTTTTAAAAAGTATGTGTGGAAAGAAATGCTACTCTATTAACTTTGCTCTTAGTAAGGGCAACTGGGATGTTCAAGCTGTATGTGTGATCTTAGTGCTTGTGATAGCAGACAGCAAAATGTATACAGAGAAAAGAAAATTTCATAGAAGCATCTGCCCATTTAAAACACTCCTCATGACTTATTCTACTTCCCCCAAGTCAATCTACATCTCAGCTCACCTAACAAAAGGGTAGTGTTGACAAAACCTTAATTCTCAAGAAAACTTGTCAGTACACTGTGAGACTATCATTTGTATGGATTTTAATGAGTTAAAACAGCCCACTGACATTATTAATTTCATCTTGACTAGGTGCAGTTTTCCTTTCCCCAGTTGCTCAGCCCTAGAATGCTACTGTTTTCTTAGCTAGGAACTAATAATCATTAATTGATGACCAACATCATCATGTAGTAACAGTAACATGCTCCTCAAACTAAGACTTTCCTTCCTAAATGTCAGGTCACATCTCTAACACTAGACGCAGCATCAGTTTATTCTTTGTTGACAGCTTGAACACAGTATCTCATTGCAATTAAGATTGGACTGAAATCAGATGATTTAAGAGTCACATGTAGAACATTCATAACTAAAAAAACATTTAAGGAAAGCAAAATGCAGGTTCCTGTGCACATACACACTGTGAAACGAGGATAACTTCTGAAAGCAATTATATGAATACTATACCAACAAAGCCTTTTAACTTCTCCCAAGAATTAATATGCAACAGCAAACAAACTAGCTTTTATTATGTTAAGTAAGTTGGTTATACCAACTCTGAAAGAACAACTCCCTTCCCTCTCCTCTCTTTCCTTCTCTCCATCACACACAGCTTCCTTCTCCACTTCCCATTCCTCTCTGCCTTCGCAATTGCTGTCTCAGGAACACAGCAACCAACCAACATATCTGACTGCATTTTGAAGGAATAAGAGAAGTCTTCTCACATGAAGTGAGGTTTTCAAACTAAGCATCTTGAATGCATGGAAACTCAGACCACCAGCTCGGGTTTTCATAAACCACAAGCTCTTGGAAGCAGCTCCAGGAGCAAAAGCCTATAGATCGGCTTCTGTTTGCAACATAGTTTGATAGTACATCAAATGTTACAAAATGTGCTTAACTTCACATCACTAGACAGTTCTGAGTTTGATTTCCAAACAGGAAGGAAAATGTTAAGCAATTCTCAGATGATATGGAATCAAGTTTGAATAATCTGGCTTTATAATCCTGAACTTGAACCAGAAAAACCTTTCTTTTCAAAAACCTTCTCCCATTTAAGACTACTTTATGATAACTCTAATATTACGTACAGGACAACATTAGTAACAACAGTACAGCGCAATGTGAACAAGTGATAGTGGATTCATTACAATTCTGATAGTATGCTATTGTGCTTCGTACAATTCATGCAGGCAATATTCCTAGAGCTATAAGTCATAAGGACAACTGACACTGGCTGGTTCTCCTTGGAAAATGACATTCATAGAATCACAGAATCTGCTGGGTTGGAAGGGACCCATCAGGATCATCAAATCCAACTCTTGGCCCTGCACAGGACACCCCAAGAGTCTGAGAATAAATTAATATAGTACTTAGCTAGTTACGTTTTTTTTTCCTTTTAGTTGTAGTCTTCTAAAGTTTCCCAGTTAAAATAATGCTTCCTTGCAAACTTTTCCTGAAAATACCAATTACTTAAGTTCTGAAGTTCACTTACATCATATATCACATAACAAAAACACCTGGACTACTGACACCTTTTCTGGAAATTCTCTTCGTACTTAAGTTCTGCAAAACTCCACAGCAGACAGACTGTTCTTAACCAGAAGACAATCATATTAAATAATGACATTTGACACTGCCTTCCCCCAAAAACCCCAATTTGAGAGGAAAACAAGCTGCAGTTTCTTCCTGTACTTCAGAGAATCTCCAAAAACATATGATAATGAAATCATGGACCATAACTTTGGAATATATAAATTTCAAGGGGTTTTTCTATTGAATGCACTATGTAGCACTGGTAGCTAATCCAATATAAAATCAAGAGGAAAAGAATCATTCACCTTTCATTGAGTACGTCATACAAGGGCATAAGTTGTCTAACTGCAGGAAAGGAGCTGGGCACTTCCATAGCATTCAGGAATTCCACATTGCCATGAAGATGAGCAGAACAACAGACACAACATGCTTGTGAATATAGCATACCCAGCCTTGCTATATTCACCCTAAGAGCTACCATGTTCCTGTTTTGCTACAACCATCAACACCATTCAGCTAAGGGACCGAAGTGTTTGCAAGTCTGAGACGTTACTCCAAATTCAAAAGTTCAGGTTCATTTCTAGTGGCAGTGCTTAACAAAATAATACTCTGTATTTCAAGTTTAAAATGGCAATGTGTTGTTTGCTCTACAAAAGGTTCGTTTTGAACAAATTAGAGATTAAATGATTTGGAATCAAATTATTTTGGCTGAACATTCTCACTAAAAAGCAGGAGTGGGTGGAAAACCAACAGGTTTATTATATGAAAAACTGTAAACACAGGATTATGATTATCTTGATGCTTTTCTATTGAAAGACTGCCTGAAATCTGAGCAACAAGAAAATCACAGTATAACCCACAGCTGAGAAGCTTACAATTTGAATAATTTAATTTTAAGAAACGAACAGCATATTCTGCAATATATATCTTTTCAAAAAATTGTTTAATTACAATCAATAGAATGTTGGGATTCAGAAAGCTATAGAAACACTTCCATGGCTAGGTCCTAATGTAGTCACTGATAACGTCACCACATACCTGCCTTTAAGAATAAGGTTTTAATTGCTTTCTTTTGTATCAAGAGTTTGGTGTTTTGTTTGTTTTTAATTTTGTTTCAGTTTACATGTTACTTGTTTAACAGAAAACTGTTATGATAACAGACTGTTAATTAAATATTGTTCTGAAAAGTGGGGAGCTTTTTCTCCCAAGGTGTTTTAATATGCTTCTATTATTTGAAGCGAGAAACTGGAACTGGGGAGAGGGTTGCTTCCAAAGTCCAAAACTTTTTCTTTCTTTTATGATCATGTCAAATCTACCCTGAAAAGATGCCTATACATGAAAATTATCACATATCCTTAAATGCTTCTAGTAGTTCATTCACAGAATATGGTAATTCAACGGGGATCCTACATAACTGCTACAGGAATAGCATTCTTATGGGGAAATCCAGAAATCAATATGGTTAAAATCTTAGATTTCAGAAGGCAAAATTATTCTGTGATCCACAAAGTATCAAAAAACTTTTATCTCAAAATCTGTGCATATCACAACCTAACACTGAGTACTCACAACATACAAGTAGGAGGATTCACTAGCTTATAACTAAAGTTTAAAATGCAAATAACTTCACTCAGGTTTTTCTTTGAGTACCTTGAGCATGCCAAAGTACATGACTATCCTCACTGCTTAAATATTTAATCCCAGAGTCTCTTTGGAAGTGACCCAACTTGTTGCCTTTATACCAAAAAAGCTGGGAGTATTTCTGGAAACAGTTCAGTCTAGGGATGGATCGCAATGAGCAGTGGGTGAACCCGCATGAGAAGTGACTGACTTACACAGTTTTACAGCAGTACCTTTTAAGCTTTAAATATATGTAGTGTTGTATGATACAATGTTTCAAAATGTACAAGCTCTTCTTGATTAATTTCCCATAATAAAAACAGTTCAATTTCTGCAAGTAAGCCTTGGTTTTGAAAGGATTTTATGACTGAAAAATGTAAGGGACTCACTGGAAATTAAAATTAGTGAGCTTCAAGAAGCAGTTTTCAGTGATAAAACTTCTTGTGATAAAGCAGATTATAGCTAGCTGTTCAGTGGGATGATAGTATGACAAAATTATGACTGTTTTCAGGACATGACAGATGGCCTAAATTACACCTTAATTATTATTTTAAAAACAATGAAAAATATATTTACAGAGTTAAGTCAGTTTATTTTCCCACTGATACATTTACTAGTGAACACGTCAGAAGCTTTCACATTAATTATAATGACCACTTCCTTAATAAAGTGCAAAAATGTTTTACGTAATTTGATTCAGTCTCTTGAATTGGGTTACAGTTTGTCACTCTCAAAGCGGGACTTTGTTGCTTGTCCTTACAGTAAGTTAGCTCAGCCCCAACAGATAAACAGCTTATCATCCTATAACACCAATCAAAACCAATGTTAACGATAAAAATGATTTAACACTAATAACCAAAATACTGTGTTAACAGGGAATGTATTTTAAAACAAGTGAACAACTGCACTCAGTTTTATCGATGTGTATCTTTTTAATCAACACAGGATCTCAAAAAGTACACAGTTCATAAAATAAATAATTGAACGATAGATTTGCTTCTCAAAATTACTATGTAATCTCAAGTTATAATTTCTAGCCCCTGGAATACTCAGAGAAATCAACTCTATTAATTTCAGTAAGTTAAATATATTCTTAAAACCTTACAGGATTCAGACTGTCAGGAGGAAATACTTCTAGCTACAGATTTCATTTCTTGACAATATGATGTCAATAGAGCAACAACGATAATTATATTTTAACCATTCTTTCAGTCTGCCTAATACAACATCAATAACTATGGGCCAGAGAAAATGAAATTATTTAATTATGTGATTAATCTTTCTTTAAACACCAAATAATTTCATCATCTACTTTAGCAAAAACATTATCGCACTTTATCAATCGCTGCATCTGCGAACAACGTTTGTCCTCCAAACTGAAATAATCTACACGATACCTTTCAACCCTCTCCTTATTCTAACTCCCCATAAAAATGCTTTGTGGTGCAAAGAATTTTGTACAAGATGGAAGTTGGAATATTCCTATATTGATTCTGGCCCACAGCAAGAGGGAAAATAAGGATGAAATTAGAAATTACATCTTCAGATTACCACTTAAAAAAGAAAAGAAGAATGGTTTAATAAAAGGGAGCAGCTATAATTCATACACATGAAACATTTTAGAGGAAACTTAATATCATTACACTGAAACAGTCTGGATTAAGATGTGGAATAGTTATATAGAAGTACCTATCATAAAGCAAACCTGCTCAAAATAATACTAATACTAATGCTAATGCTAATGCTAATGCTAATGCTAATGCTAATGCTAATGATAATAATAATAATAATAATAATAATAATAACAACAATGATTGTTCAGATTAATTTAATGTAAAAGTAATGTAATAAATTAAACATGCTTTGAAATTACTTTTTTAATTGACAAAGATCTGTATATATATCTGTATATATATCTGTAGATATATATCAATACATAAAGGAGTATTCTTATCCTGCCCTATGTCAGCAATTTCCAAAAGCACTTTATATCTCATTTTATCTTTGAAAAATGCAGTTCCTGAAATAAGCACAAGAGTCATTTCATCACTGTAGATTTCAGGCTCAGTAGGCCAAGTTGCAAAAGAATTAAGGAGTTTTAAAAGCAGATTCAAAACCTAAAATACTGAAGAATAATTACCAAATAATTTGAAAATAGAAGAAAATTGTGTTTCAAAGTTTGTATGAAAAATAACAGAAATATCATTTTATATGTCATATAGCTACTCCAGACATAAAAGTACAGACCACAATGAATATCATACACTCAGGACATACAGCACTTTTTTTCTGATTGATCACAATTACAATCAACTACTATTTCAACTTTAGACAACTTTTTAAGCACATTAGCCAAGAAAAGATCTGCAGTACAGAGAGACAGCAGATCAAAGTTAAGTATGATGAGCCATACAGTTTTGGAAGGATTTCAAGGTGTTTTCTAGATAAGCCGGAAATGTCATTACAACTGTTTGAGCCTACACCAAATTCTTTCTTCTTACTACACAATTTGTAACATAGGCAGATTTTAATTCTCTGGACAATCTGTGAAGCTCTTCATTTCCTGTTATTACACATTTCTCATTTTGTCACACTGTCACAGGTCCTACGTATTTATTTTCATAAATAAAAAATTATCCTTTGTGAAGTGACCAGTCTTTTATAAATTTGGGAGCATTCTGTAAATTGACCTTAGTTAAAGACAGTGGATAGATCAGCAATTACAGGGAATATTTAACAGTAATAAAATGGACAGAATATCAACTGAAGGGTGATCCTCACTTCTTCAATTTATAGTTCATTAAAAAAATATGGAATATTATACTTTTTTTCTCTTTTATTTTCCTTCAGTGTATAATTCCTATATCTCATCTTTGTCGCTGAATACTTAGCAAGTTCATTCTAAGTGATGATGCAATGTTCTCTGCATGTGTTTTCAGAGTTTATATCAGTGATATAAAATATTTTCAAGGGTTCCTTAACTTGGCCTCCTACAAAAATATATAGTCCTGGAATATAATGAGAAACCTCAGGTACAGTTTAATACCAGTATTATTTGCACATATAAACGATGCATGAAGAACCAGTCACTTGAGAAATCAAGATTTCCACCTTTAAATCTCTATTTCTGCATTATGCAGCACGTTTCAAAAGAAGGAAAATTTTCAAGTAAAAATCATGCATTAAATCATAGCGTTGTGTATCCTAGATATACCTAATAATTGCAGATCTCTATACTTAAAGAGCATTAAATAGCACATAATTGTTTGTGTGATCACTTATACTTTTTTGTAGGCAGAAAGGAAACTTAGTTATTACACTCAGATCATTAAATCAATCAAAAAGTTTAAAAAGAAGAAGTTATTGCAAAGAAAAAAAAAAGAGAGAGAGAGAAGGGGTAGAAAGCACTTAATAATCCAGTATTTTTATTTCTTCTGCTTAGAGCTAGATACTAACAGGAAATTCATACTTCACAAACTTCTCAAATGAAGAACCATCTTTTGAAATTCCTGACATAGCAAGAGCGACTGAGAGCTGGGACTGTTCAGCCTGGAAAACACATAGGGGTATCTTAATAATGTGTAAGAAAACCTGGTAAGTACAGAGATGGAACCAGACTTCTCAAATGTGGCCCAGCAAACACAAACTGAAATACAGGTAATTCCACTGGAAAGTAAAAAAAAAAAAAAAATAAAATCCAGTATTATTTTGAAAACAGCGAAACATTGGAACAAGCTGCAAAGAGATGACATGGTGTCTCTATCCTCAAAGATACTCAGAGAATCTCAAGTGTATCCAGACCCAAACAACTTGCTCTGAGTGATCTCGCTTTGACCAGCAGAGGCTGGACTAGGTGACCTCCAGTGGTGCCTGACAACCTCAACTAGCCAGTGGTTTTCTTTATATACAGTCCAAATATAGAGCTGAAGTTTACAACTGGCAAGATTTTTCTTGTATCAACTAATGCAGCAGCATGTAACAATGGCATCGACATCATCTAGTGCAGTTGTCACAGTCTTTTCTTTGCAGGACTCTTACAGTAGTTTTGGTACTTATTTACAATGTATTTTTATATTACAAATTTTCATTGTTTTGAACTCATAAGATCAGATTGTAAGTCTATTTTTATACTTGCCTGTCTATAAAATGCTGGAATGACTGCCATGTAGCACTGCTGTCATGATGCTCTTTATCTTTGCTGAACCTTTGCATATCTCATGGAACACTAGACCCCAGAGCTCGCTTCTATCAGAGCTATTGTTTGCATTTTTTGTGCTGAGACTCAACACCACCACAATGGGAAAAAAATCATACCACTCCTTCTGTTGTGGTAAGCCATGTAATGTGAAACCAGTTCAAATGTAATACCGATTGCATTTAAACCTTTCTTCTTTTGAAAAAGACTTACAAAGCAATACCATCCAAAAAGGACTTGATGAATGATAATCTTACGTATACGTTATTTTCTTTAATTTTGAATTATTTTCTTCTATTTGTTTTAATCATCGTTTTAAAACTATCTGCATCTGGTTTTGTGGGCTGATACTCTAAGAAATTGGATATCTCATTTTAGTACCATATATTTTTATTGTTAACTTGTTATGACCAGCTTTAAAGGACTAGAGAGGAATTGGATACTTTTAGGCATTAGTTGTGGTTTTAAACTGCTTTCTTAAAATAAAAAATCAAGAGGTGATCTGCTCTTAGATATTAACTGTAACACGAAACCCCAAACGATACTGTTGACAAGGTTTCTTTTCCCGTCTCCCTCTTTTTGGCCTGCTTATTTGTCTCTGATTTCTTTCATCTCCTTTCTACTTTTCACATTCTTTTTTTTCTTTGATATTTTCCTGCCTTACTTCCCCCAAATAATTTCCCTTTGCTTCTGCAGTTTTTGATCTCTCCCTCGTGAACATGAATGTTTTGGCCCAATAAAAACTTTCATTCTCTCCCCACATTGATCCCATCTACTATTCTCATGTTGCATTGACTCTGAATTATCTCCATTTTCTATACAAGATTTTATTCTGTGAATTATATTGTATAAATTATTTTAATCCAAATTGTTGGGGTTTTTTTGCTGGTCACACCTGCCCAGACTACCATGTGTCTGACATTTCCCCATACTCCCCTACACTCTTAGTCTCGTCCTTCCTTCCCTCTCCTTATTTTATAACTCTCTCCTACCAATCTTTATTATCTGAAGTCCCTTCATTTTGTCACTCCTCTTCTTCTTTAAAAAGCATTAAATTTCAAACTAAATAGTTCTGTCTATGTGTCTATCTCATCATGTAAAGCAGCCCCTGAACCTAAGGCCAAAGTACAGGCCCCCTTTTGTCCACTGAGCTAAGCCGCCTTTACTTTCCTCCTTCCTCCAGACAAGATATTTACATTCAAACAGTTTCCAGTATTTGCTGTTTCCTAAACTGAGCATTTCTTTTGAGAATGTTAGTCATCTGTGACCAAAACCATGCCAAAAATCATGCTGGTACTTAGAGAGACATGATCATGGGCTTGTACTCAAATATCCACCCATCCATCCGGTCCACAAGATCAAGTAATCTTCCTCTCTATTTGATCTGTTTAGTTAATTATCTTTCCTTTGCCTTAGAGAAAATTGGTGTTAGAGACAGAGCCATGAAAATAGGAAGGAAATAACTGGGCAAGCAGCAGAAGCTCAGGTGGACTTTGCTGAAACAAGTCCCAGTGTTTAACTGGTCTGTAACATGAAGAGAGAGAATGCGGCACCACCTGCAGCTTGACTATTGGGTGCCTCCATCTTTGGGTGACTCCTCATCTGTTCATCTCCTCCCTGCAACACAGCCTTTCTTAAATTTAACTATGTTTAAGAACAAGTCACTGCTAGGAGATGGTACAGGAACTTTCAAAAGGAAATAGTGGTATGAGAAACAGATTGTTACAGGACTTTATATTAGTGTAAGGCCTCAGGAGACATATCAAAAATAGAATTTCAGGATGAAAAATTAAGAAAGACATGTGTGCAGCATGGAGTTATTTTAACTAACTCGGTTTCTTCAGGCAACTATATTCATGATGACATTATCTAATGAAGCAAAGCAGCAAAAAAAAAGCAGGAGATATCTAATCTATTAAAAATGAATAGGGAGATTATTGTCCAATAATAGGTAATTCATGTTTTGAAAGGTTTTTGTTTATAAAGAAAAAAAACAGGGGAAAATCATAAAGGATTATTATTTGTTCAATACTTTGTTTCAATATTTGAAGTACTAAGCCGCCCCACTTTCCATTACATACAACATGCTTGTCTACCAATTATGTAACATTAGGGGAACTATTGTGATATTTGTCTGCTGCTTTCCTAGACTGTCAATCTATTAACAAGTGGATATAAGCCATTCATTCAAATGATTGCCCACGTGAAAGTGTTTCTGGTGATCCTACCTGTTGGCGGGATGATTCCAGGAGACATTAGGCCTGGGACAGAATGTGGCATGATATGAGAATTCTCTGGGGAGGTGACACTTTGAGTCCTCTTAGGAGGCCTTCCAGGTCTAGAACTGAAACAAACAAACAAAAAAATTTTTACAATTAAGCTGTTGTCTTACACATAATTTCAAAGTTGTTTCAAGTGGTAACATGGACTGTAAATAAATTTGTTTCAAGGACGGTTGCTTTTGCAGTTAGATGTAATAGACTTCCATCACTAATTAGATTACATGCTGAATTCATTTTCCTCATTGAAGATCAGCCACTCTTGATGCATAATTCATAGCCTGCACCTCGTTACCTGCTTCTTCATATTAATATCTATACACAGTTTGAATTGCCTCGTTTGCATATGCTAAAGTTCTGCATGCAGCCTTCAGCACGAAAATTATGCACTAACTTGTAATAATTATTACAGTCAGCCTGCTATTGATTTATGAGACTTTTAAAAACCAAATATGTGTAGTACTTGTAATGAATGATATTTTAAGGTTCTTCAGGAAATTAAAAGGCAATGGCTGCCTAAGGAAATGTTCTGCTTGTTTGATTTAATACTACAGTTAGCTGGGAGGTGGAATGAAAGAGTGATTCAGACCTATAGCACATTTTTCGATGATATGTTTTATTACTTCGCACTGCTAGCCTGATATCTAGATGATAAATGACAATACATATCTAATGTGTGAAAAGGTCTTGCAATTTCTTTATTTTTTGTCATTTAAAAGATAAGTCAAGTTATCATTTAACCCTTATTCTATTTAAAGTGAAAATCTCACTAAGACACCTTACTTCAAATATACTACTTTATGTCAGAAAGGACTCGGAATTATTTGTACGATATTGTTGAGCAAAAGCCATCACAGCAGCTTACATGTGTCCAGTATGGAAAAATAAAGGGCTTCAGGTTTAAGCACTCCTTGTCTGTTAAATGCTCACATACACAACTTTCCATCTCCTGGACTGCCCAAGTGGCATACAAATCAGAGACGGATGATGATGAAAATACTTATTGCCCACTTACATACAAATATGTATCTGCTCATACAATATATATTCAAAGGCTTGTATTCCTATGTACAGATCATAGCATGGTACCACTGCAACATTCTGTAACTGCTCATTTAGGGGACACTATAGAATAACTTCAGAGAATAAGGTGATGTGCTGCTCTATAACTGCAGTGTTAACCTATGATCTCCCAAACATTCAAAGTTTTTAATTTCTTTCAGAACAAGAAAGAAGAGAAAGTTGGGTATGAAAGGTTTTGCTCCTTAGGCCCTCGTATTAACAAAACTCTAATCAGGGATAATGGCATTTCTAGTTATGCTGGGCCTGCAGAATGAGGCAGATATTAAAATACTTCTGTTTTCTGTTCATATTAGTTTCCATTGTGTTTGGAAATACTTGCTCTTTTTTTCCTTTTTTTTTTGGCACCTTCTACAACCTAACTTTAATAAACCAAAAACAATCAAAGTATAGAGCATTTTCTTGAAGTTTAATGACTCAAGGCATTGAGTCATTAACCTTAACTAATCATTAATTCCTAACTTAATGTCCTGAGCTGAGGTCATTATTAAAATTATAAGGCTGGTAATTTCTTTGATTGGTTTGGGATTTTTGATTTTCTTTAATATAAACAAAATTGTCACATGTTCAAAACAGCAAGAAAAACAATTGTAGATAAAGAACATTGTCTTATTCCAGCTCACAAAACCAAATTAAGTATCTTCAGATTTTCTTTGATATTTCCTTTGTGATTTACAATAAAAATAAACATACCATGAATACACATAAAACTGAACAAAACATTATAGACCAAAATGATCTGATTTAAATGGAGTGTTTCTAATATATTCACCCACCAAAAAATGCCAGTGTGTAGGAAAACTTTAATGGTTTCATTTAAGTATCTATGATGAAGTACTCAAATCACTATTGTGACTATTGAAGGGTCTGACAACTGCATAACAGAACACAAGCAGGGCAATGTGGCACAATGTACAATGTACCGATGACTTCCAGGTCTTCATAAAAAGCAAGTTCACACCTGCAAAGACTCACTTTGATGTTAACTACCAAGTATAGCCATGGTGAAGCCTGAATGCTTTTGTCCTTGATTTTGAGGAATAAAACCACCCCTCTTCAAAGCCTAATGGAAGACAGTCATGGACAAAAATCTCTAAACAAAGGTCAGCAGCCAATTATGGGTGAATGATACTGAAATAAGCAAGGGATAACTCTTCCTTTGGTCACCTTCTACAGTCAGATTGTTTGTGCTATTGTATACAACAGGAGTGGGGGGCGGGGTCACACTCAAAAACATAAATGAGCCCAGCAACCTAACTCCATTCCACGAATTATCCCAAAGTCTACCAAGTGAAAGTTTTCATGAAGTCCTAAACTCTCGATTCCAGTCTTACTAATAATATTTCACCCCATAGATGATCGGGTACTGGAACAGGCTCCCCAGGAAAGTGGTCAGAGCACCAAGCCCAGCATTCAAGGAGTGTTTGGACAACACTCTCAGGTAAATTGTGTGACTTGGGGATGGTCCTGTGCAAGGCCAGGAGCTAGACTTGATCCTCACAGTGCCCTTCCAACTCATCTTATTCTGTGATTCTATTTAAATGAAATTTCTTAGAAGGAAACCTATTTAATCCTGATAGAATTTTTAAATTACACTAGTTCCAATCTACTATTAAAAGGCCTTTACCTATTTAAGAAATATGGGTTTTTTCTTATAACAAGGAGAAAAACACTGTAAGAGAAATTAAGAATTATTTCTTCAGACCTGGAAGATCTGATTTAGAGGAATGGTAGACTATGCAATACACAATTAAGATTAATACATCTAATTGTCCTTAATAACTGATTGAGCAGCAATAATTGACTTAATTTGTTAGTTGTCATTTGTTAAGTATTTGTTTCATTAACCATACTACTAACTTGAAATACTACCATTTTGTAAGATTTGTTTTCAAAGTATAAGAATTGCAAGAATTTTGTATGAATCATTACCAAAGTTGTGGGGAAAACAGCATGAAAAATTACTCTAAAAACTAATCACTTTGACTAGAATTGAAAATTCGCATGTTGTTTTGTAGTTCATTATCATTTTTACAGCTATATGATAAACTCTTAAAAAAAAACATCAAAAGCATAGCAAATTAGTTTAACTATCACAAACAGGATGATAAAAATAGCTTAATGAATCATTTTGTTGGTATTTTTCATAAACTTGAGTATAGTAAAGACCTACTTATTTTTAGATTAGGGCACGTTTATTTTCATTCCAAGATAAGAAACCTTCAAAATGCTCATATTCCTATTTTCTATCAAAATCAGTAGATTCGTCTTCAGTATAAAAAAAAATAAACATAATTTAAATAGGTATGAGTTCATTTATTATGTAAAAGATACATTGAAATGCCACAGCAATGTAATTTTTCCTTCTAGTTGGTGGCACTGAGATACAAAAATCATCATTTAAAAGCTGACAATAATACCATTTTTACTCAGATTTAGATTTTGTATATAAGCTTTTATAGACATATAAAAGACACTGTAAGATTTTGTCCTTTATACAAATACAATTATTGGAAGAACTACACTGTTTTTTCTGAAAGGACATTTGATTTATGGAAATGCTAATTATCACAACAGTTAAACTACTCAAAGATGATCAATTTTTATTTTGAAGATGTCTAAAGTCTGGATTTTTTAGAGCCAAGATAAACAGTCTGAAATGCCAAAACCCCAAAAGCCAAAGCGAATACCTTGTGAATACCTCAGGTTATAGTACAGATAAGTCAAGGAATGTTTTGGGACTCTACAAGAAGACACAGGAAGAAACAGCATTACATCTGGAAGTCATAGCTGATCTTCCTGTCTACTGTTTCGTTCTTTGAAGAGTAAATTAGAGAAAGCAGAAATTAAACAATATCAACAAAGATCCAAGGAAGCCACAAGATTAACTGGTTTTAAAGACCTGGGGAAAAGTCTATAAGGAAGTCGAGAGTTCCTTGCTTACCCATTAGAAAAGCTATCTAAAAGATATCTTTCATCTTTCTGCTTTTATAAATATGAGTAAGTTAGACATTTTCTGCTCTAAAACTTAAATTATCACATGTGAGATAACATACGTTGAAGAAGAAAATGAAAGCTTTCTACAGGACTGTGTATGACTAAATTAGTAGCCAAGTTTTTGAAGTGAAGCACCTAAAAGTATTTATTCCCATGAAAATCCATCAGCCTTCTATAAGCTTCTGTTAGTTTGTGATAAAATTATCAGAATTTTCTCAAGTCTTAAAAGACATTCCCACAGAAAACTGATCTTTATTTTTGTAGAAATTATCAAGGTTTACAGTTACAAGATGCCATTATGTGAATGAGGAACTCAATGTGCAGATTAATGAATCTTGAAAGTCTCAAATATATTCTTCACTAAGATCTGCTAGTTAGATAACCAGAACACTTTCCAGAATGACTGAAAATAAATCCATCATTTTTTGGCCAGATTTGTATTCCATCCCTTCAATTTCATAAATACATCAAGGAATACTATAGCTGTAGCATTTTCATCTTTGAAGAAAAAGGGTGTATTGGTCTACTGCACTGTGATTAGCAAAAGAAGCAATTGAGACTACATTTAAGGCTAAGAATACAGTTATTTTTTGATCTTTTGATCAACATATATTAGTCTTATATCCTTCCTGTCTTATCAAATCTAGAAAACAACAGATGGCTGAATTAAATAATAAGAAATTGAAGGATCTGTGTTCCTTATCAGTTTAAATGTTGTGCTTTGATAATATTTTTAAAGTTTTACATAAATTCAGTTGTATTATCAAGTATGAGCTCGCTCCTAGAAATGTTTTGATAGTGCTAACTATCAAAATTAATAAACTAAATTAAAAGCAGACATAATCAACAGAAAACCTGGCCCTGTACAATCACATGGAAAGAGACAACAGGACAACAGTATGAGTTAATCTACTTGGCTTTAAATGTAACCAGGCCACATTCAGCTTTTATTACTATTTGCCAGAAGACAGACTTGATGTTAAAGTTTAAGGGTCTCACTTGAAAGCCTTAGATAAGTAGACCTCCTACTGATTTCTGTTAAGACCTTTGAGCACCAAGGAAGGTTTGGCTCCAAAACATCTGAAACTCTTCCTGAGTAGTCTATAATTCTCAGAGCACGTCACTAGCATTTTACAGATGACTAATTGCATGGCAAAACATGTGCTAGGAAACTAAAAGTGTTCAAAAATGTTGAGATAATTCTGGAATTTACCTTTCTCATGTCCTGATTTTGAGGAACAATTGTGCACTATTATCATTTGATTAATGAAGTTTTACTCCTTAAAATCATTTTTAATATATACATGAAGTACCTCTAAAGAAAACTGCAAGTCTGACCAGTAGTAAGAAGGCAAACTGCCTTTCCTGATAAAATTAATTAATTTCAGGATTTGTTTTCTACATTTAAAGGTTTATTTTTAATCTCATCTGCAAGCAAGTTTAGTGCACAGAAATATTGTCTTCATCTGTAGCTGGGCATACATGATGCAGTGAAGTTACCACTGGCCAGGCAGCTTTATAATCAGTTATGCTGGGGAGTGGCAGGAAAAGTTATTCTCCAAAAGTGATAGGTAGCAAATCTGTAACAAGGATTTCGAGTGTTTATTTAATGTATTTTAAGAGTATTTTTTAAGTTCTTAGAACTGCCGAAATCAGCTAAGAATTATCAACACCAATTTTAGCTACATCAGCATTTAACATTTTGAAAATCTATGCTTTATTACTCATCTGTTGTCCTTAGTGCTTCAAAGCCTGACACAGAACCTGTGACCTCAAAGAAGCTGCAAAAGGGCTGAAGATGTCACTTGCTGACTTAATACAAAGACAGGGCTGCCCTGTGACCACCTGTAACCACAGGCAGTGGACTCTTCCCACATTAAATTTGTGGGTTTTGGGATAGCTTCTATGCTGCTCTCATCATACGTGCTGCCTTCACACCAGCAAGACTTGAGCCAAGGGCGTGTCAGTACTGAAAAATAAGGTCTAGGAAGACTGACTAAACCTTTTGTGTAATTTAATTCCTTTGCTTGGAAAATGCTTGCCAAGGTAACCTTCATAAATATTTCTAACGCACTGAAGTAGCATTTTAAAGGCAAAAAAATGACAAAGTACATCGATCCAAACTTTACTATTTTAGGTTTTCCCCTTCTGCTCCCACTCAAGAACAAAGTAAAAAAACGCAATTCTAAGACAGAGCATACATTTATTTTGGCAGTTAGTAAAACAACCATTAGAAGTCACACCATGTCCTTTTTACTTGCAGCAGTCTTGTAAAACAATAAAACTCTCAGTGCAATTACCTTAAATTTATTTTTCTTCTCACAGTTAAACAGAAAACGTTCTCACGCAA
This sequence comes from Parus major, assembly GCF_001522545.3. NCBI lineage: Eukaryota > Metazoa > Chordata > Aves > Passeriformes > Paridae > Parus > Parus major. Next base: position 50,438,980 of record NC_031768.1, on the reverse strand, counting down.
TAATTAGTGCTGAACTCATGATATATTAGGAGTTACTGCAAACAATGCTGATAAAAATAAATACAAAGATCTGTTTCAAAATCTTCATAAAGAAGTGCATGAATGATCTTCAAAAGAATTAGGTTGTGTTACAGGAGTGAGCGATGGAGAAATCATGCTGATGAACCATTATTGCATTTCAGTAACAGAATATTTTACTGCTATTTTTGAACCAAAATGGCCAAAAAGTGGATATTGGGTCAGAAATGCAATACCAGTTTATCAATGGAAGAAAAAATAAATGGAAGAAAATATATTTTGCTTCATATCCCATTCCAAAGTCATTTACCGCAGTTATACGGGAGCACAGGTTAGTCTTTGGATGCTACTCTTTTGCAGGGGTAGAGAAGACCTGGTTAAATTATTCCTTTTCCTAACAGAACTGTCATGTAAACAGCATGTCATTTCCACCCTCCTCAACACTGCAGTCCAAATCACTCTGCTTTTCAGCAAGAGTAGTAATATTCTTGATACAAGGGTATAAGGTACAAGGTACAAGAGTGCAAGAATATATAAAATATATATTACAGCAACACCTGCCAGTTCTCCCTTGATGATTGAAGTCCTGCTAAAAACACAATGAAAGAATATAAGAAAAGGATTCTCTGTGACTGATCATATTACTTGAATATATGAATGATCTGAAGAGCAAGAAATGAAACAAAACCAGTTAGAAATCTGAGTGTTACTGGAGTAAGTTACAGTACCGGATTTAAATACAGCTGTGATTGTACATAAGCTTAAAATATTACTGACATATGCCTGTTCTCTTAATGAAATTGAGATCTGTAAATCATCTTTTGGAAAGGGAAAAATAGATAAGAAATGAAGCTAATTCTGTTGGGTGGCAGAATTATGATGTCAGAAGTAAATTAAGTCAAAAAGTTCACTGCTTCATCTAATTAGCTGAAACACTAGATCTTCCTGAAAGTTCTTAAAACATATAAGTATGCTGGCTCTCGTGATTATGTAATAACTGTGAAACACAAGCTTCAGATGATGACAGCCATACAAGCTAGAGTTGAAAATAAGTCTAAATGAACAATGAAATGCAATTATTAAAGAGAACTCATGCACAGATTCAAACCATATTGATATATATTTTTTTATTATATAAACGTTGCTTCAGAAACAGTATTAAGAAATCACAGCACTGGTGATCCTGAATAAAGTTATTTAGAAATACTGTCAATATCAAGAAAACAAGAAAATAACAATAAAACAGTAACAAAAAAACCTTGAAAAATCGTGTTTATTTCTACTATTTACACTGCTGTCTTTTCAGAATAATTCTGCAACTACCAAAAAAATTAAAAGGAAAAAAAAAGTGGAAAAAAGTAGTGATATAAAGTGCATGCTTCCCACAAAATCCTCTTTCTGTCAAGTTATAACAGATGCCTTTCCCATTTCACTCAACCTTACAGCATAAACCGCACCCAAAATTTAAATATGCAAGCTAAATGATTCCTTCTAACAGTGTTATTCACCCACATGAAACCCCAAACTATAACAGATGCAAAGCCTATTTTTTCCTCAACTGTTTTCATCTTTTCTTAGGCTTTTAATTCTAAAAACATCCCCTCAAAACATCATCTACTATATATATTATAAAAATGTCAAGCATGGAGTTAATAGGCCACAAAGGCAGGCTTGATCCACAATGACACAAATCTAAAAGAATTTTAAGCTTTAAGTTTTTTTTTAAAAAGTTTTTACTTCAAGTTGCTGAGATGATTCCTAATGTAAAGCAAGCCTAACTCTTGTGGTTATGTCTGTTAGAGTCTGCATATGGCCTGAAACAATGATTTAAATGTATGAACTTTAGTTGGAATGAACAGTCCTGCTTCCAGGCTTGTTTTCCAACCATCTGTATTCATCTCTGCATATAACTTGCACATGTAATTACAAATTTGTGAACATAAATCAGATAATCGCATGTACAAATAACCAATTAGGCTCAAAGCAGAAATAGGCCATATAAAAGCACACTCCTCTTTTGAACACATATGTAACCATATATAAGTAACTACCTTTATTTAAGAAATTTTTGTTTAACTTCTTTAGAAAAATATAATCTGATTTGTTTTCCATCAGGACATACTGGGGAGCAGCTGCCATTTTGAGAACCATTTTTAAAAAAAGAGCAGAAACACTAGAAGAAAAAGCATCTACAGAAGATGCAAGCCCACCATTGCTCCAGGGGGTCACAGAGCTGTATTAAATGTAAGATACACAAACATCTCAATGATGATTTAACTTTAATAAAAAAAAAAAAAGAAAAAAGAAAAAAAGAAAAAAAGAAAAAAAGAAAAAAAGAAAAAAAGAAAAAAAGAAAAAAAGAAAAAAAGAAAAAAAGAAAAAAAGAAAAAAGAAAAAAGAAAAAAAGAAAAAAGAAAAAAAAGAAAAAAAGAAAAAAAGAAAAAAAGGTACTGTACTATTCAAGGTATTTTGTGAAAATATTCTGGTTCTCCTGGCAGTTCGTTAATTAATATGCTATTTTTATTCATAGCAGTCGATAATGAAGTTCTATCATATCAGTGTATCCACTGTAATATCTGAATGCCCTCGTCAGTTAATTGGCCACAATTCTTTGCATGAAATGCTGAAACAAGTGAACTGTCACCTCTTTAATGAAGCTGCCTATATCTTAAACCCTTTGCCCTTTAAAAAACTCTTTATACTCAAAATGAAAAATTTTATACTAGCTTCTGCCAGAGACTATGGTTAATGTTCACTGCCCTTTATTCACCTTATTTTTAATTCTGAATACCCACACTCATTAACTCGTACACTTCCAAAGAATTGCTGGAACCACCTAAATAAAAGCTTGAAAGTGACTTTTATTGTTCATTTGAGAGTAACAGTAGTGATATGAAATACTGAAAAGACTCCCTCATAGTCTTTACAGCTGTAACTGCTCAGTTGAAGTAACACAGATTGATGGTAACCATGCAGTATCAACTAAAATCAAGAACTTAAACCTTTAAATAAGGTGATCTATATTTGCATATATTTATAAATACAAAAGAAGCATTAATCTTCTGATGAGTACTTAGCATTAAAAGTTACAAGTTTTTTTGAGCAGATGATATCTGGGCTGAGAGTGAGTGGGTCTGCTGTTTGAGTGCACTTCTATTTGGCATCAAGAAGCAAGTCCTAAACTAGATGTTAAAGAATATGCACAATATTAGTTTTGTCTCTGCCACTCCAAATTGTTTGGGGCAGTAACCAGCTCTCAGTACAGCCATGGGTTTGTGCAACACCCAGCACAATGCTCATCACTGAAAACCCATGCAGACCAAGAGCTACAAGGCAGGGATTGCCCTTGTGGATGCTCTTTAATTCGTAAATCCTTGTGTGTTCTCTAGATGTACTTTACTTCCAAAACAGAGGGAACTCATAGGGAATATGAACTCAGAGGGAAAAACTTATTACAGAACACTCCAAAAAAACTGATCTGTGTACCCAGTCCCCAAAATATGTTGGTGAAATCAAGATGCCTAATGTGTTATAGAGTTCCACCCTTGCAAGTCTAGATGTAGACCTGCTTGGCCATTATACTCTATTATAGAATATTGTAAAATAGATTTGTATTTTATTTTCCTTATGCAAGGCAAGGAACAGAAACAATCAGCCTCCCGTATCCTTGCAGAGCAGCATCTATAAACATATGAATGGTAGCACTGTTTTCCATCCAAAGCAGTAGTACTATATATTATTTTGAACAATAAATACCAGTCCAAGACTCCTAAGTCCTAAAAAAGAACCATAAAAAACCAGACAGTACTATAGGTCCAAATGGAAACAATTACAATGATTCAACCAAAGACATTCTGATTTATTATCCTTTCAACAATTCAAAAGTTGTTCAGTGAATTTCTATCAAGCTACAGAGGATCAAATCTGGTTATATGTCACCATAACCCTTAGTCAGTGTTCAAAAGTAAATTATTTGCAGGCCTGAAATGCAGCCAGTTCCCCAAGCTGTCCCTTAACCACCTTAAGTAAAGTCTGTCCTATCAGAAATAACAGTCTGCTTACTAATGTGTTATCCTAAGGAAACACTGAAAGGTTAATCAGTCATTTCCAAAATGCAGCACAAGGAGTGTTTTTAGATAACAGAGCTGACAAATGTATCTACTTCTGATAAGACTTTTTAAAATAATTATTATGATTATTTATTTTTCATTGTAATTCTGGTAATTTCATTATGAATTTTCATGCAACAGAATTCCATAGGAAGATATCAAAGGATCTATTTCATAGAAAAGACCAAATCAATTACTGTGAAGTTTATTTTAGTATGGACATTATGGACTCTGTAACTGGAAAAGTTACATATGCTCTGCTAGTCCCTTTACCTCCCATCTTCAAAGTACATGATGAAGATATTAAACTTTGAAATTCAATCAAATTACTGCTCCATTGTGTCTGAAAAGATGTGTTCCTCAAAAACCTCTCACTTCAGCCAGAATAAAGAACCCCCAAAATAAAATTACCAAATTAATCAAGTTATTCTAATGCTTACAAATGCATTGTCAACAATGAATTCTCAGTAAGAAACCTCCAATCCAATTCATCCTTCCTTTTACGAAGTCACATCTTCAGCAGCATGGGACTCATACCCATGAGTATTCATACCACAGAATTTTATATAAGGAAGTTTAGACAGGAATACAACTTCCAGGATGGGCAAAATGGCACCAGGACTTGCAGCACACTCTCCTGGGGCATACTACAGCCAGCACATCCATATGATATCTGATTGACATACACTGTGCCTGGCACATCTCCATACCTACCATGCACACAGAGCTCTCTTTTGGCTCTGGCCATATAGCTCATAGCACAAGAACAAATCCTGAATGAACATCAAGATGATAATGAAATACAAATTAATGACAATAATTACAAACAGATTTTCTATCTCTGCACAGAGTCAAGTAAGACAAGAGTTAAAGTAAGTCCCAATTCACAATTATATTTTGATTTGCCATAATTCCTACTTTTCTCAAAGATTTACCTCAATATTTATTCTGTTTTCTTACCAGAAAAAACCCTACTTTTCTATCACTCTGTCTTGCTCAGACACAGAAAAGCTCTGAAAATGTTGTTACATGCAAGTTAAGGGCTCAGGAATGAAAAACCATCCAAATCATCAAATATACTAACACAGAGGGGTTTTTTTCCTGATTTTGTTCTGGCTGAGGTTCTCTGAATGTTACATATGGTGATCAAATTGTCATAGGTCAAACTAAGAAGTACATTTTCATCAGTGCTAGAGTTTGCCCCAAGATATTATGTTTGTTTGAGACTTTGTTTTAGCTTCTGTTGTTTCAAGCTTCAATCCAGTACTAAAGATTAAACTGAAGAAAGACCTACTTGACCAAACCATACACCTTCCTACATTGTTTGTAAGTAGTACTGTCAGAACAGGATTTGTGTGGTAATGGATCAGGTTCTTAAAAAAAAAAAAAAAAAAAAAAACCAACAGCAAAAGACTGTCCCTTTTATAAAACAAGACTCAAATTATACATTATCCTGTCCAGAAATGTGCTTGGTTACAAGCTTGGCTGAAAGTCAGAGTGATGTTTCCTTGACTTTACAGCTCTCCAACACAAAAGCACTCCCAAGTTTTAAGTGGACAATGTGTTCATGCAGTTTTTCCAAAAATTTATCAATATTTGAAGAAGAGATTACAGCAATAAAATAGAAAATTAGAAGAATTTTGTATCAATCAATTATCCTCCCAATTTTCTTGAAATGGGTAACAGATATATTCTGTTTTAATTGGATTGCATAAAGTGGCAAAGTATAATATGTTTGCAATGTTGCTTTCTCATTTTATTTCTCAGTATATCTTCATTATACTATCTTTTAAAAGAGATAAAAATTTTGAAGCTTTTAAGCAACATGTGGAACAGTAAAGCAGACATTTGTTCCCATTTATCTGTTTATTTAACAATTGAAGGGAAAAAAAAAAATGGCAAGGCATGCTTTGTACTCCTGTGAGCAGGAGATGTAGTCCTTGCCAGAGTGTTCCCTCTCACACAGTAACTCTTCACACGAGCTGTTTGCTTGTATGGGAGTACATGTATTTTACACATACATGTTTATATAGGCCATAAAGTACAGCTCTGTGTGCACAGGAGTCTCTAGGCTGGTACTACCAGGGCAACAGGTGTTTTCACCCCAAAGCACCTCAGATCAAACCAGGAATCAATCTAGATTTCATTCTCTTTAGCAAGAACCAACTGCCACCTTCTCTCCCACTGGGCTGCAAGACTACTGGTTCCACCAGTAAAAGTTAAAAGCTCCTTTTATATTCTTCAATTAAATTAAGAAGAAAAATGAAACTGAGGAAAAAGTCTCAACTGGGCTAGAGAAATACACAGAATACAAACAGTTCAACCCCAGCTTCCATGATTGTTTCACTAAGAGCTAAATGGTGAAAGATGAGTATTCTCCATTTCCCCACCATGACAGAACCACACTCTTCAAGATTTCATTACAGTACCTTCATACTAGGAATTACTGTCGGTCTCAGGAGGTTTAGACTGGGTATTTGAAAGAACTTCTCCACCAAAAGGGTTATCAAGCATCAGAACAGGCTGCCCTGAGAAGCTGAGTCACCAGTCCTGAATGTATATAAAAGGCATGGAGCTGGGATGCTTAGAGGCATGGTTTAGTGGTGGACTTGGCAGGGTTTGGTTAATGGCTCCAATCTAAATGATTCTATGATTCTGTCTGCAAACACATATTCACAGATGTGTGTGCCTATCTGTTTGTGCAGCATGCGTACACACAGACTACAATCCCTGCAGGTGATTAGCAGGGCACCACAACATTAACACAATCATCTAAGAAAGAAAATGAGCACCATAATCAAATGAAAAACCAGATGTCATTTGCTAATGGATACCAAACCTAGAAGTGTAATCAAGGATAAACAAAGGGTAATAGAGTTTACCTAGTACTCCTTGCACTCTGTAACTTTTTCTAACTTTCACATATGCCAAACAAACATTTTCCCCTTTTTCTCCCTTTTTGCCATCAGGATTGCTAAGACTCAAATATCAATTTAGTCAATTGCAATTTTATAGTGAGATGAATCTTTCAAATGACCACAGACCTCTCTTGTAAACCTCTTTGGGTAGATAGACCCTAAGAGCTGTGCTTTGCACTGTCTTGGAAGATTAATGGCTCATACTAAGTCAACAATATTATCTTTATGTTCCCCGAAGATCTTAAATTAAAATACACATTCATCCTGGCCCAGCTTAGTATATGTGAAATTTGTTTTTGTTAATGAGATCACAGTTAATAATAATAGAAGCAGGCAACTCTGGAAAATAAAAAAATATATAAACTCACTCCTGAAAGCTGGTTTCCAGAACTAGCATTCTATTGAATACGATTATCTCTGACTTGACTTTGACTGTGTAACAGTCAAATATAAAAATGGCTTCACTTATCCAAAAAGTGTCTTATGAGAATTATACATAAAAGCCTTTATAAACAAAAATTGTTAAATATTATGCTGTGTCACAACCTCCAGAGTTCAATCAAATTTAATGCAAATCTTTCCATTAAGAAAAATGTTTGTGAAACCATTTGCTTTGCAAAATTTCTTCATATTGGTAGAAATACCAAATTTTATTCTATATTACACCCATTACATGGTTTACCTCTTTTCACTAAATACTCAGTGCTGTACAATAAGCTTTCTTCATCAGTTCTCCTGTATAACATATTAATGATGTGCCAAGTCCTTCATTCCTACACCTCACAAATATATTTATCTTAAAATTTCATAATGGTACTTCACAAGTGTTTTACAACTGTGCCATAAATGTTACACACATATGATGATATTTAGGTTCACGCTTTTTCATTAAAATGTTTCTTCATTTTATAATCACAAAAAAAAGAAAATCTTCAATGGGTATGGGTTCTCTTTTAGAGAAAAAAGCAAACATACTTATTTCAACAGGCTTACTGTGAGTTAATTAAAGTGAAAATTATGTAAACAAAAGTCAGTATTATAAAGCTGCTATGAAGTTTTAATTTTTCTATTGACCTAGTAACAAATTTAAATGCTAACAATTTGGGAGATCAAATTAAATTAATACAAACACTTTGTTTAATGACATCAGCAGTCAATGCAGAACATCTGTGTTTTACTTTAAAAGTGATCAGAAAATATTCTTTTGTTTACATTACAGATAATCAGAAGGTTTATATTTCTGTGTTCAATTTAAGAGGAAAAAAAGATCATACTACCTTCAGGGCCCAAGGAAGCAATAAGTTACAAATGCAGGATTTCTCTTTTTTTTTTTTCTGTTTTGTAACCATGGTAAAACAATAGAAATGAACTTTCCCTGAACCTTTCTCCTTTAATGGCCTGGGTCCATGTTGACCCAGCAAGCTGGAACCTGATACTATCAACCTGACTGCTGCTAAAGCAATCAGATTCAGCAGAAACTATACACAGTGCATTATAATACTAATTTCAGCATCCCACAAAGCCAGTGCAGAGGCAAGCTATTAAAGTATTATATTCTATTGTTTAAAAGTGAGATTAATTCAATAGCTTAAATGCACCCAAAAATACTGAACTAAATGGCAGACTGTACAACTATATTGTTATTCTTTTATAATACTGTACCAAAGTGAAATTGCAGATAAGGCTCTCCCTTCCCCTCTCCCTTCAAAAAAAAGCACTACTGGATGAATTATTAGTAAACAGATTATTTGAGCCATTACAGGTTCATATGATCCTGCATTTGAATGAGGCATGTAATTAAATTATCAGGATTTTGTTCTAAATGCTTGAAAGAAGGAGAGCATGATAACCACATTTTAAAAAGGTAAAATAAAAGAAGAAACTTTTTTTTTTTTCTTATAGAGGACTACAGGCAACTAATGTATGAAGGCATAATTGATTAATTCCACTAATTAAGATATTTGTTATTCCTGAAATTGTAGCTTGATAAATAATGTATTAGATGTGGCACCATTTCCCATCAGTTCTGAAAACACTGTGATGATGTTTCAGATATATACTATTATTTTTCGGAGGCTGAATAGTTCACTTCTAGGCTTCTGTGTCCAGGCAAAAAGCAAGCAAAATATATTTTGAGGTTGTGAATAAGTAAATCTTCAAACAGTCAATACTGCATTACAACATTTTCTAGTCATTTTACAAAGATATTCACTTAAAGACTTGTTTTTTTCAAAGGTTTTAAGGGGAAATATTTTTCAACTAGCCCAACTTATGCACAAGTATATATTCCATGGAAGTCAGTAATTTATGATGTTTCCCTGAAGAGTGAGATGCATTCTAAGATCTACTCACCCCCTTCTCTTTTAAGTATAAATCACTTTGGGGAAGTGTTTGAGGCTACTGTGGTTATTGTATAGAGACCCTAGTCACCTAACTATTAAGTGGCTTTAACCTTTAACACAGCTACTGTAGGAAGTGGAACAGTCACTAACTTGTATGCAACCATCATAACTACAGACTGCTTCTGCAGAATGTGAAAGAGACAGACAGAAAGACTTGAAGCAGAGCCATACAACTTCACTCTATTACAAAGGAAAATAATCATCTTCCTCAAGGCAGGTCAGGATAATAACGCTGAGACTGAAGAAGAGACTGAAAGATCTACTAAACTACAAAGAGAGGAGGGGAAAAAATAACATTAGCAAAACCATTCATCTGAGTGAAGGATTTCTGGCTGTACTCTACAGATTTGGCTTAGTTTACAATAAAATATTATTTAAGCACAGATTAGCACTCAACTTTTTGCCTTCTAGATGAATTCCCTTATCATAACAAAGATTCATGTTCATTTTTTTCTCTTGTCCAAATCTTTCATTCCCTTCCATGTACCTGAATAGCTTCAACAGAGATGAAGTGTCTATTTCTGATATTAGCCTTGCTGACCAGCTTGTTGCATTTTCTCAGACAGAGAATTTTACCACTATCCAGTAAGTCCCCCAATCTCATTTTGACCACTAAACCATGGCAATGGGAAAGAAAATGGTCTACACCTCTACTTCTTCACTGAAAGAGTTGTCAAGAATCAGAACAGGGAAGTGGTTGAGTGACTATCCCTGGAGGTGTGTGCGTAAAAGACTATGATGCCTAGAGACATGGTTTAGGGGTGGACTTGACAGTGTTGGGTTTACAGCTGGGCTTAATGATCTTAAGGGTCTTTTCTAACCTGAAGTATTCTATGGTTCTCTAATCTTCATATTTCTTCTCCTTCTGTAACCCTGTTTTCAAAGGTGGTGGCCACTCCACTTAGACTGCACACACTGTGATCACGTACCAAATCCTTCAAAACAATGATATGTAAGAACTTCACTTTATTTGGGCTGCAAACAAGTGTGTGACCACTCTGACCCGTAAAAAAATGCAACCTCTAGCTCAAAAGGGCTATTTGCCAAAACTTGTTTAAGGATGAGAGCCTGTTAAAACTTATGCTGGAATCCCATCACTGAAAACACTTAAGTCAAATTAGCCTTAAATTTTTTTGCACCTCTACTTTGCATGTGCATATGAATTTTCAGCTAATAAAGTCACAGTATAACAGGTGCAATGCTGTATTGCACAAAGTGCAACACAAACTACTCAAATTTGGTAGTGTATAGCTGCAATGTAGATGTTGAATATTATTCTCTTGAGCATATGTGTACCACAAATACCCTCTATTAGGATCCTGTCTGCCTGGACATGTCAAGCACAGAACAGCTTCTGATCTAGTGTGTTTGCAAGACACCCAACACTCAATGGGAATAACATAAATATGAATGATTATGTTGGAAAAAACACAAATTTTAAATAGGGGAAAAAAATGTTTTATGGGGGAGGGAGGAGTGAAGAGATGCTTTGTGCAATGCTGCAGTGGCTGCTGGATCAGATGATGTCTTCTCACTGCAGTTTTCCAGACTGTAAAAACCATCCTCCTCCAAGCATGTTGGGTTTTCTTATTCAGCAGCCCATTTTTTCACTTTTTTCATTAATTCTAAATGGTCTTGACCAAGATTTGACAATCCATTTCTGATTCCAACTAGCCAAGTTGAACTTACCTGCTCCACCTCTCCCGACACTATCACTCTGGAAAACCCTAACACGCGGCAGGTGAGCCAGTTCCACGAGGTGGAGGCAGTGAGCAAACACAGAAGAGCCTCTGTGTTGGAAATGTGGCGCAAAGGTTGCACTGAAATTTGTTATAGTCTCCACTGCCTGGATTTGACACAGAAGAGGACGTGCTTGACACCTTCCAGCATGGTTATTGTGCCACTGTTGGATGGCAACAATGATCATGAGCCCTTTTCTCCCTCTGATTTTTGTGGTAACTGTGCTATACCCAGATAGCTCACAGAAGGTCTGGTCAACCCATCTGTGCAAAAATTGCTTCTGACTTGCAAGACCTAGGTCAATGTCTCTATAGCTTGTAAGAAATTAGAGAATAGAACTGAGCAACATAAAATATTTTCTCTTCCTACGCTAGAATAAAAAAGGTGCAAATTTCAAGGTTTGGAAAAAAAATGGCTTCATAAAAATGGAAGTGAGAAAGAGAAGAGCAGAGTGAAAAACAGCTTTCCAAGTAGAATAAAAAAGGAAAGACCAATCCTCATGCAGATGAAAAGATGAAGATCCAAAAGAGAAACAGAAAATTTCTTGGCAATGATAATCCTCAGTCCTGTAAAATGACAGAAGCTTTAACAACAACTACAGTTTGAATCTCTTTAAAGCAGATTATTCTGCACATACAGAATGCTACGAAGTATTGTCCACTATCAAAAGGTGAAGGGGCTGCTCACTGTGCTACTTTTTCCCAAGCATAGATCAAACTCTCCTGAAAGACCTGGAGAGACACATATACCTCTATGTATTTCTGCTTCTCAAAATGTCTGTGAATCAGTGGAGATGTGCACGTAAAGTCTTAGTTTTGTTATAAGACTGTCTGCAACTAATCAGAATTACAAACTAAAACACAAACTTGCCCACTAGGAAGGTTTGAGAAATAATTTAAATTAAAAAATTTTCAACAAGACACTGGGAAAAAATAAACTATTGCTGCAACATGTTAGGTAAAGATTTTACTAACCATTTTCTTAGACTTAGTGTTTATAGACCGAAATAACCACCTGAATATTAAAATAATTTTTAATTAGCTTCATTAGCCCAAATTTAATAGCACATGATAGTCTGCAAACTACAAATATACTCTACTAGATTACATATAGGTCAAAAACAATGAAGATTTTATGCATATCAGTATGTTTCGAAGAACAGAAAATACGAAAAGATGAAAATTAAGGATAAATTACAAAAACAACTATTACTGCAGACACTTTACAGAAACAATTTTGTATCCTATTTAAACAAATTACCATGGAAAATAAAATAGGGATCTAAACTAATATCTGTGAGCATGAAGATATGATTAGTACAGAAAATACTAATAGCAGAAAATACTAATTGACCTGAACAGAATTTTGATTCACTGAAAACTGTATTTTTTTTTTCAGTTTAAGATATTTGTGTAACTATACTGTCAATCAAATAACCTAAAATATTAAGTCGTCATTGCCCTTTTAAATCCTTTCAACTAGAATTCCCTAATTGTTCTCTCACTTTATCTCACTGTACCAGTAAGTAAATAAATTAACAAAATAGCTTTTATCACACAGAATAACCTTTTAACTGAAGGATTATCTCCGGTTTATTTTTCATTTCTTTCTCTGCAGATAGCAGTTCATGCCTCATTGATTAGTTTGCTGAGGTGGTGACCAGAAATGAAAACAAGGTCTCTCAGATATTGCCAAGACCTGTAAATATATATAATATATTTTTCCAAAAAAGGAAAAAAAGACAGAAAAAAAAGCACCAAAGCTAATACATGTTATATTTCCAGCATTCAGCTTCCAAGCCACTAAGAGCTGATGACCATGAGAGGTTCATTTATTCAAATCAGTCTTTGCCAGGATGCAATTCCACTAAAGAATTCTAAAATATCATTTCTGCAGTTTGGTTTTGGATTGGTTTTTATCTATACTTTTACAGGATTTTCCTTCTTCTTTCTTTCTTTTTTCTCATTAAGTTTCACTTTTAAAATGTGCCAACACACTGATATGTTACAGAGGTGTGGATCGGTACTGTTGCAAACCAGGATTTTCTATCTCTTTCTGAAAGAAAAAAGATGGATTCCATTTTGAAAATTCAAAAAAATTTTATCCAATAAAGAGATAGTTTGGGTTTGTTTAGTTTTTTCCTGTTCTGTGTTTTAAACCTTCATTTTTGGAAGAAAATTTTAGTTTTCTTCGAAGCTGTCAGATTAACACCATGTATGTCAAAGTCCTCTATTCCCACGTCTGGTAACCTCATTCATTAATGAAATGGACCGTCACTTCAAGTGCAACAAAAAATTCAGCTGTTCTGTTTCTTTAGACTTCAGCTTTTTTATCAAGTCTACGTGTGTCACCAACAGGTATGATACTTTCTGTGATGTGAAAAACTGAGTTTATCAACACATTTCTTAGTTTTAAAAGTAATGTATTATGTCACTTCTGTTATTGGGCTCAGAGCATAAATATTAAAACAACATGCACATACATAACATGTATTAGAAGGATCAAGATCCAAAAGAAGCAGTAATGTGAATTATGTACATGGTGCTGGGTTTCAAAGATTCTTGAACAACCTTTATAGACAGTCACATAGTTCTCCTGCCATTTCATGCAAGTCAAATTTTACTACTGGCTGCTGGAGAAGAGGAGATAAGAATCATGTGACGTGGCTCATACAGTCATTTCTTAAATGTGAAAATTTCACTGACATGCTGATGTAGCATCTTGGACAGAGATGCTGTACTATTGAAGAGGCAACTCCACACCCCCCTCTTTTTCAGTTGCCATAAAAATATGGAAAATTAACCACAACTGATATTAGCATGCTCTGAAAGTTTTCACCCCACATAAAACAAAGATAATGCAATGTTAATTTTTTCAGACCTCTGCTACCTCAACCTTGCTGTATTCATAAACAGATTAAAAGATAATAATTTGCATACAAGATGTACATAGACTTCTGTAGCATATGAACAACTGATTTCAGACAAGTGCTATATGCAGAACAACATTTCAGGTAAAAGTACCTGTCACTATGCAAGTAAAATAATTCATTCATTTTCAATGTTGGCACAACACGTTAAATCAAAAATAGCAGGAAAGCTTTTTTTTCATGTCCTTGAAGCAGGCATCAAGCATTTGTTTTGTTTTAACATTAATTAAGCCAAATCTGATAACATGTTTTAATTACACAGCACAAACTACTGTTCATATGAAGTACCCTGCTGGTAAAAATGAAGGCCCTCATTCAAGAAATTGCTTAATCATGTGCATAAATTCCTTTAAGTTTAGGACAGAAAATTTCTTTGATTAAAAATAAAATGTCAAGGTTCTACCAGTGATTGAAGAGGCCACTTTCACTGCACAGACCTTAAGTATGTTTTGGATTTCTTGTATTTGTTTATTAAATAAGCCTAGGTTAATGTTGTCTGACTACACACATTTGCACAAACATTTTGAAATAATATCTAACAGATGATAAAATGCTATAGGTATCTACTTGTTTTCTTTGTGCTTTGGTCTATGACATTTTCCTGTTAATTGCAACTTTCTCAGATAATTTTAATGAACCTATGTGAAATTGTGAATAATGTGAAATTAAATCAACACATACCAAAATATTAAAGTTCCTTATGTTTACTCCATGATACCAACAGGCTAAGATGCTACTGATGATTTAAGATGCTATTTCTTAATCCAGACAACAATTTCTGTATTCTGTGGGGTTTCAGCTTAGCATAGATTTCCAGTTATTTTCTTTTTTAAAATACCAGAACACTGTATTATCAATACTTAAGAGCCAGAACATGTTCCCAGAAAAAACATGAGTGGAGAAACACTTTTATTTCTATCTTATTCTTATAAATGAAGTAATAATTTTCACAGCATCCATCTGCTCAAAACTTAATATCAGAGAGATGTTACCGTGGATATGTCCATAAAAGCTCTGGGAACTGATAAAACAGGAAATAAATTTCTTAACTATTTTTAATTTTTAGCCAACACTTTCATCTGCCTCTCAATCCATCAAAATCTAAGTAGAGCTATATTTTAAAGAAATAGAAAAAGTATTAATTTTGCATCCTTAGAATACTGCATTGTTTAAGTTTTCCATGTTATGAACTAGATAGTGTCTCTATTTTAATGAATTATGAGCCCTTTGCCTGTTAAGTTGTCCTTGATCTAAAGATTATGCTCCTGCTAAAGGTACATTATACAAATGTCTATATTCAGTCATCCTTTGTCAATGCTTTACTATCCATTTAAAAGATCAAGATCAACATAAAGGTAATAAAATGATACATAATAGCAGACAGTTATGTTCTCTGTACTTTACTTATCAGTTCTAACTAAGATGTCTTTATCAAAAGGTTCATTTTCATGCAGTAGTGAGTTTATATCAATCAGTTATCCCTTACACCTGTCAGAACGTTCCTACACCCAGATAAATGTGACTGTTATCAGATACTGGTAGAAGGATAATGTAAAACTGCTTTATGAAAACTATTCTTTATTGCGGCTCCACAGATGTTTCCTGTTATAAATATCCTACATTGTAACAAACAATACTAATAGCATTCTGTGAATAAAGAACCAAAGAAGAAAAGTCCCCTCAAGATACAGCCCTTCAATGCCAGAAGCAAATTTATCACTACCCTGTCAGCATTTTGTAGTATATATAGAAATCACCACATATGCAAAGCACCAAATGCATTCTTCATACATTTTTCAAAACAATAAAGAAAATTCATGGGAAAAAAAAAAGAAAGTTCTGTTATCGTGGTCAAATCGATTAAGAGGAACTAAGTGAGCTCTATTATATCAATAGAGCTCAAGCAAAGTTCCCCATTAACCAAGGTGTCTTTTTAAAAAAAAAGCTGAGGGCACAATATCTTCCTACACACTTGCATGGGCTTTTTTTAAAAATTTCAATTAATTTACAATAAATCTGCACTTATCACAAAGGATATTTGGGACACGTTTTCTTCTGCTCATGCTAGAATGGAAGAAATTAGATAGAGGTAAATTGAAGCAGCCATCATTCAACAATATAATCACAGTATCAGAACAGAATATAAAAAACTAATACATTTTTAGTCTACTGACACCTCAGTACCTTAGGACTATAAAGGTTTTGGGGATTTTTATTTACTTATTCTGGTAATAAACACATTTTCCCAAAGCTGAAATCAAGCTTTCTCTTCATGGAATAACAATTTGTATCCAAAATTTTATACAAAACCTGTTTGACTACACTGTCCCGCAGATATAAAATTTAAAATTTAGTCTTTCTAATGCATCATATTTTCATTGCTGGTTGTGAGGCCTTGCCTGTGAAAGAATAGTGCACAAACCTGACACTAAATTCTTATTAAATTAGCTAACACAACAGTAGGTTCAAGAATGTTTCAATATTAGACCAAGAGACATTTAGAAAAAAAATATAAATAACCATTAACTTTGCCAATTTAACCTAGAGGAGAGACAATTTGAGAGGCAGTTTTATCAATGCATACAAACATCTTGGGATAAGTTTCAAGAGGATGAGGTCATTCACTGAAATGAGGCACTCATTTCAGTGGTGCCCAGAGACAGAAGAAGGGGCAGTGGGCACAAACTGAAAGACAGTAAGTTCCCTCTGAATATGAGGAAAAGCTTTGCTCTGAGGGTGTCCGAGCACTGGAACAGGCTGCTGAGAGGTTGCAGAGTCTCCCTCTCTGGACTCATTCAAAACCCACCTGGATGTGATCCTGTGTAACCTGCTCTGGGTGACCCTGCCTTGGCACAGGGGTTGGACTGGATGATCTCCAGACCTCCCTTCCAACCCCAGCCATTCTGTGATTCCCTAACTAGAAATAGATGAGGTAAGCAGTACTGGATTTTAATTTTGTATTCACGTGCCCTGTATCTAACTTTTTTCAAAAACCTCTTTTGCTCAATTATTGTTCTGGCTCCTTTGAAACAATAGTTACAAGAAGACTGAATTTTGTTTCATGTCCTTGCAACTTTGTTTATAGGTATCTGTGAACAGATCTTCTAAGGTTATGTTTCATAACACTTTCTAAGTGAATCATAGCAGGTATTCCTATATTGCCTACAGCAGCAGCAGCTGTCTTTTGCTAATGGCAGTTGCATAGCAGCTTACAGCCTCTGTAAATCATCTTCTCTACAACAGTTATAAATATTCCACTTAGAGAAAATCCCAGAACAAAATCATTATATTGTACCAGCTAGATGCCCACAACACAACCCACCATGACCTTGCAAAACAACAGTTACCTTAGCAATGTTAGTAATCTAATTTTGAATAGTCTTTACTTTCAGTTTACATGGCCACTAAACAAGCAGATAATCCATGATGTTGTGAAATTCAAAATAGACCAAAACTGAGTAGCAAAGGGGTTCTAACTTTTGATCTTCATATTCCCTCTGCCTTTCTTGAAAGAGGTCAAGAACTTGTTTCTTCTCAGATATGTACTAGTATCTCTGGATCTGCCAACTATTCCCATGAGTCATACCTTTTAGAGCTGTTGCCAAGTCTACCTGGCGCCAGCCAAGTCCTATATGATGTAGGCAAGTCAAGAGTCGTTAAAACCACCAAATTGTGTGTATAATTACTACATTTTGATTACTCAACAAATGCTTCAAACCTTCTGACCTAATGCTTCTATGTATCTGCCATTTGTCAGTGTTAATGAAAACAAAGCTACAAATCAGACCTTCACAAACCTTTCCATTCTACACAGCACCCAACCACACTGAACGTGCTGGTCTCCTTTTTAGCCAGCACCTGAGAGTGTTGTAGGTTGAAGAGGAAAACTTCTGGAGCATTTTCACAAGACTGAGGGCTTTGGTTTTGTCATTTGGAACCAATTTTGCAGTATGAATTTTATTTATTTGTGTTTAACACAATGAGAGCTACTTTATATTGTTTTAAATGGAAAAAGGAAAAAAAATCACCAAAACTGGATCACCAGCTGATTTTTTTAAACATATTTTGCAAGCTATTTGTTCTCATTACCTTCTGCACCAATTTGTGAAATATTATACATACTAATAAAATCTGCTAATTCTACTTTTGTTGATGAGAGTATTCATATTGTCTAAACAGCTGGGAGGCTGTAACTATAATATGAGATATGATGTGTCTGAAATCAGTGAAAGTCTTGGTTATTGAAGTTATGCACATAGGCCAGCTCTTCGCTCACCTTCACCAAAACCCGTACAGAAGTGAAGTAAGAAGAGAGGATCATGGAAAGGAATGCGACTTGCTATGCATTCGGGACATGGTCAGACCCTTATTAGATTTATTCAGGTACCACACTGCTTGGGTCTGATTCTCAGGTTTGACAACAACAGTAATATAATGGTGGGTTATACATAACTAATTCCATTAGAAAATGCAAATCTGGCATTAAACAAAAAATTAAAAAGTGAGCAGCCACTGGCACTGGAAGTACGTACAAGCACCACAGCACATCTAACTAGGAGAATGAAAGACCAATTCTAACATCAGTGTCTTTTCCAAAGCCAAAGGAAACCACCCAACAAAGATAATTTTAAAGAAGATTTATACAAACATGGTTATCCACTGAAATTAGTACTGAGAGTATAAACAAAGTAAGACTTAAGCTACCAGTTTCATTTTTTGCTAAACTAAAATTCATATGCATGTGAAGACATGGGACACTATGACCTATCCTATGAAAACACTTAAGCCACTGCAAAAAATTGTCCAAAACTGCCCATACCTGTTACAATACCTTCAAACTTCTTTAAATTTCAGGGTTCTCCTAGAATTTCCATTAAGAATCTGCTTTAATCGACCATCACTGAGAACAATGGTTCACAGAAAGATTTCTTTCATATGCTCAAAATGCAACTGCCATATTAATCCAGCTTATCTGAATTTTGTAAATACTATAAAAGCATCTCTAGTGTCAGTTATGATGAGATTATTAGGTGGCTTCTGACACTTTCTTATTGCCAATATCACCTAAAATAACTTTTCAAAATCCTTTGCATGCAATGCATATGTTATAGGCTGTCAGTATTACTCTACACAAGAACATATTCCCATCATGGTGTTTGCAATCCCATCAAGGCAAAATCAAGCAACTCAGTAGCACGAACCTCTTTGGAAGTGAACACACTGAGGCCTAGAGAAAAAGAAATCAATCAGATAATGCACGCTACCCAAGACACATACTCCAAAGTTGTGGAATAATACATCCCAGTGAGTATGGTTGTTTCTTGTTCCCCAGCTAAAAGCCACACACATCAAAAATTTGCTAAGTTCAACAAAACTAGATTCAATTTTTGTTTGCGTTAACTTGTTACATGCAAAGCTGAAACAAGCTTTTGGACTCACAGGGCACCTAAAGAACTATGGACTTGTAAATTCACCCTACAAAATTCTGTGTAGCACTTAAAATTTACTTAAACTATATTTATTGTTGAAATAGAGAGCTAGAATAAAAAGTGAATTTAAATGGAAACTGGCCGCAAATACTGTAATTATGGCTGAAGAAAAGTACAAGGTGCACAGGGCAGATCTAATCTGTCACAGGATGGTTTAGTGGGCATAGTGGTACTCAGGCAAAGGTTAGACTTGATCTTGGATCCCTTTTCCAACCTTAATGGCTCTTTGACTCGGACTCCAAATTATTGAATTTTTCAGTTTGAAAGGGACTTTTGGAATAGCCATAAAGAATGGCTTTGGAGATCATCTATCTCAAACCCTGTTCAGGGAAAAAATAATAAGAACAGGTTATTCAGGGCCTTGTCCAGGTGTGCTTTCAACATCTTCAGGGTTAGGAAACCCTCTACTGTACTGAGCAGTATGTTCCAGTGCTTAATGACTCTCATGGTGACTTTATTTTTCTTTCTGTCAATGGACAGAATTCTACTTATTGCAGCCTAGGACTTTGGTTCCCTTGTCTTTTTGCAGCCCTCCTGAAAAAAGTCTTTTCTACAGTCCTCCTTGACACAGCTGGAAACCTCAACAAGATCCTTCTGATATTAACAATGAATGGCTCAACTCCCATAGCCAACTGCACAGGACATGTGTTCCAGCCCCCAGCCACCATGGTGGCCCTCCCTGCACTCACTCCACTACTTCTCTCCAACTGGGGAGCCCAGAACTGGACCAAATGCTCCAGTCTCACCAGTGCTGAAGAAGAAAGGAGAACAATTACTTTTCTTGACATACTGGCTACACTTGATAACCAAGTGTAAGCTGCCCATCTTCACTGCAAGAGCACGACGAACACTGACTGACTCCTGTTAGTTCCCAGGGTTCCTCTCTGGGAAATTAGTAAAACTCTCAGGTAACAACAGGAAGTTTACTCACTGATTGAGGAAAACAAATTTTTTTTTATGTTTCTTTTGAGTGGGAAAAGGATGGATTTTTAAAGAAAATGTATCAGGAGGAGTGGGCTAAAAATTCTCATTCTAGTGAAAATTCAGTCAAATTCTAGTCAAATTTCAGACATATTATCTAGAGGCTGAGGGATTAAAGCAATGTGGAGATCTTTCTGCTCCCTCCACAGCCAAGGATAGACAGAGAAGAATGATTCTGTTCCTTTGAGACTGGAAAAATTGGTGGCTTCTCACTTTGTGCAAACCAGGACAGCGATTCTTCTCCCCCAGATCCAGTCAGCTAAAAACTAATCTGAGTCTAAAACAACCTAGCGACTATACTGGTAAATAAACCACATCATTTTAATTATCTGGTTGGGATACCAAAAAGCACAACACAGCTAAAATCACCTTGTTCCCAAAACCACACCAATTTTACACTTGCACAAAACCCTGCCCTGGTGAGTTTAGCAGTACATACGCAGCCATTTAAACTCCGTTTGTGGAATGAATCTAGTCATGCGGAATTGGCACTGTGCTGAGGATGTCAATTCAAATTCATAAATGCTGAAAGCCAAATCGAGATCTGTAAAAACGTCCTTTTCAAGGAGATCTTATAATTACCTCTCACAATTACAGCAGATATATTGGACCTGATTCCTCTCATAAGACAAAATTTGTGCTATGCAGAGAATCCATATGTATTTCCACTTAAACAATTTTTTTGTTATAAACTTCATGCAGGCCTTCTTGAAAAAAATATGCATTCTAGCTACTGAATCTGATGCAAATTGTAGCATATTACAGTTTGTTAAATATGATTACAGAGACATTTTATCTTGTGGAACTCGATTTGTATCTCCTAATTGTGAAGTCAAAGATCTCCCTTTTCTTTCACCTTCATCCATTCTTTTTACTTTTAAGATCAAAGTCCCTTTTCGTATTTAACATAGAAAGATCAAATAAATAAAAACACTATACAGAGAATAAAATACATGAGCCATATATGCAGAAATTCTAGCTAAAGGCTTCAAATTTTTTCTATGATTTTCTACAATTTCCTTAGGAAGAAATATAACAAGATAAATAAATTAATACATTAATCTATAGATAGATTAGATATAGATATAGATATAGATACAGATATAGATATAGATAGATAGTTAGATAGATAGATAGATAGATAGATAGATAGATAGATAGATAGATAGATAGATAGGTAGATAGATAGATAGATAGATATAGTACATATATAGATATCTATCTTCATATGGAAAAAAATTAGAGCTTTCAATGGCCGAAAGCTTATTTCTCTAGGGAGGTTACTGGTTTTTCTATTTGAATATGTCCACTAATAAAACCAATCTAAGTGTATGTAAACTAGCTCAGTATAAAAATTTGGACTTTTTTTTTCATTTTTCTTTAACTATCACTTTTATTTCACACATGGAAGTCACTAGCTAGAATGGAGTCTCTAGGCAAATAACAGTAAGCAATCGTTCAAAGCTAATTATAAAGCATTATCAAAGTCTACATGGTAAACACAAAGCCATGTCTATAAAATCGCTCATACAGGATGTATAATGCTGACATTGCTGGATCATCTTCCCTTTCCACCTTTTGCTAGTTCATTATCAGACATGGGGTCATTACTGGAGCTGCTTATTTAAGTTCTTGAAGAGAGTCATATACCCTTTTGTTGACACAGTCCCCATTTGAAGTTTGTGAAAAGAAAATGTCAGCATTCAGATAAAATAAGAAGACGTCTTCTGACACCTGTCCTTAAAACATAAAAAAGCTGCAAATTACTTATAGTTCTGAAAAGGATACATACCTAGGTTCCATTTTAGTAGAGGAGAATAAGAGCACAGAAATGAAAATCACTTTTACCTCTTGCTCATCCCTTTCTTCAACTGTCCAATAATATATGTTATTCATACTGCAATTTTGTATCAAATATCTACTCAAACTTCCTACTTAAGCATTTGCCAGACCTCTTAACTGTGTCCTGATAATTACAGACAGCAATCATTTATATTTGGACAGTGGTCAACAAAAATATTCTTTTCCAAATGTGCTGCTCTTCATGCCAGTCCCACTTTGCCTTTCCCCCTCCCCAACAAATGATTTGAGAATTCATCTGCTTGTTAGGATTTTTAGAGCGCATGCTCAGTTACAAATGCCTTATGCTTTGTCTTTATACCTCATGCATGTCTGGCAATACACAAGGGCTGCAACACTCACCACAGCAACCATGGTGGGTGAAACCAAAGAGTTACCTACCCAGGTATCCTGTCCCTAGGATCATCACTAGCTGCCTAAAGAGAAATCTCTAGAAAAGTAGTGTATGTAAGATGTAGTGATACAGTACCAGAAGGTACATCCTCAGCCTCCACCTTGCGCAGTGGTCTTTTACCATCTTGGATGGATTTTTCTGACCTAAACTGTGATTTTCTGAAACTCTATCAATTTTTGGCACATACAATGTCCTGTGGTAGTATATCAAGCAACTTAAGTATTCATTGTGTGAAGCAGGGACATTTTTTGTTAAATCTACCATCTGTTAGTTTCCTTTGATGACATCTAGCTCTCTTACCAGAAGAATGTTCCCTTCTCACTACACTCCCAGTTTAACAGACCTCTATCTTAGCCTTCCTCCCTCGTTGTCTCTCTCCTCAACTACAGTGATCTTTCTTTAGTCAGAGAAGTTCTAATGTTTAATTTTTAATGTGATATTACTTCCCTTTGTTGCCATATTTTTTACAAAGATACTGAAAAACACAGATCAGTATTGAAGTCTCACAGTCATCTGCGATAAGACCTTTCCCAACTAGCAAAAAAAACAAATAAAAGATGGTGAGTTTCCTACTTTTTAACTAGTTATTTTCTGAATGAACCGTGGTAACATAGTTTCCCTTCTGAAAAATCTTGGTGGTTATTTTTTCTTGGTGTGGGTTTTTTTTGTTTTGGCAAATCCAAGAAAGTTTTATCAACTGGACATCCTTTTCCTGCATATTTACCAACATTTTAGAATGGCCATCTACCAAGAAGCTGTATTGACTCTTGTCCAGTACATCATATTTATCTAGTGCCCATTAACAATTAACAGGTCTGTTCTCTAACACCCTCAAGAACCCTTTCTGAGCATTGTTATCTGCCATGATTAAACCAACACCAATAGTGTTCTAAGCAGAAGGTCACAACTTTGTATTAACTGTTCTACTATTTCATACCTGACCTCCCCTTAAAATAGAATGCCACAGGTCTCCTGGGACTCATCTTGTCAATTTGTCTCATACTTTCTTCTACTGAAATTCTTGTGAAGTTCTTTATTTAAGCTCCCAGCTACTCAGGAACATCCAGAGGAAGTAAGCTCTGCGGCACTGTGACACAGGCCACTTCTCCCAGCAGTTTTACACACCTGCTCACAGCTGACTTGAAGAGATCTGGCTCAGATATGAAAGGATGTGCAGGACTCCTCTCTACCTACTCATTAACCATAAGAGATCAATTTTCTTTACCCTTCTCCATGTTCTTGCTACTGCTTCTGATCTTTTCTTTTGCTGGGAGCTACAAGCCAGTAGAAAATCACCTGAAGGCAGTCTGGCCATGGAAACACTACCAAGTAACACAGACTAACTCAATCAGTGAAATAAGACTGAAAAAACACATCTTGTACAACTTTGCTGCCTGTATTTCTGAAGTTTGCTCAACTTTTGCTCACAATTCAAGCAGATTCCTACCACATTCTTAACAGCTAATTTAAAACAGGTGTGAGAGGAACAGGATCAGTACCCTTATTCCAAAGACAGCTGGGAATAGCAGGCACTGTTGCAGAACACTTTTATCTTAGAATTCTGCTTGCTAAATCTTATTTACAACCTTCTGCGTTATTTATCATTTTATCTCATTATGTATTGTCTAGAGATGCAATCTTCAAAATGGGGTGGGAACACCTTGTTTTAGTGGAATTAGATTTAGCATTTAAAACATTCATATAGCCAATCAAAGTTTAATGAACCCTTCTGCAGACACTGTTTATTTTTGGAAAAGTTTTAATAACTTTTCCTGTAATTAAAAATAGCATACAATATCATAAGCCAGCAGCAATTAAAGGTAATCAAATTTGGAAAATTCTGTAGGAAGTACAAAAAAGATCTGTAGATATTTTGTTCAGTGTTTACTATCAGCTGAAGTACTGTTTGCTTCACAAAACAGAACAATGCTTATCATTAAAACACAAAAACATTTCTACTAAGTTCTTTGCCTGATTTTCTTCTTTCATAAAATGCACTCCATGTGAAACAAGTCTTCAAAAAAACAAGGCCTAAAAAACCCTACTACTCAGGGTGCCTTTGAGGATATTTAATTAAAATCTAATCCTGCATTCATTAAGGCTCACATAAATTAAGCTGTCATTCATAAGATTTATGGATTCTCATTTGCATATTGCATACAATTCATCAATTACTCAAGTATGAAAGGAGCACATTTCCCTTGGAGCTGCATGCTACCCTGCCAACATTTGAAATGAGGGAAAGAGCAAGACTGTCAGGCATTCACACAAACTTTCTTCCAAATGTCTGCTCCTTGATTAATCTAATTTTCTAGCTATTCCTTACAAGATACAACAACAGCCCTTCTGCAAGTTTCTATTATTTCTCCTGTCTTCATCATAAAATCTTCTTGTCTTTTACTAATACTTCATGTCTGACTGATTATTATTTGTTTGCTAATGATATGGCATGAATGTTTTCTTTATATAAATGCATAAAGCACACATCAGAGTTAAAATAAAATGATTAGTATTTTCAGGTTTTGATTTTTCTGTTTAACATCACTAATTTGCTTAGCTGAGCTTTGTAAAGAACCTAAGCAATGAGAAAAAAAAACCCAACAAATTATAAATCTACCATTTAAAACAGCCATCAGTATTGAGCCAGAATATTTCTCTTAGTGTGCAGTGGTAATGTGCACATAATTAAACCATTAAAATTTAACGTTAAAATATAATTAAGAAAAGACAACAAATGTTTAATGTGAAAAATCAGCTAATTCACAGATGCTGTAGTGTGTACCTGACTGCATTTCTGAAAGTTGTAGGCAAAGTAGAGATACAGATTAGGGTTTTTTTGTTGCACATAAAACATGTTGTGTTAATTCAATTGTCTTCTCTAGGGAGTTAATCTTAATTTCGGTGGCACAACTAGGAAGTAGCAGTCCTTCCTTGCCCAGTCTCTGGATATCTTCCAACACGCATGTGATCAGGTGCTGAATTTAATGCACAGCACTCAGTCATGTCTGGGAGTTCCTAAATTAAAATATAGGAATGTATGTGCACCATCTAAAATAACTTTGAAGGTTTGCTCTAAATCTATTTGCTCATTTTATATTGTTAATTACCTAGCAAAAAAAAAAAAAAAAGTAGCACAAAAATACCAAAATAAAGTTATATTTTTCTAAAAAATAAATTTGTTTAACAAATATAAGGATGATAAGATATTAAACAATAAAAATCCAACATCAAACATCTGTGAACTTCTTAGAGAGATCATGTAATGCTTTAAAGTGATACTTCTTGGACCAATGTAACAGAATTTTTATTTTTGTTTTAAATTTCAGTATAAGAAGTGTTGGGATCTTTAAGTATGTATAATATGAACCAAAGAATTTCAGAGCAGATGGTGAGCAAATTAGAAATAAATGCTTCAAATATTAGTGATCTAAGGTTTTATTGTTCAAATGTGTTCAGTACCAAGTCTAGCTTAAAAGTCATACACTGCCTCTTGCCACAGAGGGACTGTTGAACATTTGGACTGGATTACTGAGTGGCAAACAAATATTTTTTTCTCTTCTCTCCTCCCCTAAATCTGTTTAAAAATGAAGAGAGATTTCATTCTAAACATAATTGCTAACATAATCCCATGCGAATAAAGTTAACTAACCCTGGAAAAATAAACAGATGACTAACTTTAATCAGAGAAATGAAGTCATCATTATGCTTGGTTTATAAAATAGATTTTCATTGTCAAAGATAACATAACTGGGAGGAGGTGGGGGGTTGGGGGGTGTTCAGGGTCTGTTCTTTTGGTTTGTTTATTTTGAGTTAGCTGTTCTACTGTAGACTGTTTAGGTCCCCCCCTGAATAACTACCACATTTATTGTCTGTCTTTTTAACTGTTGCATTCTCTGAGTTTCAAATTTCTCAGCATGAGCTGTCTGCTTAATTCCATCCAAGTAGTGTGTAATGAGAAAAGAATTTTCCCTGTCTACACTAATATAGCTTATTTTATTTCCTGAACCCAAACCACCTGTTCAGATTTTCTATTTAAAGCTTTGTAAGGCAATCAACTACCTCAGGACATTTGTGCTGAAATGAAAGGCAGTCAGAATGAAGCTGTGACTCCTTCAGACCCGGTCCAACAAAAAGCATCACCTACAGAGAACTTTCTTGGCTCCAGGGTCAGGTGGAGCTAATTTCATAAAATTCTCAACAGATTTCACATGTGATTTTTTTATTTATGTGAAATTTACTGAAAACATTTATAAATTTAATTCTGCAAGACTTTTGAGATAAAAAGGAATAAATTCTATAGAATTTATTTTAGTTTGAAACCTAAAAATCTTTCTAAATGTTCAAATTATTAAATCAACTTTGTCCAAGTCTGAAGTTACAAATCTAGGCCAAATCAACTTATTACAGCACTTTTGTACTAGCCTATACAATAAGGACCTATCTCAGTACTAAGAAAAAGCTCATCTGAAAAAGTACATTCCAAAAAGATGACAAGACAAGAAAAAGTGTCCTGGAGCAAACACAACTCCAAACTTAAGACTGGACTTTGCCTACCACTATAAAATAGGTCCTCTTCCAAAATCTCTTTGAATTATTATGTTTTACATCATTGCAGATCCAGTGGAATGAGGGCAGTGGTATAAAAAGAAAGTCATTTAACATTATTCTGGGCTATTTGTTTTTCAAAATTTCCTTTTTATCAACAATTTCACTTTGCAATTTAAATGCACATCTCCAAATACAAGCTTTTTTTGAATTTTGGCTTAAGGAAAAGTCTCATTCAGTCCTTCCTGGAGGGAAGATTTTGGAGAAGAGGGATCAGCCCATGCACAGAATTATCCTAAGTATTTCAACAATTAAAGCAAACTTTTGTAAAACATATCCAAAACAAGGCTTCTATTTCTGAAGACGTAAGAGAGGCACGGTTCAACTTCTTATGAACAGTATGAAAAAGAGCAATAAGAAATCCGTAGGGATATGTAGTTAAAAGAAAATAAATAGCTACATTTCTTAGTGTCTTTTCGGCCTACTTAACTGATTAATTTATCCACCCTTTTCCCTTTTTCACCCACTTTTCTGTACTTATGAGGAAAGGAGGCTGGGGAGGGTAAACAGAACACTAAAGTACAGGGAAAATAAGAAATCATTCCTCTTGAAACACACAGAGCAACAAAAAATCCCAGATCATCTTTTGTTACACAAAAGGCACTAGACCTAGGATATGTAGGCACCTTGACTCATAAGATTAAAAGCTTTCGCTTTCTCCATTCCTGTTAATTATTTTCAAATCTGTTTATATATAACACCTTCTTCCTTCCTTTTCATTAGCTCATGAATGTCTGCAAGACAGAAGTTCTGGTCTGATAATACCTGCTGAAGCACAAAACCCCTCATGTGGATGCCAGCCCAGAGCCAGTGAGATTTAAGTGCTGGAGCTGATTCAAACACCTAGGAAATTTTCAGATAAAATCTTTACTAAAACAAGTTAGGATTGAAAGTGCATTTTATGGGAGTTCCTGTAACCTCACCAGAATATTATCATTTCCTTGCAAGAACTCTGCATTCTTTAAATAAATTGTCACAGAGTGACATCTTAAGTAAGATTAAAAATAAAAGTTGAATGTCTCCATACACTAATGTGAACCTAAAACTGTATCTCTCATAAGAGCCATTTCATCTGTATTTCTGAATTATTCTTTCTTGCCATCATATCCAGATGTAAAACAACATAATTTAAAATAATTTAAGATTCCACCTCTTTTCAAGTACTAGATTCTGAATGAAAACTAGATCATTATCCTAAATTCATGGTAAAAATAAAAATAATAATAATTTGGGGTTAAATTTCATTGTATCTTAGTGAGCCCAAGATTGACTAGATGCATCCTACATGAGAGGATATTCTGATTTTAAAATATACTTTGGAGAAGGGCTAGATTATAGACACATCTACCTCAGGACCTTCTTTTTTTCTCTTTTCACAGATATTTTTGCCGTCCTTAACCTAGCTGGAGTTTTAACCTAAAGGAAACTGAACAAGAAACCCAACTGTATACTGACATTATTTCTTTGGGTTTTTTTCCTAGTAAACAAGATTCACTCACACATCATCCAGAAAAAATAATGGAGTTTCACTGAAAATGGCAGTGAGATGTAAAACAAAAAAAGAGAAAATGGCAGTGAAAGATCACTTTTTTTTTGTATATAAATGAACCATCCAGTTTACAGTTTATATACATAAACATAGGCAATCCTGAACTTGAACTTTAGGTTAAGTGGGCTACTGGAATAAAGAAAGTTTGTTCTTAGGTAAAACTGACTTTAAATTTGTAAAGAACAAATTATATTTTATTAGATTCTTTAACGAGTAAAATCTAATATCAAATTATGTCGCAAATACTACACAGCTACCCATGGATCACAACTAAATCCATATATGGCAACTGAGTCCTAATTGATCACATCAAATGTGTTACTAACACATTTGCTGAAATATCAATTCATATCACAATTATCAAAATCGGCTTCTTTATATTGATCCTTTCTTTTCCTGTCAAGCATTGTTTTAACTCATGCAAGGCCTTTCTTCTGCAGCTGCAGAATTTGTAAACTGTATTTAAGTGGAAATGACATTAATGCTGCTGCGTGTCACTCTACATGGGCACATGCAGGTGCTGTATCTGTGCATTTATACAATGTGGTATCCACCACAAGCACTCTCTGTAGAAGCATGCTATGTGCTTATCACTACTGCTAAAATAAGAAGATTTAAGTAGAGTGCCTGGAAATACCCAAAACAACCTTGAAAAGACAAATGGCCTCTGTTTTCCTAAAACCACAGCAGTTAAACAGTGGAAAAATTTTGGTACCAGTGACTCATATGAGGAGCAAGAAGCTTAGAGCAATAGTTGCAATTCTCATTACCAAGCATGGCAGATACCAATTAATTTTTCTACTAAATGGGGCAGCTTTCCCTCTTCTGTTATTTCAAACACTCAAGAATTAGCTTTGGCATATTGATTTTAAATTTAAAATGATAACTGAGGCTATGATATATACAACATCTGCAGAGAAAACTTTTTTGTCAGCTGACAATCTCACATAGTACACTAAATACATAGTAGTATATAGTACTAAAGGTTTCATCACACCTACCTATGGAATGTCAACAATTACCACATGCTCTAAGCAGAAGCTGTCTTATCTCCAAAGAAATCTTAACAAAGACAGTAAGAAACAGGAGGGGCCCAAGAAGTCTCAGAGAGCATTAAACAGTATCCTCTTAGGCTACAGATGTGTCCAACAAAGAACAGACAAACTACTTAAACCTTTGAATTCCTTACGCATAAGTCAGACTAAGCACAGCAACTGAAACCACCAAAAGCAACGGTCCCAAATATTTGAATTCATTTAGTTATAAGGAATTGAACAAGAGCTACAGCACAGTTATTAAACTGAAGTCCCTGTAGGGACTTCAAACACAGCACAACATACAGTGCACAAGAAAAGCAATTTCATAAAAGTAATATCTCAAACATAACATTTTGAAAAAGATGCTGTGAGCAAAAGCTAGTACAGAGACTCTCTATTCACCACCTGGAATTTTCCTGTTCATCTGCACATCCGCCTCAAAGCCACATATCTACAGACTCTCTCTCCACTCCTGACTTTACTCTGTGAAATATCTTTTCACTCAGCTTTAAACCTGTCTCTGTTAGGTCAATGAACTTTCAAAACCATTAATGCTAATGGTTAGAAGGGTCATTTTCAATTCCAGTTTCCATTCTTTAAAAGAATAACGTGACTTAAAGAGCTAGTTGTAGTGTCCCCAATACTTATGGTTTTGGGAACAGACAAAATACTGTATTATAGAGTAGGACAGACAGTATCAAACTAGAGATTCATACCAGCCATGCACACCAAGAGGCAGTGACACAAGCAGATGAATTACTTCAGCCAAAGGAAACCACGAAGCAGAACTTATCAAAAGCATTCAATAACAGCACAGCTCTGGCCTCTGAACTTAGATGACTTAGTTTCTATGAATGCTATCTTTTTCTTTTTCAATTTTCATTTTTCTTTTTCTTTTTCTTTTTGAGCTTGAAGCACTCAGTGCTGTACTTACACCATGGTTTTTTTCATTAATTCATATGAGTATTAGGAAGGAGCAAGTAGGATCAAACTCTAATTCTTCCCATGAGATGTACAAAAAGGAAGAATAATTGCAGACAACAGGAAGGAAGGGTATGTCTTTTGACTTATTCTGCCACAAGACAGATTTACTTGAAGGGAAGCATTAGTAGTGGCACTGTCTGAGATGTTAAGACTGTGATCATCTCTGGCTGAGGCAAATTAAGGTGTTAATCGTTTTCAAGCTCTTTCAGCCACATGACATGGTCTTCCTTTCCTCTGGCAGAGCTTAGAAAATGGAACATATAGCTATTTCTATATTTAAACATGCAATTTCTACCTTCACTGGTTATTTAAGTTATTCTTAAAACTAATTGGGTTTTCACCCTCAGGTTTCTTCTGAAGTTGTGTTGCTGCCCCAAGCCTAGAGAGCATTTCAAAGCTGTAGTGAGAACTCTGGTGAAAAACAAGTATATGCATTTCACTCCTCATAGAAATTTCACCAATAGAGCTAATGTAAGACTTCAGTACCTTGTCTAAGATAATCCACCATGAAATAAAATTTCCATTAACCTACTGAAACACAAATACTTCTGCAAAAATAACTGTTCTTCAGATGACACTTTTCTAAGTTAATTATTCTGAATGAAAAAATGACTGCAATTTTAGGTAATGAAATGAAGAATGAACAAATTTTGGGACTGTGAGCCAGAAGGATGCATAGAGCAGTAAAAATTACTTAAATCAAAATACACCAGAAAACTAACAGTTGAACCATTGACACATAAAAACTTTATGAATGCTTTAGAAGATCTTGTTTTTCAAAGTGAAGACGATGTATTTTGATAGCTGTTTAGAAAACACAGAGAATATTTAACATGGACAATGCTTCAAATACTTGTCTGGCTTCAGATTTTCAACATAAAGAAAAAAGTGTGAATGTTTTTTGATAAACATATAGTTTACAGTTCACTCAGTCAAGTGAACAAAAAGACCATTTATCGTACCCTACATGTAGACACTTAAAATGCAGATATTGCCATTTGAGTTTGTCACTCTGTGATCTTTTTGTAATCCATGTTAAGCAATAAGCACTTTTATGTCACAATTCACTTATTTTCTACGCCTACCTGATGATGATATTAATAGCTCTGTAGAACTTTTCTCTGCTAACTATATGCAGTCTAGATGACAAGCTCAGATGTAGACATGTACATTCTACACTGAAGAGAATAAGGAAGCCCAGTATCACCCTTGCTCTCTTAAAATTTAATTCACTGATTGTACATTAACCTAAAGTAGTGGAATCTGTACTCTGAGGTGGTTTACCTTGTACCAAGTTGCCTCTCAATATTAAAAATTACTAATTCTTCTTCTGTGGAGTAAGTATCATTCCATTAAATATTCCTTTAAACCAGCTTTGAATCCTTACCAGCTTAAATTGAGATGGGGGAGAAAACCTGCTACATGATAAATTAAGGGAAATTTAACTTTTCTGGATTTTTGTTTTGTTTTTTTTTAAACTAACATCCAGCTTTTCATAAAGGCAACAATATCAATTT
This sequence comes from Parus major, assembly GCF_001522545.3. Lineage (NCBI taxonomy): Eukaryota > Metazoa > Chordata > Aves > Passeriformes > Paridae > Parus > Parus major. The sequence goes on along the minus strand of NC_031768.1, from coordinate 50,406,448 downwards.
ATACAGAGTGAGTACAAAAGACTCCAGAAGAGTCTAATGAAGCACACAGAGAATATAATAAAAAGGTAAGGAAGTTTATCAATATTTTTTTAATTATCTGCATGCCATTGAATCACTTGCACACCAGGAAAATATGTAACCTTCTTCACAAAAGCCTGGTGTATCTTTGCATCTCAGAGAAAATAAGGCAGACAACGTTCTATTTTTGACACATCTCCATCAGGAGATGGTTCTCCTGGGAAGTTTAACATCATCTGTGCCTCTGTCGGACACGATCAGTTATACACAGGTACAGACACGCACTCTTCACTTGTGATTCTTATTGTCTTTACTTCACATTTTGATTCGCAGTCATGAACAGTGATACAGAAAAAAGTTTTTAACATATAAGGATTTTTTATATCTCTGTAATTAGATAATTGCTGTATTTTTGTAAGTCATAACAATTCAGTGAATTTTAAAATTAGTAATTTACAAAGTAACATGACTAAGAGATAAACCAGATGGTTGCTGTAAGTAGATACACTAAAAACCACAAACCAGCTTGTAACAAGGGGCAACTGATGGAATAGCACATCTTAGAATTTATTTATAGGCCTAAGAAACTCCAAACCATTTCAAAAAGAATTCTCAAGAAAAAAAACAGGAAAAAAATCAAAGGGTTTAAAGGATCACTTGAAAGGGTGAAGCTAATGTCACATTTTGAAGTTTCTTTAAGCATCATATGATATGGAGAACTTCCAGCTAAAACTGCAGAAGTTTTAGGGTTGAGTTAGTTCACAAACACTACTCTAAACTAATTCTCTTTGCGTCTTTTACAGATTCCAGTAAACAAATAAAATTCCATTTGGTTAAACTTGGTTCATTTCTGACTCAACAAAAACAGATCTACAAAACATAAAAATGGGAACTAGACATTTTTAAACATAGAAGGTCATTTCAGTAATTTATATGTGCTCTTTGCAAATATACACTATACAGACACAATATAACTTAAAAAAAAAAAATCTTCCTGTAAACATAACTATGATTTTCATGGCGTAATTCCCATATCGGAACATACAGTGATTTTTTTTCAGCTAGATCTCCAGTCATGGTACATCTTAAAGCTGTCTGAGGACAGGCAAAGCTAAAGACTCCCTATTAATCTTTATATTACGATGTGTCATGAATTTTCTTGATTCCTTATTTGAAGTCCCCCTAGTACGCATTCAGTTTCTCATCTTTTTTTTAGTAGATTCATCTTTTAATAGCCAAAAGAAAGAATTGTTCTTTCTACAATTGACTAGTTTTTCCTGCCCACAAAACATGTAAAGCTTTGTCATTTTTCTTAGCATCTTAACTGCTGACTTCCATTGATGTTCCTGTTTCATGTGTACTGGAATCATTTATGAAGTCCTTTAGCAATTACTGAAGAGTAAATATACTATATAACTTTAGCAAAAGTATTAGATCTGCATAAAAGAATGCATATAATGTCAAGATCATGGCTACAGTTGACAAAAATAAATTGAGTGTGCATACAACAAAGATGACAAAACAGTGACGGTTTCTTCAAAATTATCTCTGGTATTTAAAAATTATTCCTTCCCATGCTGTCAGTTCTGAAAGGTCAGTTTGCATTCTAATAAGCATGAAAAGGATATGTATTCAGCAGTAAAAGATACTAATTTTACTGGTAGGTAAAAAAGAATGAAAAGTGTCATTTTCTTGGACAAAGTGAACGTCACAGTAGAGAGAAACTAGTAGCAGAGGTAATCGAGAGTCAGGTTTTGGAACAGTTTTTTAATAATACATTAATGTCCAAAACACATGGTGATGACACAAAGTTGGAAGAGGACTGAGCATCACACTGAAAGAACAGAATGGTCTTGAGGAAAGATGAATTTTAATGGAGCAAAGTGCAAGGTCACTCACTCAGGGACTATAAATAAGAGTAACCAATGTAAGCTAAGAACTCCTAAGTAGGGAAAAATGAAGGAGAAGAAATATCCAGCTTTATTAGTTGATCCCTTGGTGATTATCAACAACCAATGTGCCACAGTGACAAAACAGACAAATCTCATTCTTGAACGTACCAGGCAATGTACTTCTGGTAGATCACAAACTGTGACTGACACAGGAGGTATCAGTGGAATATTTTGCCTGTAAAGCCTTAGAGAACCTTCTTCAGTGAAACAAAATTCACAGAGAAATAAAAGAAATAGACAAGGACGAAAAGCATGATCTCAGAATGTGAAGGTTCCCAAGGCAAGGGTGAAGAAGTTTGAGTTTCCTAATATTGGAAATGTAACAGTTCTCTATCAGCTTACACAGAGCTGTTGGTGCTACTGGTCATGCAGAGAAGAAAAAAAAAAAATGAAAGGAACTTTAACCCATTGATTTGCCAAAAAATTAAACCAGTCAAGGAAGCGCTACACTGCAATTTCCACAGTACTTCTAGTTTTATTATTTACCAATCTGTTATCTGATGAGGTTTTACACTATGCCCCACTAAAATGGTCTGTGAACAATTTCTCACCTTTGAAGTGGTGTTAGTTTGAGAAAAATACATCTCTTGAAAGCAGGTATAAGGAGCTACCAATGAGATGTGATGACTGGAAGGGTTATTTCAACTAATGCAAAACAAGGACAAGCATTCCAGATATTACACCTCAATTTAATATCACCCACTATGACAAACTTGAGAGAAGCCTTACTTTCATCTGCATTCAACAATATGCAACCGCCTCAAAACTCCATAATATGAGAAATATGCTTAAAAAATGAAATTCAAAAGAAAAGCTTAGATATCAAAGCATCACAAAAGAAATCATAATTACTAATAGTTATTACATGAAATATCAAGATCAAAACTCCTTGATTCTGAACAGTTTCAAGTTTAAAACTTACAACGCACTACTCCCTTCAGTCATTTTATTTCATGTTATGAAATTGTATTTTTGCTTAAATTCTAACGTGGTTTAATAGATGTATATTTGTTAGGAAGTAACAACATCACGCTCTAAATACTTCAGAGAACTGTAAGATAGTAAACCTTTAAAATATCAAGTCTTAAGGAATCACGGCTATTCATAAGTGATCCAAAGAACATACATCACTGCAACTTCTCCATGGGTTTTTTTGCCTTTTACTGGTAGAAAATACTTTTCAATATGGTAACTTCTTAAATAAACATCTGTTAAATCCTTTAGAAGTACATAATGTTGTTAAGTGTGGTGAGTACTGCTGATTGAATAATAGCATATTTTCTTTATTTAGTCTTTTGTTTTAAGCAAAAAGATATATGGATTTTAGGAGACTTTGCTTTTAACTTCAGAGTTCCAGTCAAAATCTAACTGAAGATTCCATAATTGCTTAAATAGCAGCTACTTTTACAATTGTCCTTAATTAGGTCCCAATTTAGCAAATCACTTGGCCATATGCTGAGGTCCCACTGGATTTAAGAATGTGCATAGAGTTGTGCATATGCATCAGAGCTTAGATGAATTGGGCTTTAACATTAGACATTTAAAAATTCTTTTAATTTCTGCAACTTCTGTAGCCTTTTGATTTTTATGTTTCTCCAAAGTTCGTGGGGATTTCAGCTACAATTTTTTTTCACTATTACATAAAGGCATACAATTTTTCTACATAGTAAGTTTACTTCTAAATGCTGAGGTCTGGTCTGAAAAAAAGAACTTAAGAGTAATTAAATAAACTTAAAAAATAAAAAAGAAGGAAAAAAAAGTGAATCAACTAAGAAGTAGATGGAACTACTACCAAACACCTAAAAATAAGATGGGCAGCCCCTTCAATTAATAGGAAATCTCCAAAAGTGGGCAGGCCGATTACCCAAGAAGATTAAATAACTGAAATTCTTATGGTTGCCAACTAAATTTTTTACTACTTCAACTTTTCAAGTAATTTTGTTTTCCTACAGAACTCTGACATTTCTGGAATCAAACACCTAAAGCTGCAAACACTACTTTTCCTAAAGCATAGGAAAGCTTTTTTCCCCTCAAGGGGCATGTTCACTTCTCCCTCCTGTGCAGCTGAAATTGCATATATATTTGTCTAGTGATACTGATCCTCTGTGCTGAGACAAGAACTGTCCTTTGGGTCTTGTGGAGCCTGTAGCAACAGGCCTCTCTCATCTGGACATATCATCCTGGCAATATCAACAAACTCTGTCTTCAAAGACCATAATCCCAAATCAGTACAATAAACTACAAGAAAAGGTATATTTGGAGTTTTTGTATTTACCCTCAGGTGATAAATGATTCACTAGACATTCACTTTATATTTGCAAGTATATTTAGGCAAATGGGCAGGGAGGACAGATAGGGGAAGACCGGGGTTTGTATGAAAAACCTCCTTCATAAATCATTCCACTGAGAAACAGGACTGTAAATCCATATTGTGGTATCTATGATATGAACAGACAGCAGATAACAAGGGTATGTATTGAACTTAGGCAGTTCTGAGTGCCCCACCTTTAAAGCAGTTTGGTGAAACTACAAAGATGCAAAAAAAACAGCAACCAGGATTCAGACTCATCTGAACGACAAGATAAAATCACGAGTAAAGAGGGAAAGATTACAAGGGAACTATCTAATTGTTTATAATTTTTCACAAGAACTTGAGACTACACTATGAAAACACCAGGCAATAGGTTTGGAATAAATTTAGGCAATATTTCATTTCACCAACGCCCCTGAAAGTCAATTCCAGAGGATGTTTTGATAGTCAAACTATAATTCTGCTCAGAAAGAACAGAATTTAAATCCAGCTAAGAGAGACAAGATGTAATTCAGGCCTGGGAATCTATAAATCATTGTTTGCTTGAATATAGTGTGTACAAACATGGAAGGATCTACATCCTAAGAAGATCCCAGTTGCCTCTACTGGCAAATACCACAGAAAAGGTAATGGATTAAATAAAACTCTGCCCTTCCTTTTACAAGATGATAAGGGAAGACAGGAAGGAGGAGCTCTGGCTAAAACTTGGCTGTGCAAGCCAAATATGCCTAATTTCCACCAACATAAATAGGGCCTTTTTAAATCAGAAAAGTTTTCTCTGTGAATGCATGAGGCACTATAAGGACACAGAGAAGCAGACATACTAAATTTACTAGGCATGCATGTTTCTAGATCTAGCCTGCACAAGGTTAATCTGTATGATTCTATGGTTCAATTTTATATTATCTGTTAATTTGATTAATAAAGGGTTTCTTATTAATATTTTTAACCAAAAACTCCCATCCAGTTATATGTACAAATGAAGATGAAAAAACACTGTTAACCAAACAGTTTCTTTTATTTTTTTTTCTACAAAGAAGTTAAATATGCTGCAACTGATTCACAAATCCAAGACCCGTGTTTTAAAGAAAGATAACAAAATCATGTACTTATGGTACTTATAATGGCACAAAAATTAAAAACTCTGATTCTTTGGCCTATGTAAACAAGAAATTTCCTGCATCAAAAGCAGTCAGGAAAAAAAACAGTCCTTATTACTGCATCACATGGAAATGTGATTTTTATTCTCTAGCTTCACCATGTATTAAAATGGTCTAACATATGCATCTAAAATAATAACATGTAGAAAAAAATTAAGATGGATAATTGTGCTTACTTTTTAATGGGAACTCAACTGTGTTATTATTCCTATCTGTTAAAATTAAAATAATAAAGTAACAATAGAATAAAATCATTTTTTGACATATTCAGGTACTTCTGAGACTGACAAAATAGACCATAATAACACCAGCTGTCATATTCTATTATAGAAATAAGCATTTCTAAAATTATTAAATGTTGCATTATTTAATTTCAGCATCATTGTGTTCCAGTATTTAATATACACTAGCTTCTTCCAAATATAGTTTTTGTGGAAACTTTGTATAAAAAAATCCAAAGTCACTAATATAAAACTGAGCTCAGAAGATCTTTCATTGAACTTCCAGAATTGTACTGACAGTAGTAATGTCATCACCAATATTCAAGAGAGAAGCAAAGGAGAGTAGAACTAGATCAAATTAATTTGCAAATTAATTTAATCGTTCTAAAAAAAGAAATAAAATGTCTAAACCAAAACAACAGGAGAGAAAAAATTACAATAGACAGCTTCTTTTGTTAAGTCAAGTACATAATGAAATTAATTTTTTTAAAGAGAAATTTCACTGCAAAGTTGTAACTGTTCATGTATCATATTGGATTTTTGAAAATAGGAGATGCTTATGCCTATACCCTACAGAGTTATCTTCAAATGCAGAATACAGCTGATCTTCTACCAGACTGGTGATATAAATTTTCAGAATACTACATAAATCTACAACATAATATCATAAAACTACACTCATTACTTTAATTTTTCTTCTGTGGCAGCCGAAGGCAACTGCTCACTTCATTGACAGCAGGATTGGCATAATTATTTAAAAAAAAAAAAATCCATACAGAAAGATACTTGCTTTGTTTTGTTTTCCAAAATCTAAGCCATTCAAAATTCAGAGAAAAAATAAAAGAAACATACTTTCAGAAAAACAATGCAATATTTCACTTTGACTTTCATAAATGCTTGTCCATGTCAGTTGTATCTATACCGGCAATCAAAATTAGACCACAAAACAGCATAATGGACATGGATTTTATTACTTTAATTTGATCATAGATCCAATAATGAAGGAAAGGCAGATAAAATTGACTAACTTAATATTTATGGGAACTTGAACTACTGAAGAGATTAGTACTTTTACCCAGTTAAGCTTCCAACTGTCAGCTGTCATTACAGGACCTGTCAGGAAAAGCAAATGATACCAATGTTGAACTTGTAACATGAGTGTTGGACCCTTTTACTGAGAAACAAAACACGCAAGTTAAACCAGGAGAATGCATTGCTTCCTGGCTTTACATCATGGACAGATCAATGTCCTGGTCCAGCCACAATAAATTACCTTTTGCCAGGATGGCTCCACTTGGTTTTCTGTGTATGAAATGTCATACATACATGTGGAAGGTATTGACAAATATCCGTGGAAAGCAGAAAGACTCAGCTGACATTTCTGAAAAAAGCAAAAATTACCTCCACTCCTTTACAGACCATACCCCAAAAAATCATGGATCTGTCAGCTGAGTAAGTTTGGCAATATCCACAGACACCAGACATACTGAAAACTTTCCTGGTGAAAAGGCAATCTTAAGCCTAACAGTCTGTAGCAACTCTGAAGTTCCACACCAGTTCACTGCTACTGGTGGGGTGCACACAGCACTACCAGCTTGAACCCACAGCTTTTAGTTCTAGTGGAAATGCATAATTGTGGTAATTTTCAACCCATGAGGACTTACAATTTCAGGTGGTGAAGCTGTTCATGACACTTGACGTAGAAATAGGTAATGAGTATAGAAGGTCAGATAAGACTATCTGTCTATATCAGGCTGAGAGGAGGCATGTTTATTCTCTAATCAGCCATTTTCTCAGCATTTTTTTTCCTTCCTTTCAATCTGGATCACAATTTTTGTCCTTCATTACTCTGTTTCCACATAATCTTGCATGACATAAAATCCTAAAGTAAAGGATCTAGTAAATCACGCTCTTGCTAAATCTGAAGACCTATTACAGTCATTTCCATGGGTACTGCTTGGATCTAGTCAAGATTTTGACCACCTCACATCACACACAAAAAAAGTCCCCAAAAAGTCCAAACCCTTAAAACACGATTGCTGTTTCTCTAGGCTCTCCTGCTTTAAGCTGGATGACTATATAACTACCCTGAAGCCCATCTCTCCTTGGGCTGTGAGCTGGTAGTGAGACTGGAAAATATCCATGCTAAAACTCATTATTTAGTGATATGGATCAGAGTGATGGAGTATGGCTTCATTTGTGCACGTACACAGAAGGCTTGAAATGCCACGTCACATCACAGCATTGTGCAACTGTTTTCAGAAGTTTATAACTCATCTCTAGACCCCTGGTATTTTGGTAAGTGAGTTTTATGAAAGAAAATGCAGTAAAATGTGATGCCAGGAAGTCAGCTCAAATGTTTTCTCATGACTAATTATAATGTTGTGTTTGTGTAACGCAAATGAGCAAACTTAACGACTGTTACAAGAACTTCACAGGCATTCTGTGAAGCCCCAGTATGAGTCTCAGTCTAATTTTGGCAATGACAAAGTGATGGCAGCCTCTCAGAAGAGAATTTGATGCCACCAGTCTATGAAGCTGGACTCAGACAAGTGTCCATCAACAGTCTTTTCCTTATCACGCAACACTTGAATGAAGTCCTCAGCACAGCTTCCATCCACATTCTTGAGGAGAGCTAGCGAGAAATTAAAATATTTCATAGGGTCTTAGGTAAGGGAGAATCAAGTATTCATTTAATATAGCCTTTTTTTTATTTCTGCCTTGGTCTCCACTGTTTCCCTCCACTGTAATCACGTAATTTTCAATGTACATCTTGTTTGAAGAAAAAGTCATTACATGAGTAGACAAACTCAGTTAAAAAGATAGAAAAAGAAGTTTTCTATTGTTTGAGTTAGGATTGCTGTACTTTTTGTTTTGCATTAATGGTCAAATAAATCAAAAGATGACACTGTACAATGCAAAAGTACAAGCATGAATAGCTGTTTACATGGACTTTAAATATTTTGGTAATGTGTGGTGCGCAAATTACCAAGATACGAAGAGAAGTTCTGATTTACATTGTGCAAGAATGAGGTTCATACACTATTTATCCTATGTTTATTTTTACTAATCCAAATTATTACAATAAAAGAATAGCAATACATGGTCACATAATTAGCTCTCATAATAATTAGAAGGGGAAAAAGCCCTTACTGAGGCAAACACACATTTCTGTGCAATTTAAACAGGAAGTCCTCGATGATTAACATTAATTGAGAAAAGGCTTTTCTAGCAAAGAAAAAAAAATCCTGTGTGAAACATTAAACAAACTTATCTGATATTTATGGTTTTTTTCTTTAATAATTAATGAAATGTAAATAGTCAAGGGAGTCTAGAGTTTTGCTTTGTAACTAGCTACTATTATAAATGGCAGTCAGATGTTTACAGAATACCCAGAACCCTTTTGTGTGGAAGGAGGTTACAAATCTGCCCCTTTTCCCTGTTCAAAGTCAAAAATAATGGTGCCTGATCCCCAGAGCATTCATTGCAAGAACTGTTTGCATATTCAGTTATTGTTTCTGCTGCGTCAGTCATCTGCTGAAGTTCACTCTAATGTGGCCCTGATCAATTCTGCCAGCTGTGCTTAAGTGCTGTTTACTATAATAACATCACACTGCATTCTTATTTGGCAACAACAGCTATGACAGCACCTAAATGCATTGAGAAGCCAAGATTTTATCATGTACACAGATCAAATTGGAATTGTTTATGGAGGCTGGTGTTGTTCTATTTCTGTCCTTTCTAGTGAATACCAATACCACAATAATGGCTTTGCCAAAAGCATTACTACTCTGCCCTTTCTAATAAGTGAAGGTCTTGTTGATCTAAATACTCTATAGGACATGGAAATGATTTCATTATGGCAGTATAATGTTTACAATGGGTAAGAGAGAGGGAGAGAACTTGGAAGATAGGCAGATTAACTGGAGACATGTAAATTGGTATCACTCAAGGAAGCAGATAAATACTTTGTAATTATACCAATATATTCGGTATGATTCAAAGAAATAATGTAACTGTCCAGTGTTTAAAAGGTAAAGAAACAAAAAAAAAAACCAAACCACAGTAATTGAATAACAACAGAAACGCTTGGTGTGGCACAAAGGTCTCCAAACACATTTGCAACATTTCAAAGTAGTTTCACATATTTTTCCCAATATGCCCAACAGTTCGCTTGGCCATATGTTAAGTAAATCAAATGTCTTCAATATACAGGCACGGTTGAGAAAGCCATAAAGAATGAACCTGATCCTCCTTCTCCTGAAATTGGTTATAAATACTGCAATAGAATCTTGTCCTGGGAGTTATTTTTTACACTGTGCTAACACCCCACAGTATGCTAGATGTTTTCCAAACAGAGATGAAGACACATTTCCGGACAGCACACATATAAAAAGACAATAACAGATGAAGCAGGAGAGGGGGGAATAAAGAATAAGATATCCACAAAAAGGTTGTAATATAGAAAAGCATTGGTCTTATTAGTCTCACTGTTTTTATTTTGAGGGACAGAGGCTTTTCCATTATCTTTATGGTTTACAATGCTGAGCTTCCCTCAGTTATCCACCTATGATTCCACTTTTCTTCTTTTTCATCAGCTTCCAGGTGCTGCTGAACTTTCCTTTCTTCTCACAGCAAGTACACAGTCCTTCCTTTCCCATAAGGACAGCTCAGTCCCCACACAGACCACTGAAATGAAGACAGAGGTTCTAAGGAGCCACAAATGTGCACTCAGAGGACCAAAGCAAAGGAAACTTCACAGGAGGAACACTGCACTTTGACGATCAGTCAGAAAGTGATTTGGATCTACCAAAGGTCTTTAGTAGGCATGGAGAGTTTTGAAGACAGTTCTGGGAGATAGCTCCTGAAAACTATAAAGATGGGACTATATAGCGTGAAAAGTTCTGGACATTACCTAGCAATGTGCTCTTGCAGCACAAAAAGCCAGCTGCATCCCGAGCTGCACCAAGAGAAATGAAAGCAGTAGGTCAAGGGGGTCCTCTACTCCTTTAGTCCTCTGCTCCACTCTCCAGACTCTACCAGTGTCCACATCTGGGGGTCTCAATATAAGAAGGACATGAACCTGTTGCAGTGGGTCCATAGGAGGCCCATGAAGAGGATCAAAGTGATGGAACACCTCTCCTATAAAGAAAGCCTGAGTGAGTCAGGGATGTTCAGTCTGGAGTAGAAAAGCTCTGGAGAGACTTTAGAGCAGCCTTCCAGTACTTGAAGTGAGAGGACAGACTTTCCAGCAGGGTCTGTTGTGGTGGCCCTGCAACACGTAATGATTTAAAAGAAGGCTAACTTTTTAAATAGATGATTTCAGAAGTCTTTTCAAGAAGGATCATAAAACGCTGGAACAGGTTGTTCAGAGAGATGGTTGATGCCCCATCCCTGGAATCATTTCAGGTCAGGTTGGACAGGGCTCTGAGTGACCTGATCTAGTTGATTTCTAAAGGTGTCTTACAATCCAAACTATTCTTTGATATTATGATTCCATGATATCTAGATATATGGAGCCAAGGACAGTTAGTCAGGATCTTGATGGAAATTAAAAAAAAAAAAAATCAGCTTCATATATTGGAGGAGGTAGGGTTCTTTATTTTTTTCTGAAAAGCCTGATATACATCACAGAGCAGACTTCTTGCAGGTACTTTTCTACACTGTGGCAAAAAATTCCTCCAACTATACAGAAGTTCAGGAAACAAAAACATCTCTCTCCTCAATGGCTGCACAGAAAACAATTCAAAAGAATATAAAAAAGTCCTACACACATTCAGTGGGAAGGTAATAGTAGAGTTCAGAGAGGCTCAACTGGTGATTCATCTAACTCTACAACCACAGAAGCAGCTAAGCTGTTTAATCAACAAAGCCATGTATGAAAGTCACATAATTTGAAATGTTGCCCAGCCACTGTACTGAAGAGTGTACCTTCAGCCCTAAATTTCATTTCCTATGGGAGATTTAAGGTAAGTTTTCATTTTGCTGTGCAAACTTAAAGCACCATGTTTTTAATGGGGGGAAAAGGAGCAAATAAATTAGTAAGTGATAGCAATGTGCTTTGAATTCTATGCCTCCCGTTAACTTCTGTCAAGTTATTGGACTTCTTAGGAATATTACACAGAACATGGATAAGTCTTAATATGCATTCATGTCATACTTCCTAACAGCACAGAAGGCTCCTTCTGAGTAACTGTAGAGCATGCTGTGGTTGTATATTAAAAAGTACTGCACATTTGGCTATTATAAACCCATAATAAAGTCTGTTTTGCACCAATATCTAAACATAATATAAATTCTTATTAAAATATGAAGGCAACAACACCTGCTTAAAATCCAGTAACACTAACACTAACACTAACACTAACATAATATTTTAGCTGTAGGAACTGCAACATTGACAAAGGTATTCTAATTTTTCTCTCTTAAAATGTCTGAATATAAAGAGTGAACACACTTCATGTAGTTGTGAAAAATTCTGTGACCAATTCAGAAAATATTTACAATTCACACTGCGGCTGACTGGAATTATGGGCCCACAGAGTCACAAGACATCATAGGCACCTTGCAAGATAAAGTCAACCTGTAATTTCTATGCTTTTTCTTCGTTGTCTTTGTAACTTTTAAAATCAGCAAATGACAATTTAATTACTCTCCCGCTAAACTCTTATATACTAAATTTAAATTGGGTGTGATTACTTACAGTGTACATATAAACTACAGAAGACATGCAGTAGCAGCTGCAGAGCAGACCCTTAGTTTGGCTGGGTTAAATAGTTATATTGTTTCTTATATGTGTAAATAAATCCCCTTTTCATCATGGCCTTACAAGAAAACATGACATCCTTCTAAATTCATCATCAGGTTGCCAGGCAGACTCCAAAACAAAAATAATTCATTCAAACTGTTTAATCTACTCAGTGCAGATTGACAGTATCTTTATATATTTTTGAAAGCTCTTTTAACATTAGCTGATACTTTAGTGTGGGAAGAAACTAAAAGCTTTCTACATATAAAAGTTCATCGTTTACCTTCTCACAGCTATCAGATAAAAGTATAAGGGCAATGAACCACAGCTTTCAGATCTATTACTCCCAAAGGACGGAACCCAAATGCATAAGCATCCGTAAAGGCGGCAGGTGTGAGCTTTGACTAAAGATCAAATGTTATACAAGAGAAAGACATCCGAGGAGAGGTAACCAAGCCTATCAATGTCCCTGCGCCTGAAATAGGAGGGTTCTGTACCTCAAAGAACTGAAATGGTTCTCACTAGATGTAAATAAATAAATAAGCAAGAACACTACTTCAGATGTTTTAGTGAACTTTCTTATGAATGGATTGCAACACGCGATGACAGAACTCCCTCAATTCCGCTTTTCAATAACTCCAAGGCACTAGGGATGTGACAGCATGATGAATACCACAACAGACAGCTCCAATATGGTACCATTTTACCAGATCAATATCTCACTGCAATATAAGAAAAAAAGAAGCTGATATTAGTCTACACAGTGTATTACAGATGAGGTACATTTCTTCTTACTGCACTCATGCTGAACCAAAGTAATAATTCATAGATGCCTTTAAAAGGTTTGCACACTGCTAGCACATGCAAAAAAAAAGGCTAATCTTGGCTTCAACATCTGTTTGAACATGCAATAGCTTAAAGCAGTAAGTATGTAAGATTCTATGTATGTATCTATTAATCTACCTATGTGTACCACAAGGACAATGACAAACATATCTGGAGACAGAGAAGTAACAGGATTTATGTATGCTGTGTGGCTCCTTCAGGAATAGCTTTCTTCAGGAACAGATTACTTTATATATCAATCAAACATTTCTTAGTAAGTCAGTTTGCCCCTTCTCTCCCCTTTTTCTATGAAGACATAGGAACATTTCTTACTGAAGCTACAGAGGGTACCATTTTAAAAGTCTTCATTCGCCAACAGCAATCACACAGGGTTTTTTTTCCCCTGTACTTCAAATAGGAAATGAGTGGGAGCTCTCAGTTACTGCTGTGTGATAAGTCCTTGCAAATTTAACCTTTTTATAGCAACTACTGTAGCTTTGAAAATAGAAAACAAATAGCATGCCTTGGTAAAAATAATGTATCTAAGGCTAGCAGAAAGAAACTCTAAAATAGACATTATCAGATATGTTTGCTTTGAATCTTCCCCAGTATTCTCAGAAGAAAACTAATGGAGAAAAAAAAATTCTCTCATGTGAAAAATAATATTGGACTTGATAATGTCATAAATGCCTGTCGTGAATATAACCTAATGGGTATAGTTGGACAGGTAAAATAATGTAGCTATTTTTACCTCTGACAATGTGAAAGATAACTCAAATGATCAAATGAATTAGTTCTATTGTTTGACAGCTGTCTTTATTTCTTGTTGATTGTTCTCCTTTCCAATATAAACTAGAGAAGTCAAACTCTAGACTACTTTAAATTTCTGTTACCTTCAAGAGTACCTGCAAATTATGTGACACCTTACATCTTCTTTTTTTTCTCACTCTCTCTCTTATCCATTCAGCTAATTTTTTGCACAGGTAACACTGCTTAAAGGTACAGTGTGTGGAAATTACCATGTAAAGTAAAATAATTTTTAAAATTAATGATGTATATAGTTAATACCACATCACTCCTAATGCACAGTTAAAAGGACTTTGTGTAAATTAACTGTAGTATGACAAGTTGAAAGAGAAAATTTTATTACAGCAAGAAAAAACAGGATCAAACTGGCTTATAGATACATACCTACTTACTGCAGACCATTACCAGAGCAGTAATTGAGACAAATGGTATAAAGTTCCAGAGCTCCCTACAGGAAGACATCACAAATGTAACTTCTTGCATGAAATTGGATCAAATCTAGGTGAACTGGTAAGTCTCCAGAATGAAAGAACAATTTGAGTTTTAGAGCTCACCTTTTTTAGCTCTCTCCCCAGGACAGGAGGATACAAACTATATCAGAAGTCCCTGCAAGTGAGTTTCATGGAAAAGTATTCCAAAACTAAGGAAGGAAAACTACAACAAAATCACAACAAAATTCAAATTAAAAAAAAAAAATAAAAAAAAACCAACCAAAAAAAAAAAAAAAAAAAACACAGCAGAAGAAAATTAGTTCTCAGGCTTTATTCTGCCCTCAATTGATATGACTCAAAGCACAGAAGTTACCTAATAAGTGGCAGCCATGAAAGCAATGACCTATTTAGAGTGCTGGTCCTCTTTCATTAACTTTCTGGATGTACAAATGAGAGGATGATGATGAATTAGGTACCCAGATTTTCTAACTCTCTCTATACTTTGTGCATGCTTTACTTAAAGAAGGAAGAAGCACCAATTAAACATTCTAAATGGAAGGCATAAATAGGTATGAAATGTAAGACAAAAGAAATAATCAGTATAAAATAACAGGATTTGAACTCACATTAAGAAATAAACCACACATGAACATAATCAGAAAGTATATCAAAGAGTAAATACACTCTCAGTGAAAGACTGATTATTTGATGGCATATGAGCAAGCACCTGATCTCATACCAACCTGTATTTGACTGGACTAGCAAGTTTCAAATCACTCACTGACTTTTTTCATGCACGCTTTAATTAGTAGCATACAATAAACTGGCCCATAAAAGAGGGCAAAAGTTACCTTCAAGTCCACTTACCAGGCTACTTAAAATTTTATCTTCTCAATTTGCAACAGAAAATCTACACATATTTCAAGGCAGCAACACCATTAATGGGACAGAACCCTAAGTATACACTTGCTCCTTCTGTTTTGCAGTACAGCCTTGCCCAGATTTTGGGTGCTGCTCAAACAGCAAATTTCCTGTCCCAAAGGGGAAAGATGGAGGGGCTGACAGAAGATGCAAGAGAGTCAGTGAAGCCAGTACATTATACATGCATACACATAGGCACATATACATACACTAAAGACTGCACAGTTACATTCAGACACAGGCATTAGTGAGTTGCAAACTAACTCACAAAATACTGTGCAGTGAGGGAGGGACTCTGTTATGTGTTGCAGAGTATTACATCACAATTTATTATCTGTTCAACTTCTAAACTGAGAGTGAATAATTATGCAAAGAAAGGGGGAAAAACTCCTGAAGAATGAGAAACTTTTAATGATGAACACACTTTTCCCATTTACCTACCCTGAGACTGAATTCACATATATCCAGCTCAAAGATTGAAGAAATCTGGATTGAAGAAACCAAAGATGGAAGAAAGACTTGGAGCAATATTATTTATTTACAGAGTAGTAAAGTCTCCTACTATAAGCTGAGAATTTTGTACTACATTTAGGAAAATACCTAACTGCTTAAATGTGGATTGCATTAGGTTTATAGCTTTATGGACCCTAAGCTACTGTAACAGAACCTTTCTGGTTCCATTTTCTTTGTTCTATACTGTTCAAAATACCATAAAACCCATTTTACAAGAAATTATAAGAACTTTCCCACAATCTGTGTATGTTGATTAAGTGCAGCACGTGCGCTACATTAACATGGATATTTTTAACCAAGAAATACTCCACAAAAGACTTGCAAATCCTCTAAAAGACCAATTAGGACACAGTGTCAATTATTAGAAAGGCAAAAAAATCTTTGATCCATCAGGATTCTTCCCTTACACTATAAGCTATTTAGGTTTTGTACAGCCCTTAGAAAAATGAGACCTATGACTACAGCCTTGTGGCACTCTGATGGCAAGCCAGTAATGCAGTAAACCTGGGTCAATGTAAATGACATCTCTGTGAACCCTAAACTACTGAAATTCTTACACAATTGTTAAAACAAAAATTTCCATAAATTAACCAACATCTCTGAAAAGCAATACAAACACAACAAAACAACATGAAGGAATAATGCTTCTCAGATCTCACTTTTTTCCCTCAAGTAGCTGTAGTTTAAAAAATCAACAGGTTATTAGCAACATGAACATTGGATGATAAGAGTTATAAGGTCTAAATCCTAAATTAGGAAAAAGACCTGAGATGTATCAGAACATAGAAAAAGGAGAAAAACAGAAGACTCCACCTCCCATTAGCAGCAGTAAACCCAATTCTAGACAAAAGTCCAAGATTTGTTAACTATTATGATTGGTACAAAATATTACTTAGTCAGAAATCATCTTTGTGTCTTCAGTGATTCCTAAATAGACAGAGGTACATTATCTGTATGCCATGGACTAATAAAACATCATCTCTCCAGAAGAGTACAGAAAATTATTAGGGAAGTTCATTAAACACAATATCCTGTAACTGCACGTGAAGTATATTTTTCATCAAAATATCTGATAATGCATCTTCATACATCTCAAATTAAAATATCACTTAGGAGTTCTTTAGTAATACACTGTAGCTCTGTAGTACAAAAAAAAATGTAGGGAAAGTGAAACCTATCAAAGGGTGTGATTCAGAGAAACCATGCTTAGTTCTAGCTTAAGTTTTAAAACAAGTACTACCGCTGATGATTGTGAGATTGGGTTTAGCCCAAATGCAAGAAATACAAGTTCTTAAAAAAAAAACAAAAAAAAACCAAAAAAAACCAAAAAAAAAACCTGTCTCGTTATTTCTTCTTTTAAAACCCGTGAAGTTAAAATGACCGCGTTTTGGGGACAGTCCTGGGGCTCCGTGCGCTCCTTGAGGGGCCGAGGCACCCAGTGACCCCCCCGCTCCCGCCCGGGCTGCTGTCGCAGGGCTTTGTCTCTTTTCCTGTAGTCCTGTTTAAATTCTCACCTTGCTCTGCCCTTGTCATCAAGTCATTCAAGCACAAAGCAGGGAGCACGGGAGTGTTTACTCATTTCCCAAGTCCATTATCTCACACATTAATCATTGGTCTGGAACTTTTGGACAATGCTGAATCTGTTACCTTTTATTTTTATTTTTTTTTCTTTCTGGCTGCTTTACTCTTGGGTCCGATAGTTCACCGATTCCCAGCTGTACTTATACTGGATGACCTTTACATCTGATTATTTAGCTACTCTTCCTTCTATTTTTTTTTTTTTTTTAAGACTTCAAAAATAAACAAGCGCATGAAGTCGGCAACAGAGTGTTTTCCATCTTTAAAGCTGCACTTGCTTAAGAAAAATACAAATATTACTGCTCCAAATCTTAAAGTCTAACCTACCCCAAAATTCCACAAAGGAAGCGCAAAGCTACGGGATGTGACTGTGGAAAGGACTGGAGAGAGTTTATTTTTCATTGTGGCAGCTTAGGTTTCTTGATGAAACTTGAAAGAGCACACTTTTTTTTTTTTTTTTT
>NC_031768.1:50224556-50387797 GCF_001522545.3 Parus major | reverse complement strand
CCGGCCCGGCTCCCGCCTCCGCCCGCGCCCTCCGCCTCGCCCCGGCCCCGCCGGCCCGGCCGCTCCGCCTGTGGATTTGCTGGCGGTGACAGCCTCGTCGCCGGCCCGAGAGGAGGGGGGCTCTTTTGAGCGGGCGTCTATCACGCTGCCATGGGAAAGCGAGAGGCGAATGATTCTCAGTGGCTCCCGATTTCCCGTATTTGTTCAGCATTAGGCCCACTTATCTCCGGGAGAAAAAGCAACATGTAGAGGGAAAGTGACAGGCAGAAACGCGCTCCCTCGCCCCTCCATTCTCCCCGCGCTCTGTATTCAAACAAGGGGGCCCTATTACTCTGAAAGCTCCGGATCAGCCTCACTCAATTATCGCCGCTAATCCTTATAGCTCTATAAAGTAAATATTTCATTACAATTTCAAATAAACAGTCACCCAATCTAATGAAGCAAGAACTCAAAGTGGCAATGTCATAGAACTTGTTACCGTCATCAAAGGAAAGGACACAGGCCTGTCTGCTAATAACGCTAAAAATGGGTTCCCGGGCAGATCCACAAGAAGGGGCTTTTTTATTATTATTATTATTCACTTGAACCTTTTCCTCTTGCCAAGTATTCTTCAATTGTCAAAAATACCTCTGTTTTCTTACCGATTACTGGGCTTGGCTCAGGTACTCCCTGGATCTAGATGAGGTACATTAAATGTCCACAAACTGCACTAAAATTTAGCATCCCTGACATCTTTCAAAGACCAGCTTGGTACTTTGATTGACTTAACGCTCTTTTAATACAACTGTTACTCTTTACAAAAAGGAAACTCATGAAGTCTCAAAATATCCCCACTTTGTTGTTCTTTTTTTTTTTTTTTTTCCCCCTAATCTCGAACTCAGTATTTGCACTGGATATTTACATGGGAAGATGCCAACACCTTTATTATATCCCAAGACAGGCAGTGAAGTGTAACAGGCTGTTTTGTGCAGCAGTTCTTCCAGAACCCCAAACCTCTTCAGACATGACACAGGTAACAACACACACTTTTGCAGGTACATAGCAGCATTGCTATTCCCTGCTATTTTAGGCAGGCTCATCATAAAAGCCCTTCTATAAATTTTTATTAACTTGGGTTATCTTTAAAGTAGAGAAGCTTTTTTATCCACAATTTTTACAACAGGAAGAACACTAAGTTTATGTCTTGTGTCTCTTTTCAGAAAAAAATTTAAGATGTCTTCTTTCTCCTGCCCTCAATCTCCTGGAGGACTTTCCCACTCCCCTCCTCCTTTCTTTCCCCCCTACCATTGAGCTGAGGAGGGGGGATGGATATTCTTTGTCATTCTTTTTCTGACACAAATGAAATGAGCTTTTCTTCTATCAGCTGTTCACAGAGATATCCAGTGCCTCTTTGAGAAACACTAGAAATACTGAGATCTCAGAACAGGGCACAGTAGGTCAGCACATAAAATTTAAACCCCCTAGAGTAAATATTCACTGAGCAGTCTCCTTAGGTCCTGCTCACATTCTCATGTCATCCACATGTCCCAACACTAACCCAGGGTTCAATGTTAAAAATACCCTTACAAAGAACTAGTGTAGGCTCTGTGCAGTCATCCTACAAACTCAGCAATACATTAGGAATTAGGAATCAAACTAGCATCTTTTTTCTTCATACATCATCAACTACAACCAACTGATACAAAAAAAAACAAAAAACCCTCATTCCAGTTACAGTATTTCAGAGACTATGGTTTAAGGTGGCAGGTTTTACAAATTTTAAATCTGTATCAACTGGTTGAGACTTCTAATTACAAGAAAGCAGTATTATCTGCCAATAACATCCTAGGTATGTGACCCAGTTATCTATGCAACTATACACATAACCAGTTGCAACCGTACAGTTCTTAGGATAATGGAACAGCATATCCCTCTAAAACTCTTGGAACTAAATAGTCACAGAAACACTGACAGAACAGCACAATGAAAACGTATCTTTGGCCATAATGCCAGTAGACACCATGCTGCATAAATACAGAAAAGAGAGCCACAAGTAAGAAATTACCATATGTATACAGACATCTTTCAAGCACACTTTAGCGCCTGTCATAAGGGGACCTGATAAAATTAACTCGTACAGAGAAGGCTAACATAAAATCCTATACCAATTTATGCACTTAATACAGGATTTGAGTGTTACACTGGAAGGTCTTGAGAATGTTCTTCTGCAAAGGAGTGAAGCTCACCCTCAATTAGTAGCTACCCATTACCCCAAATTACTGCCATTCAGATGTCAATCAGTAAGGATGCACTACAGGAATTAAAGGAAAGAAGTCATTTACCACAAGTATTCCCCCAAAGATTGTAATTGTCTTTATTTCTTCAGCTATTCTGTATACATTTTCATCCCTTCAAAATTATTTTTCAGTTTTTGATTTCCACTTCAATATCTAACTACGATCTAGAAATATACAGCATTTCAAATGGAAAAGAAAAAAATAATCAAAGCCAGTTTATTATTTCACATCTGTAAATCACAAGATTTACAAGAAGAGCCCAATTTGAGTCCAGGCACAGTTCCCTCAACTCTTGCTAATCAATGGTGAAATAAATCTTGAATGCTTTAAAGTGCTAAACATAATTTCCTTATCTTAAGTATGAATATTCAAACATAACAGTATCTATTAGGTCAAGGCTAGGCAAAAGAGCATTTTTAATGGTTTCTTTAGTTTTTGACTCCTGACACATTGTTTCACACAAATGCTGATCTTTCTGATAAAAGTAGAATTTTCACTGGAGAAAAGCATTACAGTTTGTCAACTGAAAGCAATATCTGCTCCAAAAATATGTGATAATGAGAAAGCCAGGAGTTCTGACTTGCCTTTTTTCCTACTGCGGAATGAAAGGGCTATGCTAGGAAAAAAATAATGTATGACTTACAACAAAACTAAAATCTGGAATATAGCTCCTTCATTTCCAGGTAACTCCTTTAATGAACATCAGGTTATAGTACTATTCAGAATTTCTTTTTATATTATGTACTTGGATATGCATAAAAGACTTTTAAAATCTGTCCAAATAAAAAAACCTAAGTTTCACTTAAAATTAAACAGGAATATATTTACAAAGATATGCATTCTGTCATGAAATGTATTAGATAAAGCTTAGGACTGCCTGCACAATCTTAAACTTCTTGAGTACAGAAAGTGTAGTCCTTAATTCTTCAAACATTCTTCCTCTGTAAATCTGAAATGCTATTTTTGTTCAGAAAAGAATAAATAAATTATCATACTGAGAATCTAAAAAGGATTAAAGATTTTGTAAGTGTGACTACAAAACAAATCAGATTTCATTTTACATCTATTTTAGTTTCACAGAGCAATAAATAGAGGGATGGAAGTGTCTCCCCATGTATAAAAGAAAGCTGATCAGAAAAACAGCTGCCAAAGAGGTGGATCAACCCTGCTCCAGCTTGAATTGTGGGGAAAGTCAGGGGTGAAACTCCACATGTAACCACACAGTCCATGTAGTTGGACAGCATATCAGCTTCAGCCTGGCCCCTTATTTTAAGTTTGGCTACTCTTCTCCAAGTGATTGTAACTTTTAAAAAAATTCAATAAATTTTAAAACACAAAAAAAACCAACATAGATTATATTTTCCACTGCAATAATTTCTACTGCCATACTCCATGTATTTATAGCCCTAACAGATGCACATATTTTGACAGATTTAACATAGAAAACTGTCTACCAACAAACATACATGTGAAGAAACAAAACAGAATTTAAATTATTAAGTAAAAAATTAATGAAATATAACCATACTTTTAAACAAAATTTTACCAATTTTTAAATTCCTTTCAAAATGTCAGGAAAAATCCCATTCCATTTCATTTTCACTTAGTGTCTTTTCTTAAACACTAATTTGACTGGTTATTGCACTGCTTTTGAAACTTTGATATGTGAAACCATATATCAGTATAAGTATGTCAGCAAGGAATGCAAGATGTTGCATTCTATAGCTAAGGATTATCTCTGAAATATATAATCAATACAACTTCTCATGTGAATGTATATTTTCATACACCTTTTATTCTGCTCTTGGCTATAATTATATGCCTTTAGATAATATTAAGGTTGTATTAAAGATATTGTTGTTGATCACTTGGTTTTGTGCTTACAGACGAACAAAATTTGGAATAAACCATTCTGATACACAGAAGTGGCTTGAAGACATGGGTCTCCATGAAGTCAAATGGCAAAAAAGTCCTTCGATCTACAATCAGGTATTTGAAGGATGAGTGCTTGAATAAAGGTGTTCAGGCTTGGACAAGTGGTCCTGGAGCTGCACATAACTAACCAATACAATCAAGTAGGTGAAAAACAGTTGATGTCTTAGAAACTGAAATTAAAATGGATTACACTTTCGAAAAATATTTGTCATAAAACATTGCAGCATGTAAGTAGCATTTTTCATCTCTGCACACACTCATCCACAGTCTTCAGTGCCTCCTTAAAACCTGAATCTTCCCAGCACTGACCTGAGAAGTTCTGAGTGGAGCTTCTTGAGAAAGCCCAGTGCTCCCAGCTCCTTCAAAACCACCCCTTCTCCCACAGGAGGTAACTAGCACATTGCAAGCTCACACTCTTAGGACTAGATCCACACAAGGTGATTGGTGAATGTGGATCTGACAGCCAAAAGAAAGAAACATACAGGTGTTAGGAATAACCAAGACCAAAGAAGCACAGAAAGCCTGCTGGTACTGAGAGGAGCCACTTGTTTGCCAATTCTTGGTATATTTAACCAGAAGATTTGTATTACTACAACAGAGCTGACTTCATGCCAGTAGGTGAGCAAGGTGGTCAAGAAGGGCCTTCACCCTAATCTAAATTTTCCTAGGTGTGCTAAACCCAGATTATTGAAAGCTAAAACTTCAAGCAGTTCAGCTTGTGCAGGGGAAGCATAGTAGAAATGAAAAGATAAGGCTATCTTCTTCAAGTTATCTCCTTCTTAATGATCTTTTTTTGACCAAAATCTCCGGAAGCTAGAGCTCATGGGTACAACAATTTTCTTGATCCTAATTCATAATTACATGCATGCTTTGTTTGCTTATTAATGCAAACATTTGAGCTGCTTGCATTTATCTTCTGAGAAACACAACTGAAATTATTAAGGGTGATCTTAATTTTTAAACAAATGTTGTCCAATTAAAAGGAAGAAATACCTCAAAATGTCTTCTGATGAATTTGTTTTCTAAAATGTTTTCCTCTAAAACTTTATTACCTTTATTGACCTGTAGCATAATTTTTAAGCTTAAAAAATAATTCAGTATAGAATTAAAAGTAAGCATAACATTTGGATAAGGTTGAAAGATAGTTAAAAGGATAAGATTTTAAATGCAAACAGAATAATAATTAATTGCTAAGGTGCTTTTGGGAAAAATCATACACTTGACCCAAGCTGAAGGCTGAAATATTAATCTGTTTCTGTGACAGAGATCAAGCTTCATAGTCGCTTTTTATCCTCCTCATAATAGAAGCAACAGTTGTAAACCATAATGTTATAGTTCAAACAATGCCCCCCCTAAGACTTCAAATTTATTATAGCATTCATCTCCAAGACAAAAGACCTGGTACAGGAAAAAAGCTCTTTTTAGCAAAAAGCATGGTTGTTATTTATGGCTCAGATGCAAAGAATGAGTTTGGGGAATTTATCAGAGATGAAGGTATGAAATGTTTTAGCTTGTTCTTCTCTCTCTAATCCATAAACCATTTTCTCAGCCACCCAAGTGAATTCTAATGGAACAGGAGTGATGAAATAATATTTTCCTAGCCCTTTAACACTTTGCCTACTGTGTGCATTGTGACTTGTTCAGGGAAAACACAGGAGCTTATAGTTACAAATCTTTTAAATCAGAAAGTAAAATGATCTTGTTAATAAATTATGTAAAATGGCCTTGTGGGAAGACTCAACCTACCACCGAGTGCTTGTGCCCACTATCAAACCACATTCACTAGCAGCCGTTCTTACAAAGGACTTTTTTTTTATTAATCTTTCTTTTGATAGTAATGTGAATTTCATGTGGATGCCTTGGAGTTATCCAGTCAGCCCATAACTGTCTAATTTGCTCTGGGTAGCAGGAAGGAGAATAAAGGTTACTGATGAGTCCCTTACTTTGCATGAGGCCATGTGACTTACAGTCTCCGAGATGTAAGCAATGCCTTGCCTGGTTAGATTTTATGGCAAACAGTACTGCTATGACAGAGATGTTGAAGATTGCTGCCCTCACCTCCTAACTGCCATGCTACCCTGTTATGCAGATTTCTTTTCTTTCCTCTCCTCTCTCTCTTAGTTTCTGCTGAGTCTGATGGCTTTGCAAGCCCGTGATCACCAACAGTGCTATCCTGGATGCTCCTTCCTCACAGGACAGATTCAGGCAAGAGTGTAAGTTTGTCTAAAACTACGGTGCCTCTTTACTGGACATCCCTAAAGCATCACTATTGTAATAAATTGAATTTGTTCTTCTCCTCCTGAAGTATTTAAGTAAGTCTAAATTCTGAATCTGTAGTGTCAGGTGGTTCAATGCTTCAGCTGCAGACCTTGAATATAAGAAAGACTTAAGGGTTGAATTTTCCTACATGGGGTGTAAATTGCAGTTTGACTTCAGGATTCCCTTAGTATTTGGCACAAGAGTTAAGCAATTTTTTTTAACCATTTACATAGACATAGAAGTTAGGGGTCAGAGTACAAGGGTATGTGTCATTTCATTTATGGAACAAGACAGGAATAGACCAAGTTCAACAAGACTTTGATTGGAAGCAGCATCTGCATTAGCCATTACTTGATTGTCATGCTAGTAAAATTTCAACAGATCTAGCCTGCTGTTCCTTTAAATCTCTTTCCATATTACCCTTCTACAACATCTACAGCAAACGACATATTACTCTTCTGTGACACATCGACTCCTCCATTTAATAATATATGCCTAATTATATTGCCAGGTCTTATCCTGCTGAAGTCAACTGGAGAGTTGCCAATGAATTTCCTGAATATAGAAACATATATATACACACAATGAAAGAAGATAAGGGAAATACATACTTTACAGATAAATTCTTTCTCCTCTAGCTCATTTTACATCATGTTTCAAAAGAAACGTACATTGACTTCAAAACAATGAAACAAAGCTATTCATAAGAACAAGAAACTGCAGAGTAGCCAGAAGGGAAAAAAAATATCCTATTTAACAAATAAAGTGAGCAGGAAAGAGATAATACATAATCAATCCCCAAACTCCTTTTTTTCTTTCTTTTTCATGGTATTCATGTACCTTCCATTTACACATATTTTTTGTCTTAGCCAAAAGATAATCAAGTTCTATGACTGTTTTTAGCTCTGCCATGACTCTCATTTAAAAAAATATTTCCCCCTTTCTTTCTGTGTGAAGGAGTCGACTATAGGAAAATTGCATAATTGCACATCCCCCCCCTTATCCTTTTTTTTTTCCTAAGTGCAATATTATCCATTCTGTTTTAAGTTCACACTCCAAGCTGGGAGAACATGCAAGAGCAAGAAGTCTTGTATTCATTAAAGCATAAACTGCGCACCCACTCCACTGCAGATTTCTCTTTTTCCGCAGATTTTTTTTTTTCTGCTTCTCACCTAAGAAATGTAATCTAAAGAAAGCCACCACTTTTACAATCATCAAAGGCCCATCCTTTCCCTCCAACTTATGCTTTCTATGGCCTTCCCCAGAACTGGACAAGGGGCTGAAAGGGGAGAAAAGTGGGAAAGAGAGAGAGGGAGGAAAGATATTTTAATCTGGGCCAATTACTAATCTGATTCACAGCACAGCCTCATGAACAATGGTAGCACATAAAATTGAGCAAACAGCAAAGGAAGGAGACTGGCACGAGCTGGCCACCGCTCTTGAAGTATGCATGGAATTGCCGCCCAGCCCTGCTGGCCTGG
The DNA here is from genome assembly GCF_001522545.3 of Parus major. NCBI lineage: Eukaryota > Metazoa > Chordata > Aves > Passeriformes > Paridae > Parus > Parus major. Next base: position 50,379,846 of record NC_031768.1, on the reverse strand, counting down.
ACTGATGCACAGATTCTCCCCATGAGACTGGGACCTATTAAGCGTGAATGTGTGATGGAGCACAAGGCTTGCTACATCTCTGTTGTAAAAGCAAGTTGGACACTCTTTTCACATCTATTCATGCCAGTAACCCACAAAGCAAAATGCTTCCCTGATTCGTTGCAGGCTGCTTTCCTCTCCTGAAGAAGACAGAATGACAGCAAACCCCATCTTCAGCAGAAAAAAAAAAGACTACAGTAACACAACACTTTTCTCTTAATAAATCATTTTTAATGACTTCCAATAAATCATCTTGTAATCACATTCCTTTACCACTTAAGCCAAAGTATACCTCTTACAGTTAAAATATTAATATATTCACATTTCATGTAAAACTGTAAAAGCTCACAAAGAGAGAAACTAACTGGAGAGAAATCAGCTTAATTCATATGAGAAAGCACAAATTACACTGTAAGTTTTTAAAGTTTTTCTAGCAGTTAGTAGTCTGTAAGTGCCATTTATATTTTAGACACCATTTCTGATCAGAATTTCACTATTCCATGTGCATATACACATGCTCCCTGGACACATTAATTTTCACATACATACATAAATGCAATATACATAAACCATGCTCTTGTCAGTTTAGTAACATTCCTAGCACTTCTGAAGAAGCAGATTATGCAAAAAGACCTGGTGAAATGAGGCATTTAACACTGTAACTTCCCATCACATGTTTTGCATTCCCGATGTCCTGCAGGAATTCTGAAGGTTTTGATGTTTTCTTTTTCTCTAGTTTCATCCTGGTGATTTCTGAACTACAATTTACATCTGCATCACACTACTTTGCCCTGACACAGAAATGAAAGTTAATTAGTTTCTATGACAACCTGATGCATGAAAGGACCTCAGGTTCTTTCACATTTGTAAATACATTCCAACTTAGTATTCAGGGTGCAGTGTGTATGAGCCTTAAGTACAAATAGCATGAGTTTGTTTTTAGTAAGGCAGAAAAAAGGACTTAAATCAGATGACGTGATTCATTGGAGCATACATTTGTCAATGAACAGATGAGTCCCAATTTATTTCCCTCGACTTTAAAGAAGTCTCCAAACTTCCAATAGAAAAGAGTATTCAGATGTGAACTGGCATTCACTCTGAAAGGTTTGACAGAAACTAAGTCTAAACCAGATGCAGTTGTTTTAGTTTTGCAGGACAGCATTAAACGCATTTCTATTGTAAAAATATTTACCTTTGAAAGTATTTCAATGTATGCCTTATTATTCATATTCAAAAATCAATGGGAAAAATGAGCTTAACACAAGTCTTTGAGCTTATGCTGTGCTTTGACTCCCAAAACCATCTATGCTACTTTTTTTTCACAACAGCTCCCCAAAATAAACTCCCAAAAGAAACTTTCCTTTCTTTTTAATGAATCTTAATTTCAAAACCGTCCTTCGTTTTTAAAAACGCCATCATGAAATTTAAACTGTAGAGGTGTTGTACTTTTACTCACCCATTCACTGAAACAGAGAATTGTTTGTTATCATACTCAAGAGAGACCCTTGAACACCAGAACCTTCCCCTGACTGTAGCCAGGCCTCCTGCTCGCCAAGGAGAAGCTGTGGGACAAGGACTAACACTTCTCACAGATTTTCTTCTAGCAAGGAGACAACTTTGGGAAGGTGATTTAAGTATTACAGCTATTCTTTCCCCAGCAAAACCAGGACCGTATCCTTCCTTTCCCAGGCACAAACACAGGTCACATTAGTGGAGTCTGTTGGGCGGAGGAAAATCATATCCTGAAGATATTCAAGAGAAGAAAGTCTTAACACATCAGTGTCAGACAATCTGCCCCACATCACCCTTAGCATCACAAAGCAGCTGTATTATTTTTTGTTGCAGTCATTACAAACATTTTCTAAACAATATGGGTAGCATGTCCTTGAAATCACACACAGAAGTACTATGGCCAAATCAGGTTTTTTTGTTCTATAACCAAGGAAGCAAAGGAGAAAAAGAAGGAAGTATACAAAGAGTGGATCTTTACTACTATATTGTGATTTCTTTCAAAATGAGAAAACCAGTGTCACAGAGCAAGCTAGGGCTGAAATACAAATGCAGATATCCCTCCCTCCCAGCCCCCAGAAGCAGAAGAATCACAGTGGATAATTTCCCAGTAAAATGCTGGTGCAAATAACCAGGATTATTCCACCTACTGACAAGCTCAAGTACTGACCCTGCATGCTGCCTGTTTGGGTGGACTACTGAATTTGTAAAGCCTTCAAGACTCCTTCTTGCACAACTGAAATCCAATTACCAATGTTCTCTGAAGGTACTGTTTTTCCACCTTACCTCCAAAGCTTGTAAAACACATGGCTCCTGGATTCCAATCAGAAACCCAGAAATCTATAAACAATGTGTAACTTACAGATGCCCTTCAGTGCATCAGAACGTGTTTTACTACTGTGCTAAAATACTAAATCACTCTGTATTATTTATCTCCAAACTTCCCCATATTTTAAATGTCATCGTGTCAGGCTAAGTCATAAAAAGATTAAAAGCTAATAACTGAACTCAATCAGTAACATCTGAACACTGTATTTAAGGCTGAAAATACTGATGGGATATTTGTATTTTCAAGCTTAGGAATAATTATTTTTTCTTCTTTATTTTTTACCAAAAAAGCCAGAATTTAGACTTAAGACTGGAGTCACGATGAAAATGTGACTATGCAATCTCCAGTACATACAGATGCAGCTCTAAGCTAATCATAAAAAATAGTATTTCAGATGATCACAGATTTTTCAGCTTCATCTGCTCTTTTAGAGATTTTTCTTAAGTATAAATTGAGCACTGAAATTTCATTTGCTTTTCACACTAAATTGCCTCTAAGATTTTATATTCATTAAAATAAATGCCCCAAGCTGTATTTTTGGATTGTGGAACTTTATCCTCATAAAATAGCATATTACAGCTAAATCCTCATGTACAGGTAAAATATAAAGAAAAATATGATTTATCCTAGCAGATCAAATACTTTTCCTAACATCAGGGAATAAGTAGCTCCTTTCACCTTAAAAAGTTAATATGGAAAATCTTCACCTCTCAAAAATAACAAAACCCACTTAAATGCTAGCAAGTCATGCCTGACATTTGTATAAAAACAAAAATAATCTGCTGTCAGCAAAATGTCCAAGTGCCTCTGTCACTCCTCTCAAACATGAACCTTTCCTTGACTACAAGGGTTTTGCTGTTACACTACGCTCATTAGAATGGAATTTGTGTTAACTTCCATGTACCACGACTTACTAATAGGATTGCTAGCAATTATTATACTGAAATGAAATCAGCACAAACTATTAGATCTGTTTAAACAAGTTAAAAATAAACCTTGATTAAATGTTCTTTTTAAAGAAACTGCTCATTAGGGCTGCAGGGCCTTCCGATAAATTGGTGTTTCATTAACATCAAAGCATGAATCAAGTTTAAACTCACTTACCAAACAAGTTATACTTAAAAAACAGCTTTAAAAAATAACCTGGATTACAACCATCACATAAGATAGTAAGTAAATGGCTCCTTGTTTACAGAGGTTCAGAGATTTCAAAAGGGAAAATGCTTTCCATGAGGCAGGAGGGAAAGGATATAGAGCAGAACTGTCGGTATCCACAGGCACCAGATTTATTCCTTGAGCTGGGATGCACACCACAGTTTTCTAGTATGGAGCCAGAAAGGCACTGTGGGTACTGAACTTGCAAGAGTACAAAAGCACACTGTTTACCTCCAGTATGCTTACCTATAAAGAGGAAAAAACAATTAAAAATCAAAAAGAACAGAGTTGAAACTTGAATAAGGCTTAGGCAAGCCATGCGTATTTGCTTGAATATTATCTGTTTTCTGTTTCTAAACCTATTGTCTGTCGTTTAAGTTGAGAATACAGATGCTATGTGAAATAAGTCTAATGAAGGGATGGAGGTTAATAGTGACAAAAGCTTCCAGAGGTGCCTGAGAGGAAAATTTTATTTTGCCAAGCATGCTGCAATGTTGCAGTTTATCCTAAGAACTCACACTTGACAATTTTATCAAATGTATTTTAAAAATAGTCTAATTAACTATTCTTCTGCCATCACTCTTCAGTGTGAAGAAAGACTTTACAGGCCATTTGAAAAGGCAATGCTAAATTTGGGATCTTCTCAATATACGAATGATTTTATAAGACTGTCTTGCAGTCTTTAGAATTATTAAAAGAAATGCATTAACAGTAACTCGGTATAAACAAATGTACTCAGTATATTATACCAAGCAGTACATATATTTTGAAAAGCATTTTTAAAATGGCTTTTTGATATCACTATCATAACAGATCATACAGTAATTTTAACTTAGTCTGTCCTTTCCTGCTTCTATCTTCTAAAATCTACTGCTACTTTTCCTGCCCCAGTATTGCAAAAATGTTCTGGTTTAAAAAGGAACAAACCTCTCAGTTTAAGTAATTAATATTCCTTAATTAAATTCACCAACCCATAGACAATGAATTCTTTATAAAACTGTGAGCTTGCCTAAAGCAACAAAGTCACACTTTTGTTAAAGCATTTTTAGTGTGTATTTTGCACAATTTTTTAAAGTTTAACCTCTGTGGATCAATGTGCTTCCTTAAAAGACTTTAATAAATTAAAGTGCAGAGAGCTTTTTTTCACCAGGCAGAAAAAGCTGATGAGACAGGTTTAGTTTAATCTCAGGCAATAGAAGTCATTAACCATTCTCTCAGGGATTAAAATATAGCTTGCCCTTTTCTTCTCTCACTTATCATTAGCATCACTTTAATCTCCCAGCGTTTCACACTGCTATTTTAATCATTACTTACTGCCTTTTGACAAGTGCAGAACATGCTTTTTCTCATTGAGGCAATATCCTGGTTTTAGCTGACAAATGTAGGACATAATGTAAAAATATCAAAGTGACATCTCTTAAACACACCTTCATCATAAAAATCTCTAAAGTTACAATATTCCTTTGTCTAATGTTTCTATTGAAATTATCATTTGAAAGGTTTCTCTCTTCCACAGAGACAAAAGTTTGTTCTAAATAACACAACAAATAATTTCAGTCAATGGATACAGAGAGTACAAACATTTCAGGGTTTTTAAAAATACACACCTTAAAATTTTTGTATATCCCAGCTATATGATCATAAACTTGCAGGTATTTCTTGTAGAGAGGAATAGTCTTCCAGCATCATCCGGCAGCACTCAAATACATCATGCAAAATGCTGACCTGCATTATTTGATATTTTATTGTGCACTAGCCTTGAAAAAAATAAACCAAGTATCTTTCTCTACCACTTAGGTATTTGTGACTTACTTTCACGATGAATTTCTGTGAATGGAGGTGGTGAACCTAGTGCCATAGATAATATTGTCTGAAGTAAAAGCATTGTAAAAAGCTTTTTTTTTTATTTAATATTTTACTTGAACTTTCCTCAGAAACATTTTAAATGCTATAATCATTTTAATTTGAGAAAATGCTATGAAGTTTATTCACAGCTCTACAACTTTTAGTCAAATTGAACACTAAATATATTATCCAGGGTACAAAGTATGGTCAAACGATCCATATTACAAACGAAATCCCAAAGGATTCATACAGTTATTAAAGTTTCCTGTCATCCTTAGCTTTAAGTAAATGAATAATTAAAAGATTTTAAACACTTTCTTTGAAATACTATTTTGGTTCAAAAAGAAAAACTAACAAAAATAAATTGGTAATGACAGAACTTAAGAAATTATTTTAGTTAGTACTAACACAGTTCCTAATGTTTGGTCCTAAGGTCTTTAATCTAGCCCATCTGTAATGATCTCATAGTACTTTCAACCATTATTTAACTGTTAGAAGAAAAAAAAACTATGTTGCACTATATGTTTCAACAATAAAATCCCTTCTTAAGCTTCACAAAGCAGAACAATTCATTATTTGATCTCTTTCCAGGTTCAAAGTCTGTCTTATTGCAATACTTCAAAGAAATATGTAATCAAAGACAAACAGCTGTGAAAACAATCTTTTATTACTTTATTATCATCTAGCATATATCTTTAGGGTAAACCAATGAAAATGCTACACAAATAAAACAAATATTTCTTTCAAATGTCTCCTTAGCTATAAATAGACATATAGTTATAATCATTTCAAGGTAGGGCCCAGTCCTAGAAGGTGCAAGTACAACTCCCACCCTGGTATTTCACAAGAACATGCCTTTCACTAATTAGATCTCGACTCTGCAAAAAGCCAAGCATGCGAGCAATTTCATATTTATGAACTGATTTATATCTTTCAGTTGCAATGTTAATAGGAGTAGTTTTAGCCTGTGAATTGTATTTATAGCTGTGCAGCCATACTTTAATTTCCCATACCATATATTACATTACTCAGAACAATATTCATGTTGTCAAATCAAGCATTTTGAAACTGAGAAATCTGAGAAGATGGCTTTTGTTTTAATCTGAATTATGCCTCCTTTTATTTTTTACATTATATAATAATTATTTAGTTATGTGAACCACATGGTATTTTTCTGAAGTTTTTATGTTTCTGCCTATATTCTGGATAGGCTGTATTAGGGAAATGGGCAGTTATTCAGTAATTTATATGTATCATCCAGCTATTGGACTATACACTGTTCACAATTTAGCAGACCAGATATATGGAAATAATTGACTTCTTGTGATCTTTTTTTAGGATATTCATTAAAAAACTCACAGATTCCAACTGAAGCATTCTTTTCCAAATATATACCTATATGTAATTTTTCACATATAGCATCAATTAATCATTGGTAATCCAGCACAGGGAGAATCAGTGAGAAAGATGACACCAGGATTCAGGAACTTTCACCTTCTCCACGTGCACATTTCCTCTGCTATGCTAACAAACATGCTGAGCAGCCACTACTTCCATTGATTTCAGTGGCTGTAAGGAGAGTAACAACTGCTGCAAGTAAGAGCCCACATATCTCAAGCTGAGCACCCTGAAAATGAATTATATGCAGTTAGTGGCCATCTGCCAAATGCTTTAATTGAGTTGCTCGGCATCACACAGACAGCCTGTGACAGAAACAGGGACAAAACTGGGTTTGCCAGAGTGTCTTTCTCTTGAATCAATCACAAAAAGCATCCTCTCTCTTTTTGCAGCCCCTGATTTGTTCCAGTTCCTGCAGAAAATGAGCCAAAGTTCCTATAAACAACCGTCCTGTGCACCAAAATAAACATGGATGCTAAATAAAAAATAGCATATGATACACTAAATAAAAACTGTAGTCTAATAATAACAACTTAGTGCAAATGCTCCATGGGCAATTGAAGTAGTTGAGTGTTTAGGAATTTTCAGGACTTGGCTTTGTAATCTTGAAAATATTATATATATATATATATATATATATATATATATACACTCCAATCTTGCATTACAGTACATCATATTTAATTGATCATTTAGCCTTCATCATTGCATAAAATATTCAGTTACTGAACATTATCTTCAAATAAGCAGCAGAAGGTTGTAGGAGCTGAAATGAGTTATTCGGGCCACAAGGCTGGCTCTAGCTGATCCAGGGTATGACGAATCCTGTTCCTCCTGTCGTCCTCTATCTCCTTCCTCTGGAGGTTCCCCTCAAAGCTGGCAGAATTGGACCTCTGAATCCAGGTACTTAATTTGATTTGCTATGAGGATACTTTTATACTTTTCGTCACTTTCCTGACCATCTACCAGCCCTGAGAAATTAATTATTTTGTCTGACAGGCAGAATTTTATTGAGGAACACAAACAAGGAGAAGAAAGTGTGTTTCAAAAGCATTTGTCTAGGCTAACCCACATCAACAAGAAAAAGCACTGCTTTGATTTCACATCTTCCTTTGCACAAAACTTTCAGTTCCTGCCACAATGCTCAAAATGCAGAAAGTTCTTTCAGACAAGATTTTCTTAAGAAGAGAGAATTAAGCCGTCTGTTATACATCAAATGCAGTGATAAAAATCACAATGATCTGACTGCAGACTAAACCACCTTGTTTTCAAACAAGTTTATGCTTAGGATCATCACAATAAACATCACTGAGTTCTTCACAAAGAGCTTAGCTGTGTTGCCAGGAACAAAATGTCGAATGCTGCTTAGCTCTAAGCAGCCCCACACTATGAAATATTTTTGAAAGCACTTCCTTGAAAAATTATATTCAACTTTCAAGACTAAAGAGAATAAAATGGAAGTTATGTTCTGATCTGCCAAGCCAAATATATGAGTATCTCACAGGATCCTGATTCCTCTCATTTTGAAACCAGTACCATCAGAGGTACCTCTGAATCTAAAGCAATGTTATGACAAAAAATCCATCTTTCAATACAAACAACCAGTATCTCCTTAATCACATAATGTAATGTCTCTACAATGAATTAACAGTTGGAGTAGAAATTTTTCTTTAGCTTCCCAAGGTCATCTGACAGTCCACTCTGGAATTAACTGGTAAGTTAGACCTTTATCAAGTAAGATGGATATCCCATCAATTTTTCTTGTGTTCTACAGCTATAGCTAACAGTTTCATTTAACACACATATTCAGGTTTCCACATTTTTAGATATGAAATAAAGTTAATTCTGTAATGTTTTTTATAACACAACTCATATGTCAAAAAAATCAGAAGAAGAAAATTCTTCTTTCATTCATGTAATCTGAACTGTAGATCAACTTCTGTATTCTTTCATGTATTTATATATGTGGGGGTCATTTTCTGGAGATCAATTGTAAATTTTAGGAGGTCTCACATGTATAAAAATAATTCTGTTGCATCAGTTCATATTAAACAGGTCACACAAACATTTCGTAAATGGCCTGGAAAGTGAATCACATATTTGGCCAAAGGATGGACTAAAATAATTACTCTAGGTCCTTTTAGCTATGGATTTTATGATTCAGTGTTTAAAATATGATACGATAATTTAGCTAAAAAGACTGTTCACATACCTATGAAAAACGTTCTCCCCTCAAATACTTCTAATACATGTATACAATAGCTGACTAGATGTTCTATCCACTCATAATCTCAGGGAAAAAATATTCTGCTGGACATAGACAATCAACTCCTATTCCATATTGCTACATGAATGTGCCATCTTTCCTTAGATAGAAGCAAGGTACCAAACGAAGCAGAAAAAGGAAAGGGTTGCAAGAATTTCTTTTACAGAGAGAGGAAGATGTTGTTTTACACAGTTCAACCAACTAATCAAATCGTTGAGAGATCTGCCACTGAATTCAATTAGAACAGAACAGTGCCTTTGGTTACAAGAGTTTCTGTATACATAAATTTTATAAGCGGGTAGACTGACTCAGCAGAAACAAACAGATGATATCAGCAAAGGTAGTCTTCAAAGGTTAATGCTTAAAACAGGAATCAAAATAAGGTAGCACAAGAAAAAAAAGAGCAACAGACATTTGCCCTCAGTCTCAGTTCCACCCACCTTTATGAGGAGCAGTGTCAAGTCACGTCTTTTTTTCTCTTCCTACCAAATTATAGCCCTTCCAACAAGTAATTATGCAAAGGGAGAGCGAAACTGAGATTGGGTTAGTCACTTGCTTATGAGTAAACAGACAATAGTTACTGACTTAAGACATTACTACTATTTTAATTATTATTATAAACACACTCATATCAGCTATCTGAGTCACCCAACTATTTAGGGATTTTCTTGCAAAACTGCAATAGAAAATTTCCAGTTTCCTTCGTGTTGCATGGCTTATAAAGCCATGGATGGGGTTTCCAGATCTACAATGTTCAAAATACATGCTCAGCATTCCACCAGACGTTAATTTTAAAGCTATATTTAAGTGCTGAGCTGCTCATGAAAGCTACCTTGTCTTCAATTTTAGGTGCTTCCTAAAATACTATCTCTTTCTGTATGAATGCTTCAGTTAATCTGGGGCATAGTTGCTTTAGCTCACAGTAAGGAACCTGAAGATTCATGTACATTTAGCAAAAGGATAAAGAAACACCAAAAGCTGTAAAATGTCTCAGCATGTTATGGGAGTTCCCACTGGTATATAGGCAGCCTCTAATGCAGCATTCTCCATGCCAGCACTGCAAACCTGTGGCTGACCATCCTTTTAATCCTAGTACAGCTATTGCAATTAGTAATTTCTAAACTATAATACTATAAAAAAATAAAACTTGATGCACATCTAAATGGAATAGGAGAAAAAACTAAATCCAAATGCAAACACAGCTAGTATGTCCTCCTAGGATAGGTTTCCTGACAATACCTTTCCACATGGAAATAAAACAAAAAGTATTTCAAGTATAGGTCAGATCTTTATGTCTTGTTCTGGGAATGGACTCTGAACAAATAAAAAGGTAGAACTCACTACCATAGTAGAAAGGGAAGACATTTCTAGACTATGATCAGGTATAATTTCCATCTGATGAGTAAAGGAGCATCAAAGCTACAGTGTTTATTAATGTAACAGAAAAATTATACCTTTCAGATTGTTTTAATTTTCTTAAAAAAACCTTAAAATAAAAAAATGAAATGCAAATGCACATGACTCACCTGAGAAACAGAATTCCTTTTATGTAATACGATTCTTCATACCTTTGGAAGGTACATTTCTGGGGCCTTATAAACCTTAACAATGTCTATGAAGGACACTGACACTTAACAAGAACCTGATCTTATGTTGTTATTTCAAAGTGAGTTAACTAGGAATGAGAAAGAACATCAAGTTGTCTTCCAAAAGAACCTTTTCTATTTCAATATCATTAAGAAATAGTTCATACCAAATAAAACTTCCTTTCAGTCAGACTGAACTTAAGACTTTGAAAAATACGCTGAGAAGACAAAACTGTATGAATAGATTACAACAGATTTACAGCCTCAGTGAAAATGTTCAGTCTTCAAAATCTGTTTTTTACACATTCACTGAGGTTTGGGATGGAAATGCCTGGAATACTGGTAATGGATACAAGTATGATGTGGTGGGGAAAGGAGATTATTGAAGAACTAGATTAACTATATGAGACCAAAGAAATGACAGAAAAAGGACCTAAGTATGAAATTCTTTTACTGTGTGTATATTTAGCAATAGCTGGAATTACTATTAAAAAGAAAAAATCCCTACTGTAACAGAAAGTTAAGTAACAGGTCTTTCTAGAAATATATAGCAAATCATGAAGAATACACTAATACAGACCTATTCCAATGTATTTGCAGTAAATGGACCAAACAACTGTCTTAAGCATCCTCTGAATTCTCCATGAAAAAATAAGTCATCACAATGTGTGTTAATATTTGCGCTGAGACTTTTCTAACAGCAGGTATCTACATGAAGAAAAACAGGTTTATCTACATGTTAAATGTAGATAGTGCAGTGTGATTATTCTATCCCTTCCCAAACCACTTTTGAAACTGGATTCTTCTGTGAATCTTCTAGGCCTCCTGTAGAGAGATGCCTTTAAAAATCAAAGTCAAAAGACTTCTGCCAAATCACAGGAAAAGCTTACTTTTTCTTGGGGGCGGGGGGGGAAATAAACAGATAAATACAACAAATTCTATGACACTAATCACAGTGTCCAGAGCTTGCTTGACTTTTTACCCATCCTTTAGAATCCTTTCAATAGCCTCAAGTGCACACCCAAGAGCTGTTTATCAAAAGCATCCTGGGTGATCTCTACTGTCAAGATATACAGTAAATGAGATACTTCTTTAAGATAAATTGTGTTTAAGAATTAAAACATCTTGGAAAAACAAACAGACAAACCCATCAACTCATCAGACCAAATTATGGAGTGAAGTGTGTCATCTGTACAACATCAGAAACATCACTAGCAAGCAGGGATATTTTGGGCTACCCAAAATTCAAATTTGTGTGCAAAATTTGAATAAGGTTTTGCTCAAAGGTCTTGATGATTTGTTGCTAAGTGCAGAATAACCAGGATTAAAAATGTAAGTGCTTATTTTAATCATTCTATAATTTAAGTTCTGCAGACTCTAATCCCAAGGGAAGGAGGACATGGACATGCAAGGCAAAAGCTACTTCCATATAAAATGGTTTTACAGCTGAACACTAATGGAAAAAAATAACTTCCTAGCTATGACATCATTGTTTCACCATTAGCAACCACAGATCAATGAAGAACATGACAAAATTTCAGGGTGGAAAAATAAGATAAGGCTTTTCCCTCCTGCCATGGGAAGAGGTTTTTTTCCTTCCAAAATATGGAGGTTTTAAGTGGGACATGAATTCACAGATCAAAGTGCAAAAATCACCAAGCTGTCATAGACACATGCAGGCATAAGACTAAAAATATACAAGCTTGCTTGAATATTATCATGATTCCATCCATGCATGTTCACACAAGTACACAGCCCTTAATTCTTCACATTATTTCCAGCTATTCTAAAAAGCCCTGTCCAGTACTCAGTACAACACAGCACACACCGTGTGAGGAAACATTCAGTGCAAATCAACGCTAACTGCAATTTAAAACCTGCTGCAAGGCTTCTCCTCACTTTATCAGAAGTTCTGTCACAACCATGCAAAGATATTAAATATTTATTTGCAACATCTGAAATCTCAAAGATTTTCCCAGTATAAATGAAATAGAATTTAAAAGTGAATTGGGGACTTTTGCTTTGTTTCAACTCCAGTTAAAGGTTATAAAATATGCATTAGAATGGGCTGGCACAGATTAAGAGAACACAAAGCATTTATAATTTTATGTTTACCACTTTTCCCAAGAAGTCTAATTTATTTGCCCTAGGGAATTATACTTTCCATAATATTTAACATTCTAAATATGATGTGATTTCTATAAAGTAGGTCATACAAAACTTGTAGAGAGTCTCAGAGGGTGGGGAGGAAGGTTAAGCAAGTCTATTGTTTGTTCTGTTTACCACACATGGTAAACTGACAATACTTAAACACTTTTTTTTTGTACTTTTTTTTAACTTTTTTTTTTTTTTTTTTTTTTTTTTTTTTTAATCTGAGTCTTTTCTTCTTGGACCAAGGAATTTTCTCCGTCACAGAGTAATAGAGCTTGAAAACTCCAGCATCAGCAGGGAAGGCAGGCACTCCTTAGCCAGCCACTGTGTGAGAGAGAAAATGCAATTAAGGCTCCCACCAGGGACAGAGAACTGAACAAAACCTGCGTCTTCACACAAGAGCCTTTTTCTTCAATGTGAAGTACAAGGCCTCAAATCTTGTTGGTGAGATGCTAGCATTTAGGACAACACACTTTCAGATTTTCTCACAGCGGATCAAAGTAAATAATGCAAGGGCAGCAAACAAAAGGGAAAACTCCAGCGCGCTTACATTAAAAAGAGATTACAGGGGGCTTACAAGTGATTGAAGGAATAGATGACATTTTCAGAAACATATAACTAAGATCTTTAAGTACAGCTAGCACAGCGATCTGAGTAACTCACTGACATTCTAGCAGGAAAGACATGCAAGCAAGTTATGTGTTCAAATACACAATGCAAAAAATATGATAATTGCTATCTCATGCATTCAACGTGAATTCAACTATTCCTGATCTCGCTGAAGTCAGGGGAAGTTTAACTACTGATCTCAAGGAAAAAGAAGTATTCTGGCCTACTTTCAGCCCACATTTTTAATTTTTCTTCATCCCTGTCTTCATTTAAATAAATGTTAATGGTATGGCTAATTAGGATTGTTTCAAGATGTGCATGGAAAAAACATGTACTTTTCAGTGTATCCACCCCCTGAACAGGCCAGCACAAACCTCTGTTAATTCCAACTTCCATTTCTTTTGAGAAGACCAACCATTAATAAAAGTAGTACCCATTCTTTATATCAAGTCATCAGTGTTAAGAAATCTTCTGCATCTCAAGATACCGAACACATTTCACCCATCCTCAGTTCTTTGAGGCTTTCCTATCTGTCTTGACACAGAACTCAGGAAAGCAATGACAAATGCATAGCATTGCTTGATGGTTCTTAACAGGTTCCTTGTGAGAAACGTCATCAATGTCTTATTCACTTTGCTGGGACACAATTGTATTAAACCATGACTGAACGTGACCTGGAAAGAGAAAGCTTGCATGTTGAGAAAGCAAGGAAGACGAAGCATCAGTGAAAGTACTGAAGTGAATCAAATGCACTTCAAGCAAGGTTGAAGAAAAAGCACTTCAAAAAAAGAAAAGGTTTTGTTCTGGTAAGAAATGTTGAAGATGTCTGTTTCCTGTAACACACACGCAGAAATTCTTTGCTTAGTTCTGACTCCATTAGAAACCTGGAGCTGTGGACAAACACGTTCACCGAGTGTTGTGTGCCTAACGAAATGCGGTTCTGTGCGTAACATATGCCTATTTTCAGAAACTCTTTTTTTACCCCATTATCTGCCTACACTGCCTTTCAACTCCATGGATTGGCACCTCCGGATGATGATTTATCTCTATCCAAGAAGCTTCCACAAGATGCCTAGGGCAGAATCCATGAGAATCCCAAGCATTTGGTCCAAGTCAGTCATCTAAGTTTCCCCTGCAGTCATCAAAAGAGAGGAGGAGAGGGAGCAGACAGAGACAAGAACCCCCAGAGAGCAATGCATCACAACTGTCTTACAACACCCCTTGAAAGTGTCTCCCTCCATTAGAGACGAAGTCCATGACCTCAGAGAATCCACATGACTAGTTCAGACTAGCTCACTAATTTCTAGATGACAAAAGTTAGTGAGATGAATCCCACTATCACACCATTCTGGCTGATAAGGAGAAGAGTAACCCTCTCAAGAACTGTACTGTTGCAAGCTCTATCCACATCTGCCTATTCTGCAGAAACTGAAAGATAACATTGTTTGGGACAGTAAAATCAGGTTCCATCTAGACATTTTCAAATGTCACTGAAAAGCAATCCATTAAATCAAATGCTTCTTTCGTCTTCCCTGTCTCATCTTCAAAATGCCCCATTTTTTTCAGCTAAGAGTCCTGGTACAGCAAAAAACCTGCCAAATTCCAACCTTTCTTGTTCCTACCAGTCTCCTATTTTTCTACTATTTGTAATTATTTGACCTTTTTATCAAGTAAAAAGTATATTGTGTTAAAAAAATAACTGGTAATACCAAAGGAGGAGGGCAAAAATGTCAAACAATTTTATGTTCTATGTACCGTATCTCTCTTGTTATCTAAGCAACAATAATAATGCTATCTTATGAGGTTGATAAAACAAATACTGTAGTTGTTACTTTGGAAAAAAATATTTAAGTAAATGGATGTCTTATCTGCAGAAAGACTTGCAAGATCTGTAGGGCTTCCTGTGAAAGCCTTTTAAGACAGACAATACTTCAGGACTGACCTTTCAATATATAGTTAATCTGCTTTCTATTTATGTGAGCATACACTCAGCTGAAACAAAGCAGTTATGACCTAAACCATGGCAAATCAGTAACACCATGAAAGAAAACTGAATTACATAAAAACCAAATTAAACCTGTCTTCTATCCATACACACAAACCACATATCTTCTGCAACTTTCTCCCAGCAGCATGTCCTGAGTGAAGACATTCTCCAGTAACCATTACAAAGGAAAACACATGCTTATTCCTAGCAGTCAGTAGTGTCCCCAGCATCTCCACTGATGAGCTGGTGCTGCTACTGAGCACTATTTCAAAAAACACTCAAATATTGATTTTAAACATTTCACTTCAGTTGGGTAAAAGCCTACTAAGTAAAGTTAATTTTCAAGGAATTAGCTAGCGCTGGAAAAAGCGAGTAAATCACACTAATTTTCATTTAATGGCACTAATGAAACAAGATAAATATTGCATACGACTTATTACAATTTTGTTTTGAAAATCAAACAGTTCAGAAAATAATCAGTAGGCATTCAATCAGGGAGTATTTTATCATGTGTAAATACAGCGAATTAAATTCAATTCCTAACGCTTTATACATTCATTGACTTTTATGTCCTTTGTATATTTTTATTCTGTTTCAAGAAGTCTGGATCTAATTTAGAAAGAAACTGAAAAACAAACTATGGAAACTAGCAAATATAAAAAGCCTATTACTCAACCACAGAAGATACTGTCAGGCTTCATTATTTAGATGAGCATTATAAGTTATTCTATTGTGTGTTCTGTTTAAAATTAGAAATACAGAAATTAAAATTCTCATTGAGATTAATTTCAGGAACTGAAATAGAATTTAAAATGTACACTTACAGTGATGTCTGGAACTGCTGCATGTGGTGATACTTGATACATACATTTGTATCACAAAGCAATTGAGATTTAGGATATGTTGCAAATGAGAGGAATAAAAAATATTAATAATGATAAGACGAATTAATTTTAGGTAGCTAGGAGAATGCATTGTAATACAGCAAAGTTTTTTGTTTGTTATAAAAACAGACATTAGAATATATTATTAAATGACACTTTAACCCATTATTTGAGTTCTGCTTGACATATATTCATGCATGTATATGTGAGTGATCACTTATGCAATAAGCCTGGGAAAAATGTAAATTGTATTTCCTCATAGTAAACTGCAACTGAATTAGACTACTGGGCAGACATAAACAATGCAATCAATTTCCCTGGGTTTTTATTGAGCTTCTATTTGACTTAGTATATATTTGAAAACAAAAAAAAAATAAAAATTTGTTTCTCAGGGTCTGTGACATTGCAGGCCATGAGAGATTCAATGTCAGTGCCGACATACAAATTTATTAGTCTATAAAATTTGACATTCTCTTATTTATTCACAGAAAGGACAAATAAGATATTTTTTTATACTTACCCGAAATATCTGGGAGTGTTTATATGCTGCTCCATCTGGAGGATGCAAATAGTCGAGGCTGCTTTACAATTCAGCAGGCAAAGGCCTGCTGAAGGATAACAAATGACTTCATGGTGAAACAGCTATTGAAATTCTTTCAGTACGTGATATTAAAAACAACTGAACAAACAGAGATAAGGGACAAATAGGATTTGAAACAGACCTTCTTTTTTTTTTAAACCAGTGCAAAAGAAAAACAAATGGAGCTCCTAGCTGAGTCTATACCTTTTACTAATTACTAAAGGTAGTTTTATTTTGTACTTAAGACCTCTCATAGAATGATAGATACTGAATGATAGGTGTTGACCAAGTTTAGTGTCCTAGATATGGAAATGGTAACAGGACACTCTGGAATCCTGAAGATGGGCCAGGAAGGATTTTTATCATTCTGTAACACCTTTTTTTGCAAAGAGAAAAAAAAAATTACTTGCTCCCTATGTATATGAGATATTCAACACAGAAAATGCAGGAAATATTTATAAGCAATGAAAATTTAACTTTATTGTAAAAGCCAAAATTGTCTCTGTCAGAAGTTTGGTTGAATGACCAATACTGCTGAAGAACTCATGAAGCATAAAAATGACCATGTATTTCAAAGATGGAAAAGAAGGAAGCAAGAAAAAAAAAAAATTTAGAAATTATGCTGTGATATGATGATTTAGGCATTCCATTTTTCATGGCATCATACTGTTACGCTTACTATACCGCATACTGACAAAAACTCCAGCAACAACCCCCTAAAAACATGCAATTATTTATATCAGAAGAGACTTCTGGAAATCCTCTGGTCCAACTCCTACTTCCAGCAGTGCTAGCTTGCATTGGGCCAGCTTATAACCAACAGTAGCTGACACCAATAGGCAGATATGCAACAGCAGAAAATTTACCCCAGCTGTTGGGCTACCACTGCATGAAATACAGGTTGCCTATGAAACATAATCACATGGAGCCCAGTAAATTCCCAAAGTCTCCAAAAACATGACTAACTCAGGACACAGCCTGGTGTGTACTGCTATGCAGGGGAGAAATTCCTTGACAGAATCCTGGTAATCATAATTTTATACCCTGAAGCATGGGACTGGATTGTTTGTATTTTAACCGGCATTAATATAAATGTTACTGTAGTCACACAACTACTCAGATCTGAAAAAAAATTTTCTATGGCATTTGTCTTAACCAGCTCCTGCATCAGGGAGTGTGTGGCTTGAAGGAAGAAGATGGACCAAATCACAGCCTGTATCTCTGCAAGGAGTTGTCATATCTGTGATGTTACATACACGCTTGCCCTCCAAAAAACTTTGTACATCCTAGATAAGTGTATTTTGTTTACATACTTCTGTACTCCTTAAATTCTACAACCTTTCTTTTCTCCATCAGGACAAAAGGGAAAAACTGATGATCAAACCAATCTCAAGATAAATATTTATTCCTAAATTTAAGCCTACATCACAAAAACAAGTGCAGCTGCACTGGTTACAGTCACAACTTTTACTGCTTCTTACCAGGGTTTTAATAAAACCCTGCTCTACCTGGCACATGCTCACAAAATTATCACTGATTGAGTTAGCATTTCTCAAGAAGATATCGACATAACGTAACTATATTTACCCCAACTTTGCACCAAAATGGGAGCATGTACAAGATTAGACACCAATCTTGATGTAATGCAAGAATTCACGCTGACAAATGAACAGTGCTTCCCAATATAAAGCTCACATCATTTTGTCACCTTCATACCAATCCAGTTGTATTCACCCCACACTACAGAACAGAAACTTTGGAAAATGAACCTGAAGTAACAAAACTGTCTGGGCTAACAAGCCTAGGTTATCACTGTACCTCTGCTCCTCCAGATACAGAAACAAACTCCAACAGCACAATCAATACAACCAAGTTCTACTCAGTGTGTTGCCCAGACCTTCTTGCTTTAATACACTTCATGCACAATGACTGATGTGCAGAAAAGTTTGGTGTTCTGACAGAACTGTGGTGAAATATAAGACCTACTATTTTAGTGTTTCTTTTCCTTAAAACATCCTTTCCTATAAAAAAAGGGGAGAGGGACAGATAACATAATTTCTTAAAAAAAGAAATCCTATAAACAGCTTCTGCTCAATACAAACAATTGAAATATCAGTACTTATTATCTGAACGAAATACAGAATATAAGTTCATTAGCTTATTCTCCTTGGCTCAAAATGAAATATAAAAGGGAAAAAAATTAGACCTACATTATTTCTGTACTTTCTTGATAGGATGTAAAATACTGTTCAGATTTAAATCCTCTTCTGTAAAGTAGAATTTGGCATTTCAATCAGAAATCCATCAGATGTTCTAGTTTAGCAATCTTAAGGCTGCTACAATTCTCTCGAGAAAAGATATTTTGTGTTCCCCAGAGCACAGGTATTCTAAGAAGTGACTTGCTTAGTAAGGGGACATTCACGAAATGTTACAATTTCAACCTAATTAGAAAGAAATCTTATTAATTAGGTAATCATCTAAAAGGATATTAGATTTTTTAGATGGAGGGCAAAACAGAAGCAGAGTAAGACCCCCATCTTTTCCTACCATTTTAAGTAACTGCTCTTTCAAATACCAGTTTACTTCTCAAATCACTGAGAGTTTAACAAGTTAATCATACTGGAATAAGAAAGTTATCTGTTGAAACAAATTCCAATTGTTGGAAAAAGCAAAGCAATCCCCCGTCATTGTTTTATCTACTTGTACATATGTATATAATACTTATAGGCAGGTAATTTTATGCATGCATGAATATCTCTGTGCTTAAGTTCATGGAAATGTCCTTTCTCAAGGAAATCCCTGTACTTTTTAAAAGTACTATTTTGTTTCAGAATAAAACAAAGATTCAGCATTCCACAGACCTTTCTTTTACCAGCCAAGTGATACACTTTTATCAAAACCACTTACTGAGCCCTATTTTACTTTACTGAACATAGGGCCTCTTCATTTATTCTAAATGTTTCTGTTCCAAATCTCTAAAGTGTAAAGAGAAAAAGCACTGAACCTTTCCTTTTCACCATCTGCTTTCAGTAACTCTAATCAACAGACAGAATACACAAATCTACACATTCAAGCTTCAGACTATAAAAGTAATGTCTTTAAATGGTTTTATATAAGAATAGAAGCTACCTTGGACTGGCTGCAACATTCCTTGTTCTACTGCCTCAGTGCAACAGGGTGATGTGTTTGTTATTTCTATGGCTAGAACTTCATAGATTCTAATTGTATTTTCCATAGAGACCAACTAATTAAAAAGTTCAAAACCTAACTTATCTCATTCAGAGAACTTGCATATTCCCTCTGACAAACCAGAATGTAAACTTATCTTCCCGTTTGTTTACCTTCTGTGAGTTAGCATAAAGTTTATCTTGCCTTTTCTAGTTAAGAAAGGTGTCTGAACTTCCTCAGCACTTAAAGGGTCAAAATTTATCATTTCAGTTCATCTAATAAGTAATGTTTTTGCCGAACAAAACCAATTCCCAATAAATTCTCACTGTATTTGTGTGCTCTGATTTGATTTAGAGGCCTGTGGGGAGACACCATTTGGTAGCACAGGAACACAGAGGGGTAGGTGGTGCTGAGGAGAAGTAGAGCTCATGTGCCAGAAGTGTTATTGTGTCAGGTTGATTTATTGAGTGAGCTTCACTTCACCGAATGTTCCGAGATATTTATTTCCCTAAAGGCTCTGCAAAGATATGAACAGACCTGCATCCACAGATGTCATCATTGCTCATTTTACCGAGTCATGAAATTTTCTCAACTGCAATTTGTCCATCTAAAATTGCTGCAACAGAACAATGTCAATAGTAGCTTCCTACTCATACTACTTCCCTCTACTACGCACTCTTGCCACATCCATCTCCTAACTTCAGATAATTTAAAGACACAGAGTTCCATCCCTCTAGATGTTATCAAGCACTCCTTTTCCTTAACCTGCTAGGTAACGGAAACAAGTTTTAAAAGAAGCAAATAAAGGGAGTAATTAGATGCCAAAAGCAATGAATTAGTAGTGCATATGACTGAACAGATGAAAGAACACCAAGTGACAAAAGAAATGTCCTACTTGACCAAGTTGGAGTAAGAATCCCATTACCTGAAATTAAGAATAGCCAACTCTTACCCTTTTCCTTGGAGTTTTTGTTTTGCTACTTAGTTTTACAACAGTAGGTGCTGAGAGAAGTGAGCAAACATCACTATCACTCTACTCATAATAGTAAAGAAGAAACAGATTATGTTTGGTCCTGACTTCATTTTATAACAGTGTGGAAAAGAAGAAATAGAATATTTCTATATACTTATATAGAAATACACTAAATTATACATAACTATACTGAATGTACATATGCTCCCACATGTTCAAAAAAACTTTAACTTTGCTAGAAATAATAAAGATCTTACAGCATTTTAAGAGTTGGAAGTGATATAAAAAGCAATCGTCCCAGGCAATGAAAACAAAACAGTTTGTAAATCAATTATATTTTATGAAAACTAATTTTTTTTTTCAATATTGTCAAATATTAAGAAAAAAAATATTTTGTATTTAACACAAGTATTAAGTTCTACTTAAAACCTCAAACTGTTCCTTCAGGGTTTCAGAAGAATAGTGTCCTCTTACACAAAGTTTCAGGTGCTAGTTAGATTTAAATAATAGTCTATAAACAGTATATTACAAATAACGTAAGCTCTTGTATGAACTTTATCCAAAATGCTGCTTCTCTGCTACAGGAGAAGGTCTATTTAAATACACATGTAAAAGTGAGCACTTGTGGCCTATGTCAGAATACACTGTTTTATTTAAATATGTTAATATTTCTCATTATGCCATTAACAATAACCTTCATCCATTTGTGAAAAACATTTTGCCAAGCATGCACATAAAAAATTAGCAAGTGAAGCAAAATCACCTTAATTTGCTTTGGACCAGCAAATAACCAACTAATTTGCAGAAATCCCTGCCAAGCACTCATATTAAATGCTTCATGCTTATTTTATGACCTCTGCTGCTCCTCTCCTTCCCAGGCCCTGAATCATATGATCATTAACATATTGCAAGGTCTGAAACTTTATTTTTTACATTCTTTAATTAATGCCTGTTTATAGAAGGCCATAGGACTTCAGATCCAGTTAATGAAACTTCGCTCCCCCAGGCCCCTGGAGCCCAATAGAGAGCTTTCTCCTCTGTTGTTTTAGTAGCTTTTTTCCAACTGTTTGTTTATACACACTTAATTGATCTCTTTAGTCCCAGAAGCATTCCAGAGACACAACCTGTTCTGAGGCAAGCTAAAGTTTTTTTCCCCTTCTTTATAAAAGCCCTGATTGCCCAAGGTTATCAGTTTTAATTTGAAAGTTGAAGATTCAGCTTTATTTACACTGTCTAAAAGACAAAATTGATATGGGCCCTGAAGTGTTCATTTTTACATTCATACGCAGCAGAGTGGATTGCAAACACATACTGTATATAATTATTTTGATGTAGAACTAAGTAATTACTAAACACTGCTATGTCTTGTTTTATTGCATTTAAAGAACTCAGTCTTCATAACAAGTTGAAAATAAGAACAAATCAGCCTGCCAATGCATGAAATTTTCATGGCTCTTCAATTTACATTTTACATATTCCCTATGACAAGAATTTCTATTATGCTATTCTCTTTTTTCTGCTATAATTAAATTAAAAAAAGTAATTGGCTGGTGCTGCACACTGCTGCAATGTCTTAATCACATAGACAAACAGTTTTACAATAGCTTACACCATTTGCCACATGGGGCAATGACATTATTGTACCAGGCTATAAACCAGGAGACAGATATCACATACCAGCTATCAACTACTGTGTTGAATCTCCTGGTGCCTGCTTGTGAAAACAGAGGGGAGAGGTACATTTAGTATGTTGATTGGCAACTCTACGTCTGAAATCTTAATTAAGTACAAGTGACCAAGACTAACAACATTTTAAAAGCAACCGTTTCTGGTTAAAATGAGTGACATTAGAAATATCTACTTTGATTTCAAGATGCAAAAGTCCTTGAGCAGAGAAAATAGCACAATATACCACCGCTAAAAAAAAAATAAAAAAAAAAAAGGAACTAAAAATACATTCAAGGTTGTTTTTAAATGTGAAAAATAACACAGCTAGCAGCCATCAAGTAACTTTAATTCAGTATAATCAATCTTTTTCAATAGGATAAGAAAAAAATGCCAGCATAAAAGACAGAGTTACCCCTAATTATAATTTCCTAATCACCTAAACTGATTTCGAAAATACTTCCCCTGCGTTCCTGTTTAGAAAAAGCTACCATGAGAAAATAAAAGGCTTCCAAAACCATTCTTCCATAAGGAATATTTTTAACAGAACCTGGCTTCTAACAAATGTTACCATATTCAACTTGAAAAGAAAATGCATTTAAGAACCTATCAAGTAATTTAACTTGTGAGAATTTTAGATGGAATTTCAACTAAATTCAAAAACTGTTAAACTGAGGATTTCTCTAAAACAGAAACTAGTCCTCTAAGTTCCAATCCTTTATTGTTTTACTTTCCTCAGTTTCTGGGATACACATATGTTAAAGACACATCCCAGTTATAAAGTCAACTGGGATCATAAAATGAGCATCTCGGCGTCTAGTGAACTCAACCAAACTGGCATGTTAGAAGAGCACCTCACACACACTAAAAGGCTTAAATTCTTTTTAAGTGTCACTGTGATCGGCTTTTTATTTTTATTTTCTACTCCACAAAGCCACCTTTTGTGGAAAGTTTCAGAGATCTGGGAATTTGGCTAGACAATGAGATGCAAAGTTTGAGATTCTTCACATGAGAAAGCTCTAAACCACATGAGCTCACCTCCCAGGAATACACATCAGACAACTGGCTGATCAATATTACAGATGGCTGTTATTCAAACTGAGCCGCCCATCACACAAAATTATTTAACATTTTATGACTGCAAATAATTAGGAATTAAGGCACTCACTAGTAGCCTACAGCCCTACTTCTATATTCTTTTTTAGGGTAAAACAAATGCTTTCATCTATTACATATGGACGCAACATTCTGGATGTTGCTCCAGAAGTTAAAAACATTTTTGTTGAAAAACCCCTTACTAAAGTTAAATCTAGGTGTATGTATTAGTGGATACGATACACGCACATCAGCATTATAGTTACATTCATCTGGATTTTCTTCCACTACAAGGAAGTAAAATGATTTTGTACTATTTCTCACTAAACTAAGTTTTTAGAAGAGAATTTACTGTAGATATTCATTCTAAAACACAACCACTAAACTCCTAGCACCAAATCTCAGCTCTTTGATACACAGAGACAGGAGACCAAATCAGAGCAGCAAGTAGATTCTAATTGCATGGAATGAGAGAGGTCGAATAGTGTGTCTCAAAAACCTGGTCCTTAGCATATAGCAGACTCCAACACCAATACTAACAGTTCTGTGGTTCCTTTCAAAAACTCATGCTGATAAATCAAATCCATCTTGTGTTAAGAACAATGATGCCACCATAGGGGGGTATTTAGTTTTCCTACTTAAAATCCCACAGAATCTAATGAAGCTGACCCTAGAGAAGAAATGTGATGGGAGGACTCCAGGGAATTAGCCAAAAATCTTATAGCTGTTAGTGTAAACTCATTGAACTGGAAACCGTTGTGTATATACTTCCTACCTATAAATCTCTCATATCGCAACTGATTAAGGCAGAATAGGCATGATCCTGTTCCCACTGATGACAATGGCAAAACTCCAATTGACTGCTTCATTCCTGGATTTGGCAAAAGAAGAATTCATCAGCTACCAATTACTGTTCAGCACAAAAGACTTGGGGATATCCTAAGGTTTTCCTTACCTCAGCCAAAAGACATTTTCTCACTTTAACCTATTTGTATTTCTGCTGCTAAGTAGAACACAATAGACTGAAGTCATGCAGAGTGAGGAAAGCCCAGAAAACCTAATGTGTAAAGAGACAATCTCTGTTAAGATTTCTTAATACCTCTTGTGCTCCAATTCTCAAAGTCCATTTCTATTTATTTTGTATTACCTTCAGTATTTCTTCAAAAGAGCAACAGCCTTTCTCTATATCATCTAACAACACAGTCCCACTGCTTTGAAGTGCTACTGTTGCACAAAATAGTAATGAAAAAACCAAACATTATATTTTACCACTATCTCTAAACACTCTGTACCAGGAATGGCACAGCAAACTGTTTCAAAGACTTCAGGTCAAAACAAGGTAAGGACATTGATTCCTTTGAGCACTTCACAAGATTTTGCTAACTCAAATCATTAAAGACTGAAAAATATGTAAGTTATTTAAATGAAATTTAATTTTTCTCAATTTGACCCTTTAGAAGTGCTCAAGGGAATGAATGTCAGGCACTTGCATTTGGAGGGCCACCATTGCAACAAGGGTTTCAGGTATTACAGGGTTCTTTAAAAATCCTCACCAAGATCTGATCAAAGAAACTGGCAACCCCAAGTAACTGCATCCAAACTGCGAAGCAGCAGGCCACAGTCTCTTTCAAGACTGTCTCTGCTTACCTCTGACCTTCCAAGCCAGTGGAATAAAGTATAACACCAGACTTTTTCCACTGGTATACAAAGTTGCATACCAAGTTTTTTTACAAGTTGTTGCCTTTGCCATGACTACATTTTTTTTATTATTTATTTTTTAAATATATTGCCTTGTTGGAACCTGTTTAAACACATATATAGCTTGGTTAGCATCCATAACCATAAATAACTAAAAAAAGAAATTTATTTTTGTGGTATTCTGTAAAAAAAAAAACTGAATCTGAAAATGGGGGTTAGCCCTGTAGTAAGCCCATTCTGCAACGCAAACAAAGCTAAGTTAGCTCCTCCCTTTCCCTCAGACTTTGAAATTTCATCCATGACTACAAAATTTACCTCACAAAGCAAATACTTCAGAATCACAGTATCACTGTATCACTGTAATATATGGAACAGCCAGGAACTTAAGTTCTGGAAAAAACAGCTTGTAGGTGTGTGAAATACTCTTGTGCTTCTGTACAAAGAAGCAATCCTTGCTGCAGATGTTCAGCAAAAAATAAAATTAGAACTACATTTACATAAAGTGTGTCAGTATGAAACCTGGATCCCTGGAAGCACTGCAGAGTGTTCAGCCTTTGCTGGAGCTGAAATAAACTTAGCATGGCTGACCCGAGTTCTGAGAGTTCTGGTTTTCCAGCAGAACAGCCACAGCTCAGTACACGTGCTAAGCCACAGATTTATGAAAAAGAGTTCACAGACTGACAACCAGTTTTGTTACAAAAGCATCTCCCATGTTGGTGTTACAGGAATGTTTAGAACCAAGCAAAATATTTAGTCATATTTCACATCTCATCCAAAAGGAACAGGTTCTCATTAGCCTCTTCAATCTAACCAACCTTCAGTAAGGAAAAAGGCAGGAAGTTTTACAGTGTCACTATTTATTTTGTAAAAAATTACCCCTAAAACACAAAAATATTCGTAACTCTAGGCAACAGAGTTCACAGCTGAGAAAAGTTTGTGGTGCCTTAATGATAGAAAATCAAAGCAGCTCCCAATACATCTTATTTTCTAGACCAGCTTTTAACAATATTTCTATTTATGAATAGATACTCAATAAGAGAGCATTTACAGTGAGAAAAATTGTACTTCTCCACCCATCAATTTAGGGCTTGAAAATAGAATTCTTTGCCTTTTTTCAGCATGCCACCCTTTAGGGCAAAGAGTGGTAATGAACACCTACTAGTCACACAGAATTATAGTGCTCTTTATTTCACCCAGGGCTAAAAAAATTTCCAAAGGTTTGGAATCCTGAAACCTGTAAACAAAATCTGTGGAGCAGATAAAATTTTAAATGGCACAATGCAATTAAAGCTGAATTCAATTTGAGCGCACCCTGTCCATCTGTCAGAGGGAAACAAAAGCCGAGGAGCTCCATTATTGCTGAATCCCTGCTCTTGTTAATTTGCTTGCTGAGAGATTTCAATTTCTAGGAAGTGCACAAATTAGTGTTCAGTCAGGGCTAGATCCTCAGTAAGTATAAGCAGATGGTGGAAATCAGCCCTAATCAAGTAGCCAAAGCCCTTTTTTCTGTCTGATTAAAGCATTTTAATCCTTTCATATTGTCTGTGTTTTTTAGTAAATATCTACCATCGTTTTCCCCCCTCCCCATTTGCTGTAATTTTTATTCTAAAATAGAACAAAGTCCCGTTTCTAATAGATTTACTTATTTTTACAAGAGTGTACTTTTTAACCATACTAGTGTACTTTGGGCTAAGCAATGTGGCCAATTAGATTATCCTATTTATTCAGTTCACTGAACTTTTTTTTTTATTATTTTTTTACTGAAAACAAAATAGTTAATACACAGCCAGCCATAGCAACCTATACTGTTTGGCTAGTTTCTGATTATCCACTAGAATACTCCTCCAAACTGAATTCATTATGATTAAGAAGGAAAAAAACCAAAAAACAGAGAGTAATTGTGCAAAATGATGATACTATGTTTTGTGAAATTTTCAACCTCTGTGGTGGAAAAGAAGCTGATTTTTCTATTAGAACAAGCCACACAGATGTCCATTGCAAGAGGAAAGCATGTTTATACCACAAAAGAAGGCCCTAATAACTCATAGATGCCACAGGCATTTGTGAATAATGAGAGCTAAGATTAACACAGAAACATTACAAATATTATTGTGAATAGAATACAATACATAATTAACTCTTCACATTTTAATGAAAAATAGCAGAATTTGTTATTTCAAAGGTTACTTATTGTTGAATTTGCAGATAATGGTAAGTGTGAGGGAACTGCCTAACTGAACATATATTTACAGAAGCAAGATAAGAATAACAAACAAAGCAGCTGTAAATTTGATTTGCATAAAATATACATGGTGAAACTTTGAATGCAATTTATATTGCTTTATCCTTTGGAAAAATATATAAACAGATTTTTTTTTTTAAAGCTGGTATCTTTTAGACCAAAATCTGTTTAACATTATTATATATGTTACACTTTCATGTGTGTATTATATAAACCAGCTGAAAAATATCAACTTTGATAGCTGGATCTACACAGAAGTGTGTAAAACAATAACCTTAGGGACACATTCTTCAAAAACAGTACATAGGATTTAGCCACACATTTGCCATTAAAATTAATGGGAGTTATTTAGCTATAAATCCTGAAGAAAAGACTTTGAAAATGTACCCCTTAAAGTCAACACCATCAACATAATGCACAAGGGTGGAGGAAAATTGAATTTTGAACAATGAAGAACTTGAATATAAACCATGTGTAGTATTTTCACTGAATGATATTTCGGTATCCTGTAAAGCAACTTTATTGCCTAACTGCCATATTAAAAAACCCACACCTAATATTTTCAGAAATGCGATAAATAAGAACAGATGATTACTTCCATTTATCAGAGGTCAAAGTCACAACAATATTGAAAAATAACTCCTCAGTAAGTATCTGAAGTAGAAATTTACCCAAAGAACATTTTTAAATCTCCTGTATGTGCTTCTACAAATTTAGGGGTCTTAGTACTGAGGTTTTTTTAAATACAGAAATCCCACATATCTGTATGCTGATTCCTGATTTAATACACTTGAATTTTTCATGTTTTCCTCTACTTTTCATACTAAAGAACCTTTATTTCTTCTAATAGCCTCAAGCAAGTCTCCTTCTAGTTTCCTAAGCAAACATTAACACTTACATTAGCGTTACACTTGTAAAGCAGCTTTTCTTTTAGTAAAATGAAAAAAGGCACCAGTTCATCACTGAATTAATCCCAGAGAGAGACCTGATCCATTTGTAGTCCCATTCCAACCCCAGTTTCCCAAATGTCCACTTCCTTCTCCCATGTTTCACTCGAGAAGGAAGAATACCAAAGCATATTCTACTAAAAGTTATTTTTCAGTACTAGAAGTAAGCTGGAAAGTTTGGTTTGGTTTAAGATTATGGCAAAGGCTGATCCATCATTTCAAATGGAATTCTGTGAAATAAAGACTAATGGAGCATGCCATCTTACACCCAAAAAAAAAGTTTCCAATCATGTTTCTACTGTCACTGAGAAATAGAAAAGAATTTACTCCCATGCCCTTTCACTCCTCAGTTTACTTCTGGAACTGAGAGGATGTCTTGGTGACAAGTACTACATATTACACCAAAAGTAAAGATTCAATTCCTATGGGCCACTGAATACCTGTAACTGAGAAGAGAGGCCTCACTCTGCGAGACCAGAGTTACCTCATCCATTTTCAGGCTTTCACACCATGCTTATTGCTTAAAAACAATATTAATGAGAGAAATGGTGTGCCAAATAATCATTCCAACAATGTAAGCTCAGTTCAGGGTTATTACCAACTTCCTAAAAATAGCAAGTTCCTATCTGGAACACAACACAGAAAGCAACACTGTTTGTTGCTGCAGCAGGATACATTTAAACATTAAGATAACTCTAACCTAGATGAATGAGAAGTGAACTTTAGACACGTTCACCTTGTTTTCCACACTCATGTCACCTTCTTGAATCTAGCCAGAATAAAATTTGAATATATTTAGAATCAACCATACAATGTTGCCAAATACTAAGAAAAAACATCACATTTCAGTGATTTATGAAACCAAAGGATGTTTTTTCTGCTCTACAAATAAAAGTCTTGGTTTTTCATGTTACACTTCGAATCCTTCAAATCCTCCATTCTTTGTTTAGTACATTATTTCCTTCTTGATTTGCAATAATCACCTAAAATTGCAAATATAGTTTAATTTTTGTAACATGAAACATGATCACGCATATTGCAAGCATATGCATCAACACATCTGTGTTCCATCCTTTGATTGCTGTAGTACAAGCGTTACTTTAAGAATAAAAGAGCTGATGCCTTAAAAATCTGTTCAGACAAAAACAGTCACATACTATGTTTTAAATAATGTGCTGTTTTAAGTAATACTTTTGAGATAATCTCCAGCATGTGATTTTTTTTTTAAATGTAAACTGTTCTCGACAGCATGGAGATTCTTTTTCAGCCTTTTTATTATTATTACTGCAGATATGACCTTATATATACACTATGCATATAGATATAGATACTTGGTAGTACACTTGAAATGGGAATGTGAAAAAGTTGTCTGCAAACTGCAAAAAAGGTTCACATATAGTTTAAGAGTCACAGCATGCTTATCATGTTGATCAATATTATCTCATTTGCATATACTCCATATGGCAGCATTCATCTGTTGTCTTTTGCTTATACTTAGACCAAGGACTCCTTGGGGCAGGAACTGAGTGAACTGAGTAGAGCAGTCTCTGGTCCACAGTGAGGACTTCAAGAAACAACAGTGATATGAATTGGAACAGAAACAAAGAAAATAAAAATACGAGCTTTTCACAGCTAGTAAATAATGTAGTACTTCTTTAAAAAGAAAAAATCTAGACTCTAAAATTCATATTACAAACAAAACAGTTTTTAGATTACTGATAAAATTTTCACAGGTTAAACTAATACTAGAACAACAAAAAGAACTTCTGAAATCAAGATTGGGCAAGTTTCTTATAGAGACATTAATGCAGATATAAAGTAAAGTCCAATAGTCTATGTTATTGTAAGCAGATAACAGTATATTATATTACAGATATTTATGTAATTTTGCAGACTTACCAGTTTGAGGATGTACTTTATTTTTTGCACATCTGCAGTTAGGATCATTAACAAAATTTAAAACTAAACAGTTAACAACGTACTTATTCTTTTGTTTTCTTGTGAGAAGACATTATGTATACATCATCTATAAAAGTGCACGATGAACTCTGCCTCATCTATCTCAAGATTCCTTGATCATATAACCACACCTCTCTTGAATGTCATATATCTACCTTATGAATATGAACACACCTCTAAGGTACTTTGGTTAATTTGCATATTTGGCTTTTAGACTTCAAATAAATGAATGTTATTGACATAACTTTACACAATGGAAAATTTATTAACTTAACTCGTCAAGGTCTTTTTTCACATGGTTTTCAAGAAAACTGAATCTTTGGAGGAGATTGACAGGAAAACTCTTTGCAGCATCTTAGCATGTTCTCTGCAATACAGTAGGAAAATATCATTAGCTATTCAAAGTAAAACTTTCAGCAAATGTGGCTAAGACATATTGACCTTCATATAGTCAGGAAATGCATCTTGCATGTTTATGTGCTTTTAAATATAATTTGTCTAAACTGTCTGAAGTAAATCAAAAAGCTATCACTCAATCCTCTCAGTAGAAAGGGTAAATTTTAATTGCAGAACTTAAAACCTCACAATTAAAAGCTGTGTTGCTACTTAAAGCTAGCACAAACACAGGAATGAGAGTTCATGCATACAAATCAGCTTTTCTACCACATACAGAAGGGTTCTGCAGAATAGCCTGATGAATAGTCTGCACCTTCTAAATTTAGGTACAAGGAAAAAAGAAGTGAAGTATTAGCCATGTTTTCCATGTTTTAACAAAATATAAATTCTTTCCTTGTCACTTTGATTTGTGAATGACTGTGTGATAATCCATATTTGATTAGTGAGAAAGCTAAAATGATGTTGATAATTTAAAGGTAAGCATGCAAATAAAAAATGTGATGAGAAATAAATGCTACCTGAAACTGGAGAGTGGGTTTTAGTTTGTTTTGTTTTTTTTTTCCTGGAGCCAGGCATTTGCAGTAAACCTTTCAGTAAGCAAACTCAGAATTAATTGTTTTCTAATTTAAAGAAAAAGCCCCAGCTATAGTATCTCACACAGTCAATCCAACAGGTAGACAGAAGTAAATATTCATAAATACCAACTATGAACAAAAGGGAAAAAAAACAGTCACTGAAAGAAAAATCACATCGTTCTCAACTCTGCTCATGATTTTATGCCAGATTCTCAGCTGTTTTACCTTAAAGTTCTTCTCTTGGTTAATGGGCCTATGTCTGTATGCCAGATGAAATTCTAGCCTTTTGTCTGCAAAATCCATCTTCTAACCCCTCCTAAAGGAACCAGTAGACAGTTTACACAGCTAAACCAGCACTCAATTATCCTTATCTGCCACCCAGGGCTGGATATGCCAGGAGGATTTTGTCTATGATAACTGGTCAATCAGGAGTCACTTCATTTTGTCAGGAAGGAGAGAAGATAGAAATGGCACACAGTTAATAAACACCCTGGCATAACCCTGCACTAATCTTCTTCAGGAAGAGGTTCAGGGCTTAAGGAAGGCATTCCCAATGGACTAAACCATCTCTAGACTCCCTATGAAGTTGACAGAGATTTTCACCAATTTAGTATCAGAACATCTAAGCTACCATTTTTCTAAGCAGCAGTAACCTGATGGAATCACACTTAATGACTCTGAACAAAAGTGGGCACTCATATTATCATGGCACCTAAAACTTTCAGATTTTATATTGTCCACAGGTGGGTGGATGGACTAAGCAAATTTGTCATCAGTTTTAAGGATAATTGTTTGAAATTCAGTACACCAACTTGGGTTCACAAATTTGGGTTCTATTAGTGGTAGCCCAACTAACAACAGTGTAAGAAAATCCTTTCCCCTGGTTTAGAGGAAAAAGAACTGTGAGATAATGGTGGCAAATAGGTACTGGAGCTGTCACGCACAATTTATCTATTATGCCTGCCCTAGCTTATCACAGGATAATCTTTTAATATTTTTTGTCTTGGCATAGGGGGGAGAGGCATCTCTGACTGAGATGATAGAGCAGAAGAAAAGGATTTGGAGGGGGTGAAAGACAACACTAATTGCAAAATCATGTATTAATTTTCTGGTGTCAAACGAACACTGCACCAGACGTGTCCCTGGGAAAAAGAAGTTTCAAAGGTTTTAAAAGTATCCCTGTTTAAGTAGTACTTAAAAACTGTAAAGCTATCTCAGATCAAAACTTCCAGTCCTAGTTAAAACTACCGAAACTCAAGCCACTTCTTCGTCCTCACTGCTATTCTGCTATTTAAAAGCAAGTCAGTTAAATTAAAATGCATTCTTCCTAAGCAATAGAAATAAATCCAGATTTCCATTCTCCAATGTCTAGTACCACAGCTTGATGGGGCCTCTTGGCCTCACCTTAACTTAGACCAAGAAACAGCAAGAACTGAAGCCATTAGCTCTAGGGACATCAGTGTATGCCCAACCCTGCTTAGTGCCAGCAAAGCTTGATCGATGCACTTGACAGAGGACCTGGACCTGACATCAGTGTACCCAGTAAAGGAAGCATTCCCCAAAGAAGACATTTCTCTTCTGGGTAGGTCTTCTCTGAGTCAGAGGTAACATGAACCAGCTCTTCTAGAAAGTACAGTAATCTAGGAAATTGCACAACTCATCTTTCACACCTGCTAGCAGGATTTTCATACTATATATTTATCAGAGACCTGACTTACTTCAAGAATAAGGATTAAATATGTTTCTTGGCCAATGGGATATAATTAGATAAATCCAGGGAAGATTTTTTTGCATGATTCACCAGTTTTAAGGGTTAACATAGAGGCAAGTCACAAAGGGTTCATTTGCCTACTTTTTTTTTTTGTCATTGAAAAATAATTCAAAGGGAAGGTTTGGTTTGGTTTTTTACAAGAAACAGTTTGAAAACAATGGTGTTTCAAATTCAGGAATTTGGATAATTTCTGGATTCCAGTTGCAAAAGTGGAAATCAAAAGAGAGGCAGCTGTTGACAACTAAAGTAATTTCCCTGTAACATCTTTTTTTTTTCCCTATTACTTAGCTGGTGCTGAGTATTTCCACTGGAAAGGATACCCTATCCTCATGCCTCACCCAGACCAACACTTGAACAACACCTTGTGAGAGATGAGGCTAAACCACAAAAGGGAGAAACAGGTCATTATGCAGGTCGCACTTCTTTAAGAAACATATTACGTACATGGGTGAAAGTGTTTAAAAAAGAGATTTAAAAGTACCAACCTAAAATTACCTAGGAATATGCTTTCTGAATAGTATCAATCTTCACCACAAATAATGCAAAAAATGAATGAGAAGTCTACATCTTCTCTATTTTAGCATCACTTAAATATACATAAATACTTTATTTGTTTCTTTTAAAAGACTTTTCTTCCAAGTCCTTTTTAAAAAATATCAATCCTCATTTTTCTTTTCCCTAGAACAGGAAATTTCAAACACCTACTTTCCAATGTAATCTAAAAATCCATGTTATTTTAAATAACTAACCATCAGAAACACTCAGTTTGTGAATTAGATCATCATAGAACCATTGAACAGTCAGAGTTGGAAGGAACCTTAAAGACCATCTAGCTCCAATCCTCTCATCACAGACAGGGAATTTCAACTAGACCAGGTTGCCCAGGGTCTGATTCAACATGACCTTCAACACTCCAGTGATCCACAGCTTCTCTGGGCAACCTGCTGACTCCAAAGAGAAAGGAATGAGAAACGGGTAACACTTCTGACAAAGGAAAAGTAAATTACCCACAGAAAGAGGTGCTCAGCATTCCTATATATAAAAAAATTAGGCACCCCTATATAAAAAAAATGAGTGCAGACCCTCAGTTGGTTGGTGCAAACTACAACAGGTCCACAGACTGCAATGACATTATGTTCAATTATACCAGCTACAAAACTGTCCCCGAGCATTATACTCATGCCCTGGTAAACACTGACTGATGCATTCTGTAATGCATCTTCTCATTTAGACCAGGCTCCTCAAGGAGGATTGACTCGTAGGTACAAGTGCCATGCTGTTTGCAGTAAAAGTCAGTCAGTGAGGAAATTGCTTTGCTTGTGTTGTGAGAGCGTTTCATAGAGGTTGAACTGGGAGCAACTGGGAAGAGCTTCCATGTAGGAACAGCAGCATAGCAAATGAGAGTGGATACTCAAAACCGCTTCTTCAACTGTTCTAAACAAAACTTTGACAACACTGTGGTAATCTGAATACAAGCAAAATAGTGCTGTTTTTTTCAATAATAGACAAAACAGTAGATTTTCTAGTAAGTGAATTTAATTCATAATAAAAACTCAGTTACGTTTAAGCACTGAATCATTTTTGTAGTCATAGTATTCATTTAGGAGTTGGACTCCACGATCCTTGTGGGTCCCTTACTACTCAGGATATTCCGATTCTGTGCTGCTAGAGCCAAATGCTTTTTTCTTTTTAACAAAATATAATTCCTTAAATAATAGATAAATAAATAAATAAACCTTTATAAGGATACAGTCTCTGCCAAGGCCAGCTGTCTTTACTGATATGTACCAGGAGCACAGTTTAAAGCTATCTCAAGAAGTTGTGATTTACCCATCAACTTTCTTCCAAAATGTCGAAGTCTTATGTAAAAAAACCAACATCTTTAAAGAATACACAAAGAATACAACATTTGTTAATAGACTAGGAATGTGGCACTGAGCTTTCTCTATCATTTTATATTATGAGAAACTTTAAATATGTCAAGCATGAAGGAACTAATAAAAAGGAGGCAAGTCCAACAGCATACTTTATTTGTACCTCAGTTAAATTCTTTCAGAAAGATAATTTAAAGAATGTTTTGCTACTAATGTTCCAATCTTCTCTGAACTCCTTGTTCACGTGGTAAGGAAAAATGCTCCACCACTCTCTGTTATTTGCATTTTTACATATCCTTAAATTGTCAGAATTGTCAGGTACTGATCATTATGCAGTTCTAGTAACTTACTTTTGCAAGGATCAGAAAGGGAGAAATTCAGCTCCTAGCTTTACTACTACTGAGTGGCTCTACATAGGTGCTTTCCTGTACTTGAAAGCAGCAGCAACACAAAGTAGTGACTGAAAAAAGGACAGTGGGAATTTTGCAGTTGCCTTTAATACCAGGATCTCACATTCTGTTCTTGACAAAAAGGTAACTACTGCTCTTAGTTGCTCCATGCATAAAAGTTCAGTGTTTTCCACTCAGCATGATGCAATACTACTAACAGTGGTTGATGAAGAAAACTTTTCAGTGCACCAGAAACAGAGAAACCAATAAGTGTATCCTTTTGGCTTCTCCTTTCTTATTTATTCAAGCACTCCACAGATATTATTCATTATACTGTCTTTCCATAATAACGAAAATATAAAAATAAAGTCTACTCTGTGTTATTACTGAAATACTTGCTGCCTCTTCAAGTGCTTGCCATCTTTCTTTTAAGGTCTATACCTGGAATTTCACCACAGATCATGAAATTATGTATCTCAATTTTTGTTAAAATGAATCTAAATAAAACAAAGTCTTAGAAGCTCTAATGTGCATTATCTACTAAAACTACAGGTGAAAAAATCCCTAAAATAAACAGAAGCAAGATATCTGCTGAAAATCAAATTTACTGTGATTTTTAGTCACTCTGAAATTCTAGGATGAAAAATCTGCACGTAACTTGTGTGCAGCATGAAAATGGTGTTACTGATGGAAAACCAAGCTGTGACACTCACATGTGCACATGACATACAACATGAAAAGTACTACTGGCTAGCACCCTTCCAGAAGCATCAGGGACACACAGTAAAGCACGAGTCTGAGGACTGTCAGAGTGGTGGAACTGAGGGCAGCCTCATATCTCGCTTCTGATATTATGTCAGCATCACTCTGAGCAAAGGCGGCAGCCTCCAAAAGAAATTTAATCCAGTCCACATCTTCTGAAGTGGGTGGATGATGAAGATTCAATGTCTGAACACTGGTAAATAAAGAAAATCAATAAATAAGGAGTTCCTTAGTATTTTTCTCTGTATGAAGAGAGAAAAGAAAGCATGAATTTTGAAAGTGCAGCCAGTATAATTTAGATTAATCTAGAAAACAACATTCAGAAGTTTGTGCAATTACCTGAAAAACATCAAAACATCTAACTAATTTGAAACAGTATTCTTTTGATTACTTCTTTTATAAACCACTTTCATCACCCATTACAAAAAATGCACACAAATTCCTTTCTGGATATAAGTATGGTTGCATAATATTTATTTCTGTTCATTAGCATGCTCAGTTTGTTGATAGATTGCCTTCATATCATATGGGGGGAAGCGGAAATTGGAACCAAAACCAAAAGGCAATTTAATTATTTTAATTAATTCCAGCTTTTGAAATTATGCAGAATGCTACTGAATATTTAAAAAGCTATGCAAACCAAAATATATTTATGCTGCACTGTACAAAATGGAATGCAGTAGGAAGGTCCCCTTTTAGGCTTTTTGAAAAGTTGCACTGGAAGAGATCACAATCTAGATCATAAGTGCATTTTGTTTAAATATAAATAGGCGTTTTGGATGGTTAATACACAATATGTTAATGCAAGTTATAAATTACCAATAATAACAGTAGAAAAGCACATTTGTAAAACTAGTTGCTAATCTATAAAATGCATGCAATCGAGAAATGTTATGGAATTAGGGGTCCTGGGCTCACTATATGCCTTCATTCTATTTTAACATATTGGACCAACTAACTAAACTAATTAGTTAAAAGTAGAAGTGCAACCTGAGTAACCCTCATAAAGAATGTAAACTAGACGGGTGGGGAGGTCTATAGGTGTCAATCAATAACAAAATGCAAACTGTCAAGCTTGCTTTGCTAACAAACTGTCACATCAACAATATGCAGTTAATGACTACAAATTAACTGTATACCAGATGCTTGACACTTTGTTATGACACTTAGCAAGCTAGTTGACATTTGGGGGATCAAAGCTTCTTTAATTACACTTTGTATAACATGTGCAACCTTTATGCTAATGTCCACATATTCCTTTAGAGCAGGGCTGTTCAAGTGGTAGGGACTGTGTTTTTTTGGATTTCAAAACATTCCAGTAAATCTGGATTTTAACTGAAACAAAACTGCTTTTACATCATTATTCAGTATTACACTCCGTCTAAAATAACTCTTTAACTTGATGTACTATACCATATTCACTCACTTATAGACACCCTCTGTGTGAAATAATGCATTTTCAAACGGTGTTAACAAGTATCTATAAAAGAGAGAAGCACTAGACACACTGCATTTAAAAACATCTCTGTGTTCAAACTGATGTCTAGAATCAATGCTACACATTGATATGTCTTTCCTAAACCAAATTAACTTTCCCATCACACAACTAAATGTAGGACACAGTATTAACAACATTTTTATTTAGCCAGCACTTATTATATCGTTTATCAGGCTCATGGAAAAAGCACCAACTAAAAGCAGCCCCAGGTTTGCAAATCCATTTCCTTACTGTGTTGTTGCAAAGGTGTGTTTCCAAACATTTTAACTTTCCTGTTTATTCCTTAAACTACAGGTCCCCAAATTTCACAGGAATTGTATGCATGCTGAGGAAGGAAAAAGATATAATCCAAAGTACTAAAGATTTCCCTTAGCAAGGGAAAATAGCCTTTAAAGCAAAACATAATGTTAAAAGTAACACCTGCCTTCCTATTCTGGACAAAAGTGATACTTGCAAGAAATACTATAAAGGCATAAATTCAAATAGCCTTTTTCCATCCTAGACATGTGACTCAGATTTTAAAATACATTTTTATTTGGACTGCATTAACATCTTTTAAGACCACTCACCAATTCTGGTTTTACCTTATAGCACTTACTACAGTGGATGTTAACTCTGTTGAATGTTAACTGCTGTGACCACCACAGTGCATCAGTGGAGATTAACTCTGTGCAGGGTTTCTTGACACCCCTGGGAAAAGCTTTCAAATTGCATGAAGCACCAAAGCTGGGCTTACATGTCCTAGCCACTTGCCAGTTACTTTATTCCCCCTGTTCCACGTGAGTTGCTAAATTAATTTTCTGTAAATTCACAGCTCTGTGCAGTTTTTGTCCTAACTATGCCCTAACTAATAGGCCAAATCATTTGTACCCTTCTTTGAAGCATCATAATCTGTACTGACCAGACTCATCTCACCTAACAAGAGGTCTAAAGCATAAGCATCCCCATCTAAGCAAAACACTCCTTACCCTCAACTGAAAGGAACAGGAAATTTTAAGGCACAATTCAGCTGATCTATTGTAGACGTTCACATCAGGGGCAGATAAGCAGTGCTCTGGAAGTGTTTATTTCTCTTTTACACAACCCAGCTGCAGATGAATCCCTTCCTCAGGGCTTCCGGTAGGATCTACCAAAACTATTCTATCCAGGCATCTACAGGGTCATGAAAAACACCTGCAGCTTGTCTACATGAGTGGCTTAGCAAAGCTACTCACCCATGCATCTAACTTGATCTTGGTGGCACACTTCATCACTTGAAGGTTCAGCATATCCATATTACTCAAACTCATCTAGCTAAAAGTTCCCATTAGCAGTCAAGGAAAAATGCTACTCCTAGATGCTTTCTAACCAAGTCGGGGATACAAAAAAGGGTAACAGCACTGGAAATGAGAGTTTGACCACCCAGCTGGATAAACTGTGTAAAGAAAGATATTAATATGCAGGATATTGATTTTTTTGTTTTCCAGAATTCAGTTAGAACTTTAGGTCCCAAGACTGAGGACATTGCCATCATGACTCAGATGGTATCAAAGCAATTTAAGTGATATTATTTATCCTCTTCTATGCATTCCTATACTTAATTGCTTCATGCCAGATACAGCTTATTTGTGTCATAATCTAACTAGTAGTTTAAAAATACGTGTATTTTATAATGTATTATGTCTGCTTTCCACTGCATGGCTCAACACTGCATGTGATCAAATAACCACAGATGCACATGCTTTTTATTAGCAATCCTTTTTGAGCATCACCCACCATCTACAAAGAACAGCAGAGAAACCAAAAAAGCTGCAGAGGTGATCACAGAGAAACATAAAGTGAGAATCTGTTCTGTGAATTCCCCATGCAATGCTCAAAACTCACTGTCTGCAGTCATACACTCAAAAATACTATTTTAACCCAGCTATCAAATCAAAAAGATCTGCTAATTAAGTCCACATCTTTACTCAGTTTTCCCCTCTATTATGGGTAGTGACAGTGGTGTAATGCTATTCTGTAGTCATTTAAAGAGTAAGATTTGAGACAAATCTGATTTTCCAAGTTCTTTTATCAGTTTTGGTTTTCAGATTCTTTTTTAAAAAACCATCACATTTTGGCTTGCAGAGCATTCAAGTAATGAAAAAAACATGCCTGAATAAGGATCCCAAATTTCACTTAATTTTGGCTAATTGTTTTACATGAAATAAATAAAAAAGGAAAACCATCAAACTTTATGACAGCATCCTATACCTGTAAAACTTAGGGGAGCTTATTTTCTTTCATCTTTAAAAATATTACTCAGATGAAAGGCAGATGTTTTAGACCCAGAATGATTATACAACTGATATAATATCAGTGGTTATCTATTAGGAAAATAACGGAATTATCATTTCCATTATTTCCAATATGCTGCTGTGAGCTATGTAGTAATAATTCTGTAAGCTTCCTAATATAATTTTAAGTGCTACATGTTTGAAAAAAGTAAAAATTATATGAATATATCCACTTATGAAAAAAGCTTTCACTGATTAGAGCTCATTTCCCTAATATACAGATTTCTAAAGACAGCTCTATTTTAGTTATGTAAAGCATGTAAAAATTGGCATGTGCTCAATCACAGCTGAATCTGAAATTAGCCTGTCATTTTAGACACCATACTTTGAGGGTGGGAGAGGGGAAGCTCCTCCAGAAAAACTTTTCCTAGAGATGAAGTGGCTAATGGTCTGCTGGCATGATAATATTTTGCAGGAAGATGTTATCAGTTTATTATTATTTTCCAGACAGAAGAAAGAAGATGCTATTTCTTCACAAAAGACCCCAAATGTCACTTTTCTCTTTGCAGAATGAACAAATTCCACCAATAATGCCCTACTCTGGCTCTCATCTTGCAGCCACTAAAGAAATACAAGAAAGCTTCTGATCCAAGTAAGAAGAAATGCAACTGTAGGATTGCTTTAATTCACATATACATACGTACTTACGCATATAGTCTTTTATGTGGGAAAAACAATTCGTTATTTCTTTGGGAATATTCAGCTCAGAAAAAGCTAAATATCTTCTCATTAACTGAAATCAGAAACGTTAGGAAGAGCCAGCCTCATTACTGCCATGTTTAGCTTATTTTTACCCATTTCCTGAGCAGAACATAACTAGATTTTTTTGTTGTTGTTCTGATTAAAATGGGCACTGACTTTTCCAAGCTGTAAAAACAAAACTGATCTTTAAAACCTGCTTAAATTCATCACCAGAGTTCACAAACTTTATGAGAAAAAAATATTATGGGTCACTGTATGAAAACTGAATTTGAAGAAAAGCTTCTCATTAGTTAGCAAAACCCCTTGATAACCAAACAGCATGCACATAATGA
The DNA here is from genome assembly GCF_001522545.3 of Parus major. Classification (NCBI taxonomy): domain Eukaryota; kingdom Metazoa; phylum Chordata; class Aves; order Passeriformes; family Paridae; genus Parus; species Parus major. The sequence continues at coordinate 50,338,650 of NC_031768.1, read as the reverse complement.
TACTAAAAGCTCACAATGGAACTTCAGAGGGCTATCAAGCCATGAAAGATCTCATAAAAAGACAAGTGATTAACTTATTTAAACTGAGCAGGAATAGGAATCAAAACCACCTCTCTCTTCTTCTCATGCATACAGCATTTTGCTTTGGAATAAACAGGTCTCATTATTATCACTTACCAGAGTAGAAACAAAATACAGGTAATTTAGTTAGTTCATTGAAAAATATTCAGCTGTTCACAAAGTAACTAATTCAATGAACAACTTGCCAACGTGAATTCAGGCTGAGAAACATGAAGATTCTTTTTTCAAAAATGTCCTAAATGTATTGATTAGTAATCTAGTGAGCAATTTCATTGTTTTAGATCTTTTTTATATAGTTACATTAAAACTATTTATAAAACCTCTTGATTTAACAGCTGTAAATAGTTAACAGCATTTTTAAAATAAGTACTTAAATGAATGCAACTCACCAAAGAAAACTACTCACTAAAACTAAAAAGCCCTGCAACTGCTCTGTAATGTATCCTTAATCAAGACAAAAGTAGTTGGTGGGGTGTATTACAGTTAAGAGGATGTATCCACAGCAGATGAAAGTTTGCTCTCAATTTATGACCCCTAATAAAATCAATTAGATTAAGCCCAAAAAGCTTGAGTAAGGAAATGGTAGCTAAATACATGAAGTTCAAAAGAAATGAAAGTTGTTAAAGAGGAATTATTTAAAGGTTTTAGGTCAGTTAGCAGTCTTATAAAGAGCTCAGAATAGTTAGGTAGAATAAATATTTGTTTCACAAAATGTAACCTGCTTAAGATGTTAATACTGAACATTTTCCAGGTTTGCAGGATAATGCAACCATTTCAAAATACACAACAAGACCTGCTTAGACTATGGTACCATATCTGTGCTTAAGCCCTAGAGAAATGTTTTCATAAATCAAGGAGATACCTATGGAACAGAAAAAAGAGAGCTCATATTCTCCTATCGAGTAATTTATGGGCAATGGAAATATGGCCCACTATTCTGTACAGTCCTCAGTATTCCATAGCCGTGTTCTGTTATACAGTAGCCAGTATTTATTTTGTTCCTTAAATTAAACATGAAAAACAGTCAGATACTCAAGTGCTGTATTTTTTACTGCTTGTTGACTTGTCACATGAAACAGGATCCTGGGACATGACTACCATAATGCAAAAGTAAATCATTCAGGCTTTAGATGTCCTTGGCTGTCATAAGGGTTTAGAGTAATCTTCTAAATTCTTGTTTATCCTTCCATCTCTAGCAGCAGTTAAGGCAAGATTGTTATTTGGGGAAATACTACAGGGAAGTAGTACAGGGGACACTCAAGTCTGGCAATTTCAGTGATAGTATATATAATTAATAAATAAATTTATAATTTATTATTTAAAATAATTTTAAATGCTTGAGCAGATAAAGATTATTTGCAGAAATTTGCAGCACTGCCCCCTTCCTAGCAACCATGTAATTATTACAAACAGAATACATAACGGGCCTGTGAATTTATTGTACCATTGTACAATTTATTGTACAATTTCAGGCTTTCTCACTCAGTCTGTATCCTTTCACTTCATGTTTGCAATGCAGAAATACCCATGTGGCACAGCCATCCTGTGTGCTTCTTTCACAACCAAGGGTGCAACACAGGGACTTCTACAGTTTGCTTCCTCTGACCACGCTGAACTTCTTTATAATGCAGTGTAAAATATCTTAAAAATCCAGTTCCTTGACTATCATGCAGAAGATCACTGGTTCTCATGCAGAGTTCTACAATGCAGACGTAAACTGGGATGAACCAATTCCACCACTGCAGGTCAAAGTGTTTTAAATATTGCAGGTATAGGTCCTATTGGTGGGATGTTTAGGAAATTTCCCCCATCTCCAAACCACAGCTAATGTGTGGAGTAGGTATCACATAATCTAGGAAATTATTCTAGGAGACACTCTAGGAGAGTGCAGGGCCCTATGAGAAATTGCAGTTTTCTGGCACAGTGTTGGTGGATTGAAAGAAATAAACCTAATGTTCCCTTGTCTGTAGTGCCTTTGGGAAATAGTTTCTAGAGTGGACTATCACCAGGACTACAGTTGTATTTCTTTTTTTCAGAGGGAACTAGCTGGTTTATCCCAAAATACTACACAAAAAAAATGGTGGAGTGGGGGCAATCAGGAGCCAGTAAAAATTGAGGTATTTTAAAGCATAAGAATGCCCACAGAGATCAGCTCTACATAAGACACCATACACAGAATTAAGGAAAAAAGTTTCTAGATAATAACTTAAGAGATAGCAAAGAAAATCTTCTCAAGAATACAAATATTTTAAACGTTTTTTGGCCTTTCCTTGTTAAATAGACTCAAATTTGTTACATTTTAGAAACATTTTGGTTGTGTAATACTCTAAAATACATATGTTCATAATGAAAACATATAGGAAATAGAAAAAATCAAACTTACTTGTTTAATACATGTTTATAAATAAATGTACATATAAATGTGTGCTGCATACACATCAATATATAAATCTATTGCATACATTACAGCTACACAGTCAATTGATTTTTTTCAGCATGCACTCTAAAATGCAGTATTTAAAGTATTGCAAGTAAAGTTTGCAACAGTGTTTTTCAACTACGTTGTAAGTATGCCATTAGCTTGTCTTGCTCGTGTTAGATATCTGTTTATGCCATGAAGTTCAAACAAACATGTGACTTCTTTAAATTCAAAGCAAGCAATTTGTAGGCTGCTCATCCATTATCTCCAAATGCGCTCTCTGTACAAGGTCTACTAAAGTAATGGTTCTTTCATCAAAGCCTAATGGTTTGTTTCAAATAATCAAAGTAGTGTTTATATCACTGTCCTCAGGTGCAACCATTTTGTTTCCAGGAGAACGGTATAGTACACGCTAATGTCACAAGTGATAAATCAAAGCAACTACATTTGTTTCTCTACCTTAACCAATCTACCCTATGTCTTCAACAACAGCAACAAAAAAATCACCCTGGCATTTGCACTCTGTAGTTTATTCTGAGAGTAAGAGTAATTTTGCAAGAGTAAAACACTGTATGCAAAACCACTCGCTCATTCCTTTCTCCTAAACATAACAAGTATAGTTTGACTTATGTGGGAACTGGCACTGCTGTTACCTGAAGCCAGTCAGGAAGGTGCTTCTCCCTGCTACAAGAGCTCATGAATCCTGTGATTATTTTTATGCAACATCCTGCTTTTGGTTAACTACAGTGTGTCTGACCAGCTCAATTATCCAAAACACTCTATTTTATTTATTTTATTTTTTTTTAAACTTAGCTATATAAAGGAGGGGAAAAAAAATTGAAAATCCTTTAACTGGAAAAAACTGGAAAAATTGAACTCACCTGCTACTTTGGAGGATCTTAGTTCAATGGCTATATAGAGCAGAAGTTAAATTAGAGCTACAACCACATTTTCCATTCTTTATTCTTTTGCAATATTTTGTTGCAGCATTAGTAAGATTTATGTGTCTTAATATGATAAGATGGGAACTTCAGATACCCTGTGCACCACACTGGATTTGGTGTAGTCATTACTGCAGTGATGTTACTCTCTTTACCAAAAATGTGCTGGGAAACTCAAGCAGAGAAAGCTTTCTGTCCAACGGGAAGCAGAACCTGCAGAGACATCAATCATGCTCTATTTTCAATTAAAGGAATGACACCGATAGCAGCAGTAGGAGATGCTGTCAGCCCTATTAGCTACAGGATGAGAGCTGCCTATATAAACAGCTGAACAGAGTGAGAATCATGGAGTAACATGGGATCAATGATAGACAAGTGAGCTAGAGTGAACCAGAGGTTTGCTTTATGAGTCTCAGGGCAAACCATCATCTTCATCAGCATCCAATATCCAAGGAAAACTAATACTCACATTCTGTTCAAGAAAGAAGACAGGAACCATTGCATGATTGGGTGAGGTTTCTGAATGAAGAAAGCACTTAATATACTGCTGGGCCTTTGGATATACTACCACACTGAACATGCTCAAAGAACATCATTACAATAGCGAGCTGTAGTAAAACACACAAGCAAAAAAACACCTTTCCATCCACTTAAGTTTGGAAATTTCAAATGCTAGGTTCATTGAGGAGTAAGCACCCCCTTGTACTCCAGGACTCCTTATGATATCAGCCTGCTTCCTGGATGATAGAATTTAGTAAATTACCCACATCTGCCAGAATGCATCTCAGGAGTTACTGTGGTGCATCCCAACACACAGAAGAAGGGAAATACAAACCAGAAATTAACATACCACTAATAAATTCACATTTGGATAATTTTTGTCTCATGGAACTTCCTACCAATTAACAATAACTCTGAAATACAAAAGCATAGGGAGAGAAAAAATAAGAAAATATTTTCACTGACGTTATGCTATAGCAATTTTTTATCCAAAATGTCATCAAAAAAGAAAGATTATTTGAAACATTTTTTCCTGGTTTTTGCCCCAGAAGTTGGTCTACCAGATGTTGGAGTTTAAAAAAACAAACAAACAAACAAAAATTGTGTTAAAAGATCCGGATAATTGCTAGAACAAATGGAATTAAATGCCAGGACAAGAAATGTGAAGCTTGAGAAGACTGCAGAGGAAACACTTTCTGAACTCTTTCTTTACACTCTTAAAGCACTACATCTGTTCTTTTCCCAACCTTACCTGCAGATGCAAGAACTAAGCAGAAATAAAGTTGGTGTCAGTAGTATTTACATGAATAAAAGGCGTATCAAGGAAAACAATTGCCAAGAAAAGTCTGCCAGGGTTTTGCTTTAGAAAATATGGCCACCAAGAAGAGCTAAGAGCAGCAGTACTCAGTTTGAGGAGGGAGGTGTGGAAAGCATAGGAGGGCCTGTTTGGCTTCTCCTTTGTATCTGTTTTCTCTCAGAAAGAGATTTCTCTCTTGCACTCATTTTTCTCTTCAGCCATCGCAGGGCCTGCTGCTCAGCTCCCTACTTCTATTCTGAAGCCACTCGCCTCACAAGGTAGCTTCAAACATCTAGGAAGACTCTGGAGAAAAAAAATAATGGTGCCAGAAGAGCTAGCCAAATGACAGGGAAAGAACTGGGGGGCTAAGGTGTAAAAAGTCAGAAAAGTAAGAAGAAAAGTCCCATTTCTCATTTTTCCTTTGTCATGCCAAGGCTACTACCTAACATGTGCAGAGTATCAAATGTGGAACCCCAAGGAGCAAGACAAAGAAGACTAAAAATTTCCTCTGGCTAATTTTACCCAATATAGAATCAACTCTACAATGTAAGTGTGAATAACCTGATTAAACCTGACATTAAAAATACATTCCTATCAACTTGCTTTTGCACATGAGTCACCACAACAACTAACTTTTTGAAAAATAAAGGAAACACCAGATATAAATTCTCCTCAGCTCATTAAGGGGGGTATTTTATTCAGTGAAAAGAGCCTTGAAAACAAAGACTTACTTGGCTAGCCATCTAATACTAAATAGTGATTAATTTTCTACTACCACACTCCCTATTAGTATTACTCCCAAATGTTCAGTTTAATTTAAGTACTTTCTGATTCATGAACAAGGGAATAACATACAGCTATAAAAAGGTAATCCAATCCTAAAATGGCCTTAACCCCCATAATCTGCACTTCAATGGCAAGGGAAACTGTATAGTTTTGAAACTGTAATCAAGATTTTTTTTTTTTTTCAAACACACACACTGGAGCTGTCCTTTGCTCCCATCACTTATTAGATTACAATAAAACGACCATGTTCTCTTTATGGTGGGAACACAGCGACCCTGGGGTGATTTATAATCTTGTGAAACCCTGTCCACACTGCTGACCAGACTTCTTTTTTTTTTTCTTTTTTCTTTTGGAGGTCGCTATCTGTTTCTTCAACTGATGTCTTCCTGCTGTGACAACACTGCTGGATAGCTGTCAGCACATAAGTATTTTTCAGACTATGTGTTATCTCTGCACTCACTTCTTGTGGGTTGTTGTTTGTTGTGATGTTTTTCTTTCTTTCTGAAAACATTTCTGTGTTTGGTGTTTAGACAGAAAAATGGACCATTCTAAGAATGGTTTTAAGAATTTCTCTTCAGTCTGATGCCTAAACCAGAGAGGACAACTAAACAGAAAAATACTGAAGTGGATCTCTTAATGAGAAAAATAATACTGTTTCTTCTAAACTTAACATACTACTACTGACTACGTATCATGCTGCAGTCTTTTTATCACAAATGTTTTTGCACTTCAGGAACAAAATACCTGGAGTAAATCCTGATCTAAGTATTTAATCATGAATTAAATGCAAGTTTTGGGAAACATCTATAAAATATTTTTAAGAGGCAAAAATGAAGAGAGAAGCAGAAAGAACCAGATAGCATACAAACAGTGTAGCAGAAAATATAAAGAAGGGATCTTGCAGATAATGAAATAAATCCAAAGTAAGTAAAAGTAAAAATTTTTTTGCTTATTAAATAAATGCACATTGAGAAAATATTTTTGAACTTTCCCCCACCCTCAGCATGCTTGCTCCAAAATCTGTGCTTGCTCCGAGATACACTTACCTAATTCAGTCTAATGGAATGCATCACTAATTTTACTATCTACAAATATTTTTAGCAATGTAATTTTAAAAAAAACACCTAACTTTATATAGTGCCTATTCCTCACACATTTTAAACCACCACATTTTAAAAATAAACATCAATGAAAGTGTATAATTTTATGCTTCTCCTAAAATGTGCTAATATTCATTTGACTTAGATGTTCAAAAATTAATCATTAAAGATAAGTTAATTAGAGCCAAACAGTGACTTTGCTTTGATTCCTAGGCAAAGACATGCTTGTACAACCTCAAGTGAAAGTTCATGACGATAACAGCCACCCTTTCCCCTCACTTGCCCATGCTATGCCAGGAATTCAGTAAATTGTCCTGGCTCCCACCCTGTATAGGACAGATTACATGCTTTACTACTTTGGATACTGAATAGAGAATTACAGATGACTGTCTGCATAACAAGAGCTTCAATTTGGTCATAATTAGAACTTGACTCATTAAGAGCAAAATTTGCACTGATCTGAATGTTGCAAGATTTGTCTTTTAAAGCAAATGCTCAGCTGCTCCACTTAATACTGACTAGATCCTTCCTTTCCCTATGCAAGCCAGTGGCACTTCATAACAACTTTCAGTGGAAGTAGAAGTCAGGTAACTACCACTTGAAACAATATTAGATAGCTATGAGTAAATACAACAGGTAATTGAATTATTGTCCGCACAAAACTTCCACAACTTTCTTCATATGATAGACTCCAGCTAAACATGTAACAATATTTTTTACTGAAATGTAACCGTTCAATATTCTGGTGAAAATCACAAAATAAAGCATTTCAATCAGATGTGCTTGACAGTTTCTCCACCTGCCAAATATCTGGTTTAGGAAAATAAAATTACATGCAGTCTTCACAATATTGCACTTGATATTTAAAAATTAAATAGGCTCATGCTGGAGTTAACACCAGCTATTCTTTATTGTTTTATTCATCACTGTAAGCTATTTCAGAAGGATAAAAAAAGTATTTCACTTCATGGAGATAAGGACAAATTGATAATTGTAGCAAATAAGTCAGGTTGTCCTTTGCTCTCAAGGAGGTAACCTACTGTTTCACTCCTCTAAGGACTTGCTTAATAAGATGAACAAATTCTCGGGGAAAAAAAAAAAATCAATTAAAATTGAGAAAAGTCCCCTAGGATAAAGTTAGTTTGGCAGTCCATGCATTTCTCAATCATTACTTCAGTTTGTTCTGAGTAATACCTTCTTACTGCATGTTTCTAAGCAGTACTTCTTTTGGTAAAAAAGCACTTTCCAAAGTGGGCTCTAAAAACTGATGCTGAATCAGCAAGAGCTGCTGGATAAAAGAGGGGTTAGGAAGTAAGGTATCCAGTGGATGTAGAGAACACCATTAGAAACAAAGTACATATTCCTAGGATTGCAAAATGAAAAGCCAATATGAGATCCTAATATAAAAAAACCTTTTATAATGCACTGTTCACTTATTAGTTTTTCTAACCAGGTCCTTATAGAGCCTTTGCACTGCAGTATACCCTGGGGGAGTGAAGAGGCTATGCATTAATTCATTTGTTCTGAAAACTACAAAAAGCCTTCCCAATCTGCAGTCATGAACCAACAGATCCCACAATCCGAGGACAATTATATAGCAAAAAAGAAAGCCAGGAATAGTTTTCTTAAGCACTCTTCATCCTATTTGCTGTTAATTTCATTTAATTTTTTTTAAATGAAAACCTACTCTTGCTCATTAATATGCAAAACAGTAACAAAAGTACTTTTTTTTTTTTTTTTAATCTATTGGATTAATCACTGTCTCAGATTACCCTGCAGTATACTTTTGTATAACAGTACTAGTCACTAAAGCCTGAATGTCAATCTCAACAGACTGGCCCAACATAAATGAGTAAATTATAGTGAACTCATCTAAAACTTCCTATCCTTTGGATTAATAAATAGACAAGTAAGTTTTGTATATATTATCCCTTACATCTAAGAACATGGCTGCATGCTGTTATGTAGATGTTACATTTCAGACTACTTATGATTAGCAATTTCAACAATGGAGGAATGACTACGGCACTTTGAGAGCATTTCAACTAAAGGGGTGGGCAATGTAGATAAAATTGTATTTCAAGCCAGAAGAAAATATAAGTGGCTAATAGAAGTGCTTATTCAGAGAAGTCATTAAAAAAAAATAACTAAAAAATTAAAAACAAAAACAAACAAGCATGAATTTACAGCACATTTCATTGGACAAAATCTGCATACAGACATATAAGGTAGGATTCAGATGCCTGAACAGGCATGTAAATTTATTTTAGTCTCCATGGGTTATTGTGATGGCTCTTAAACAGATCTCCTGAATGTCACTCATATTTGCCTTTATAGGTGTCTCACACTGACCACTCCTAGGCACAGAAGCACTACAAGTGGCACTAGATGCTGATATTTAGGCAATTAGATTGGGGTCAACTGAAGTGGGATTATTTGCCCCTAACTTGAGACATCTAATAGCTAAATCTAAACTCATATCAAGTCTCCTTCAATAGTTAAATGAATAAAGAGTGGCAGCTCTAGAACGCAATTCATTTTGTCTATTTTACCATATACTCTGAGGAAAATGAATGGCTTTTCTGGAGGTGCCCATCCCTCTCCATTTGACTATAAAGGGAGTGTAGCTCAAATGAAAGACTTTACATATCTGAGGCTAATGGACTGAAATTCACTCTCAATCACGCTGCTTTAAAAATATATTATGCTGCTTCTTACCTACTGCATGTAAAGGAGGAGTGTCTAAAATTAGGTATCTAGAAAGTGGTTGTCTAAGCTCCTATTATTGTCAAAGAAGATCTAGTCAAAGAAAGCTAGAAAGCTATTCAGTGGAGCAAACGTAGGTGTCTGCCTTAAAATAATAAGTCTTCCTTTGACTGCATCAAGTAATCCACCATTGACTAAACCCTGAGTTGAATTCTTCCCTATGAGTTTGATTGACTGTCTGAATATAGGAGCCTTCTGCCATCTGCGATGCCCTGAAGTATCCAAGACATGCAGAAGAGCTGGCAGACTTGACAAAGGACCTGGGAAAGACTTGCACTTCTCTGAACAGCAGCTGTAAAACAGAGAAGATACCCTAGGGTCTTTCAAATGCATCTAGATACCTGTGTTTATGCAGTTGAATCTTGTCCTACAATTCCAAACAGCAAGTTAATTTGGAGTAGCTAGAGCATTAAAATGGTATGTTAGCTTACTCCAAAGTAACTTTTCTATGTACAAGTTTCTAACCTTGCTGATCTGAAACGAGTGACTGGAAGATCTCCTCTTGTCCACCTACAAAAGCTTATTCCTTCAGACAATTAATCCTGGATTTCTACTGCATCCTGTAATAACCTTAGTAATATTTTTTTTTATTTATCTGTGCTCTTAAAATAACATTTTTATTTGGCCAAAAATACATTTTCAAAAGGAATGGTAGTGTATGTGTCATTCAACAGCTATAAGAAGTGAGGAAAAAGAAACTCCATATGTTTTTACATAAAATCTATTCTTTGCATACAGCACATTTAATAATTTCTCCATCATAATCACAAAAGTTTGAAATATTAGAAGCCGTTAAGATTTTTAGATACTCCACCTGACAGCCACCCCATAATGACAAGCACAAATTTGTTATTACTCTGAAGGGTGAAGAATAAGAAAGCATGCCATAAAAATTTGTTCTGTACTTCCTCTGTGAAATTTTAGACATTTAAGTTGTTGTTACATGTCATTATTCTGTCAGTAACAGATCAACTATAAGAGGTTTTTCCATATATTTCCCCATCATTCCTTCCCTTTACCTCCAGTTCTTACTCATCTAAAGGTTCTTGTCCCTTGCTGTAAATCAGCTGTTTGGCTGGCTGGGTTCCAAAGTCAAAAGCATGAAATGAAAGGGGAAAACACCTCTAAAAGTCTGAAAAGTATTAGGTTGGCTGGACCTGGATCTTGGTTTGTTGTTGTGGTATTTTCTTTTTAAATACCATTATTTCATGGTGGCAGTTCAGACAGCTAAAGAAAGAACTGCATCAATGCAATGCACAGGACAGAATCATTGGTAGGAACAGGGAAGGGAACCACTTAGAACAGCTGCCAGGTGAACAGTAACACGGAGTCACTATCTTAGCTCACATCTAAAAACTACATTTGAAAAAACTTAATTCTTGACATGGAGAACACAGCTGACTGGACAAGGAGATGAAAATAGACCAACAATAGCCCATTTCTTTTTCCTAAAAAAAAAATTCTATTTTAAAAAATCCACTCTTTTAGATGGATAAATAACTACCAAAAACTAACGGGCCAAAGAGAAGAAAATTAAATGCTCAGAGAGTACAGTGCTGAAGTTTTCCAAGCTGCAGAGACTGATGGCCTTGTTGAACCCAAAAAAAAATGGCACACTTGGGATAATGAGAGCCTCCCACTTCTGCCCAGGACACCAGGCATCACCAACCAGCTCCCTGATGTCCAGGGGGCTGGTGGCCCCTATGCACAGACAGAGACTACAGAATTCATACATCTGATGAAACACATGACTCAGGTCATGTGAGCATGGAAATCACTGAAGCATCAGTGTCATCTTCCACTTATGAATGCAGAATTTGGGTTGGCTTCCCAGCTGTTGTTCCAATCACTGAAAGAATAAGAGAATGCACTCTATGAACAATTATCTTCTACTGATAGCTTCATTCTACACCTAAGAGAAAAAAATCATTCTAAGAAATATTGGTCATGATCAGTATCTTCTCCTGATGTGATTGCCTACAAGGTAAATGCAAAGATTAGTGTAAAAACCAAGAATTGTGTTAAATTGGAGTTACAAAATTGAAATACTCCTGGGGACACCACCTTCAGATGTGCTTCATGACTCAAAACTTGATTCCTCCTCTGACATTGCAGGATCTTTAACATGTTTCACATGCCTTGAGGTAGTTTCCTTTATCTCATGATCCTGCTGCACCTCAGTATGCTAGTTAGTTAGGTTGAAACTTTGCCGTGAATCAAACAGAAAATAATGCATTCAGCATTGCTGGTAATTTTTCTTTTTTAAATCACAACCCATCTTTATTTACCCTTAATACTACGAAATCCAGCTCTGGTGAATAAATGCCAATTTTCTAGCCTACCTTTCTATCCTTAAGACATAGTTTTCTCAGAACTGGAATCTCATAAACCTAGTCTAATTGATTTTCAACAACTAGTATTTTCCCATTATGTTTCAATGTTCATTACCAGTTACCTTACCCTGATTTCTCAATCTGAATAGCAAAAAGTTGTTAAACATTCATTAGACCTATGAGATGATGTTCAGGTTGGTGTTCTACTAAGTTTGTTCACGTTTCTTTTCACATAAAAAGCCCAAAACATACTGTAACAGCAATATAGCTACCTAAAAGTGTTCAAATCTAAGTATGTGCTTCTACTACAGCTTAAGTTCGTCCACACTGAGGCCACCAATTTACAGGGCTGCCTTCCTCCTTTTCCAATACAAGTACTGCCATCCCTTCCTCCACACAGGCACTAGAATTTGTAGCATGACACTTTTGCATAATTGGTCCAACCAAAAACTAGTCCTTCCAAAGAGGGGAAAAAAAAAGTTTAATTTTCAGCTGGTCTGAGCAGGGAAACAACCTGCTTACCATATTCCTGTTTAATTAGAACACTATTGTTCAGGGACAGTGGAGAGTTCTTAACCTTGTCTAGCAGAAATGTGTTGCAGCCTGTCTTGATCTACATAAAATGAAAATGTGGTTATATCAGAGCATTCATCTCACTTTTAATTTAGCTCACATAGGTGAGAATATTAGTGAAGACACTGCTGCAATGCCTTCATCAGGAATTGGCAACTGTAATGCTTGGTACAGGCTTTTAAAGGGACAATACTCAAGCTGCTAGACCACACTGCCAGACCTCCACTGCTCCTGTTACAAATGCTGGCAAAGTTACTGGCTCCTGCTGCAGTCACATTTACCTTGTGTTGAGAAAACATACCGTATTAGTGGCTAATTTTTTCATGGGTGCTATCACTAATTCTTGCTCCCCAAATGCACATTCTTCAGTGATGCTCTAAGCATGAAATACAAAAACCTAAATTTCAAATGGACCACAAATTTTTGTGTCTTTACAGACTAGGAAAGCAGATTTAACCTGCATGTGACTCACTTCTTTCATTATCTTTGGATAACCGGCTCTTTAAAAAATCGTGAGGCCCTGACTTCACAGTTCAAAAAATAAAAAAAAAATCTCTGAAAAAAAAAAAAATTCCTAATTTTTCTTTTTTCTTGAATTACAAGTCAGATAGACTGTAAAGTGAGCCAAATTAGTTGGATTTCAAGAATCTTGCCTTCAACACATAGCTTTCACTTGCAGAAAAAAGGATATAGCATAATCCATAACCTATTTTCTGTGACCCTATTCGGATTGCTTTCATTCAAATGAATGTGTCCATTTCAAGTCTGAACCTGAACTACTGCTCTTCTGTAAAACACACTGAGAACCTCAACAGGGCATTCCTCCCAAGTGCACAACTGCCTCTAGTAACTATTAACTCAGGTAGGAAATGCAGCAAGTAAATCAGTAACAATTATGTTTCGCTGGGGATAAGACCTGTACTATGTAAGCTAAAACAGCTTCCTGGGCCGAGAAGCTTCCTGCACGGTTTGCTGCTGTTCATTACCAGATATGCTATCAGAAAGCAATATGGTGGTGCAACTCAAGGTACTGATGAGCAAATACTAAACAAAGTGAGCTATTTATTCCAGAATAGGTAAATAGTCCGACTTTATATTCCACAAACATAGAATCATTAAGGCTGAAAATGACCTTGAAGATCATCAAGTCCAACCTTTGACTCAACATCACCTCATCAACTAAACCACAGAACCGTAAGTTTCCATCCAGTTGTTTCTTTAGCACTTCCTGGGATAGTGACCCCACCACCATCCTGGGCAGTCCATTCCAGTGCTTAACTATCCTTTCAGTAAAGAGACCAATCCTTATCCAACCTGAAGCTACCCTGGCACAGCCTGAGGCCGTGTCCTCTTGTCCTCTTACTAGCTGCCAGAGAAGATTCCAACTCCCACCTCATTACAACCTCCCTTCAGATTGTAGTGAGATCTGCCCTGAGTTTCCCTTCCTCTAGGCTACACAACCCCAGCTCACACAGACATTCCCATAGGACATGATCTCTAGACCCTTCACCAGCTCTGTTGCTCTTCTCTGGGCACACTCCAGCACCTCAGTGTCCTTGCAGTGAGGGGCCCAGAACCGGGCACAACACTAAAGGTGTGGTGGCCTCACCAGTGCTCAGTAAAGGGGCACAATCACTGCCCTGGCTCTGGGGACCACGCTGCTGCTGCTACAGGCCAGGGTGCCACTGGCCTTCTTGGCCACCTGGGCACACTGATGGTTCAAGTTCAGCTACTGCCAACCAGCACCCCCAAATCCTTTTCCACTGGGCAGCTTTCCAGCCTGTAGCACTGCATGGGGTTGTTGTGACCCAGCTGCAGCCTCAGCCCATTGATCTAGCTTGTCCAGATGCCCCTGCAGATCTTCCAGCAGATCAACACTTTCTCCCCCCAGGCTGGTGTCATCTGTGAACTTACTCAATCCCGTCTTTCAAATCATTGATATTTAACTGGACCAAATACTGGTGACTGTGCTAACTGGAGGTACCACCACTCACCACAACTTCCTGGATGCGGCCGTCCAGCCAGTTCTTACCCCAGAAAGGGGTGCATCTGTCTATACCATGAGCTGACAGCTTTTCCAGAAGAATGTTGTGGGAGACAGTGTCAAAGGCCTTACTAAAGCCCAGGTAGACAATAACCACATCCTCTCCATCATCTACTACAGGTGGATCACCATGTCATAGGAGGAGACCATGCTGGTCAAGCAGGAGCTGCCTTTCCCAAACTCATGCTGGCAAGGTCTGATCACCTGGTTACACTGTACATGCCACATGATGGCACTCAAGATGATTTGTTCCATGACCTTTCCCAGCACTGAGGTCAGGCTGGCAGGTCTGTAGTTCCCTGCACCCTCCTTACAACCTTCTTGCAGATGGGTGTCAGACTGGCTAACCTTCATGGAATGAAGGAGATGATTTCCTGCTCACACAAAACCTACACATACCCCAAGCTCTCCATTTAAAAACTGTTAATTTAATGGTTGCAGTTAGTTGGGTCAGACTCTACAAACCGATGAATAAACAGCCTATCTCCAATGACATTAATGGACCAAAATTTGGAGATACAGATCTTAATGTTTTACTGCTATACCCCTTCCCCCTGTTCCTACACCTCAGATAGATCTTAGAATACTAAGATCTTTCAATATCTTTAATGAAAGCCAACATCTCAGAAAAAAATAACAAGTACCAGTAAGAATCTAAATAAACAAAACAGAAATTTAATAAGAAATTCTAATTATATAATCCACTATAAAGTTTAAAATATTAACAAATATAAACTTAATATCTTTTAAGATAACAATCATCATAAACATAACTGAATGGTATAAACACATTACAGAATCACAGGATGGGTCAGGTTGGAAAAGACCACAGTAGTTCATCTGATCCAACCTCCCTACTTAAGCAGGGTCATCCTAGAGCACATTGCACAGGATTGCATCCACATACTGATTAGCCAAAATCTGCTCTTTCCTGCAATTGGTTTACAGACTGTATCTGGTTTTTCATTTGAGAATGCCATGCATCAGTCCTTTCTTACCTTTTATCCCATTAATTTCTGAAAATGTACTATTATTGGACTATTCCTTGAGCTTGATTCAACAATCTCAATTAATTGTTGGGTTACTCTAGCTGTAGTCAAGAGTCCTTAATCATGTATTTTATCTCACACTTTTTAACACTTAATAGTACTATTTGCTAGCAGACTAAAGATTTATTTTTTTTTTTTTCCTTTTGAACACTGGTCATTCAATGCTGTTTGATCCTGAAAAGTCGTAAGATACTGTACCTTAGAGCATGAGTGTATTACAGTTAAAGGATCAGACCTGAAAATCTGGTATTGTCTGTACCTGTCCCTATCTCAAATCACTTCGTTTTTTATTCTGGAAACAGGAACTATTTAAAATACTTAAAAGAGGCTTTCACTAAAAGCATCATTCTTATAATTTCTCATGTCACTGGACCCTGACTTTTCTGCAGAAAAGTCACACAATATACATAGTACACAATATTTTAGAAGCCCCATACCTTAACAAATATCAATTCTTAAGTAACAATTTCATTCCAAGAAATAACTTGGAAAATATCATCTTCTTACTGAACAGACCTGCTTTTGGAGAGTACTAAGGCAAATGCTTCCTCACATTACAGTTCAGTTTTTGCCACTCTTTACTGCCATTAAGCCAGCAAAACTAACACAATTTCGCTCATTTTGAGGAATCCCACTCCTGCTCCTGCAGCAACAGTATTATTAACAAGTTCTCTTTGCTCTACATCTTCATTACATCTCTATAGTCCCAATAAACACCACCATTTTTTTCCCAAAATACCTAGGCTGTGCAAGTTTAAATAAGGGCAAAATAAGTCTTACTCATGATGAGTATCTGAAAGAAAAAAAGCACTGCAAAGGGAAAAAAAATAAAAAGACTGTGAAAGATTTAATGAGCTCAAACTATTTAACTTATCAAAGAGAAGAAGTGAAGATCTGAAAGTACCTACCCAGGAAACAAAATTTCAATAATGTAAGCAGCTGATAAGCATGTAGCAAGCAAATGTAGAATTAAAAAAAAACAAACCACCACATAACAGAAGGCAGAGACTAAGCAAACTTAAGACTGGTATGTGAAAAATCATGATTACTTTAAATCTGGGAAAAGTTTGATTACTCTTCTGAAATATTTCATTAAGTATAAGTTATTATGGAACCTAAAGCAGAAAAGCTAAAACTGTATTATAGAGACAGGCCATTTATTTACTCTTTCCATATATTTATCTCCCTTCTGGCAATGAAGATATAAGGTGCCTCAACCTGTCTTTCCTGACTGCTTGTTCATACACAAATGAGTCTCACTCCTTTTCATGAATGCAGAACATCCAGTGCGCTATTTGTAATTTCTTCTGTAATTTCAGCAGTTTCTGAAGGAACTCCAAAGAAACATCTCTAACTACAAAATTTCCTCAGCAAGAGGCCTGAGCTAGCTTCAGGGTTAGTGAAAAAGAGCCATGATGATATGTTGTTACCTATGATGAGATGAATACACTGAAAAAAACTGATAAAAGTGAACTAATGGGTTTTAAAACATGGAATCAACTCATGGAATTAACTGGAAAGTGACAGAAC
Organism: Parus major; assembly: GCF_001522545.3. Lineage (NCBI taxonomy): Eukaryota > Metazoa > Chordata > Aves > Passeriformes > Paridae > Parus > Parus major. The sequence continues at coordinate 50,321,731 of NC_031768.1, read as the reverse complement.
ATAAAGAGGAGCACAAAACCATATGCACTTTTATGTACCTTCAGTATTACACTAAGGTGACTTGCCTACACATCCTAAGAACTAGTCTAACTAAGCCAGCCAGATAAAGAAAGAGTTACAGTGACTTTAGTGTGCTGCTGTACTGAGAAAAAAAAAAAAAAAAAAAAAAAAAAAAAAAAAAAAAAAAAGCATAAAGGAAGATATTTAAACTGAAAATTGTAGGAAAAAATACATTAGATACCTTAAAAATTACCAATCAAAAGTCTTCCATAGTTCACAAACTTAGTAGTAAAAATAATCTTTTAGTTTGCAAAATTAGTGATCATATTTTATTTTACATTTGCAGTTATCTGAATTAAGATGCAGGAAAATATTTGGAGCTCTTTGTCAAATTTTTAAGGGGAACATTTTGATATGAATGATTAGGAGGATGCATAAGTAAATTCCCTTTTGAACTGCTTTCATACTTGAACTCAAACATCTTTAAGAAGGGATGGAAGCAATTATTTCTGTTCTGATAATCTTGAGAAAAAATGGCAGTAGAACCACAAAAGGCAGAGTGAAGAGTATTTTAAGATTCACAGGAACACTCGCTTATCCAAGGAAATTCATTGTAGCTGATCTAAACCGCATGCTCCATTTCAAATGGCTTATAAGATATCAGAGAATGGCACTTGCTAAGACAAAAGCAGTTCAAAGTCTTAAAAAAAAAAGCTAGCAGAGATACAACTGTAATAAAGCTCTTTGAAGCTAGTAAAAGCCTCAAATACAAGCTCATTTAGACATGAATCTATTCTTCTGGAAACCGATTTGCAAACACGAGACGTTTCCAGAGCAGTAACTAAAATACAACATAATTATGTTCTAAATAAAAAGAAGCATTTGATTGTGAGTTTTTTCATGAGCAGGTCTGTGGGCACAGATCTGCGGTGGCAAAAAAAATATGTCTATTAAAAACAACTATCAAAATATTATCTAGCTTTTCAAGAGCAATCATGAACCTGCAGAATTATTCGCTAAACACTAGTGAAGGTTTAATATTTCTCTTTCTTACAGCATGTATTTTCAACAATGGCTACAAGTACAGACAAAAACATTATTTGAATTGGAATTTGAGATAACTACAATTCTTACAGCTACAATACCTTAAAGAACTCATTCTTTCAAAACATGAACCATCATCTCAGAATAGTGATAATAAAATAATAATCACAACAGTAACAGCAGTAGTGAAAGATAGTAATGATAACTTTATTGACTTAAATCTCTCTCCCCCTCTATATCTGCACATATAAAAAGTGTTTAAAGGGTTTCTTAGTATTATAATTAAACAAAAATACCAATAAACTAAATAACTTTTATAATTAAATATACATTAGGGGTGCTCAACAAGTGTGTTTTTATGTAGTTCAGCTTAGAGGTTAATGGCCAGATCTCCTTGTTTTCACCTGAAGTCCTCTTTGCAGTCACAGAAAATGCCAAATCAGTAAAGAAACTTAAAGAATTCAACCAGAAACACAACTTCCAGGGAAAAGGAAGTCATAGCATTAAAAACATACATTGTTCCTACAAATATATGGCAACTATATATATTCACACTTTTCATTAAAATAATTCCTAATTTCAGTGACCGGTAATCCTGACAGGGGCCTTGATCATTTTAAATACAAGATATATTGAAACTAACATTTCATTATTGAAATGTGAAATTGAGATTCCACCTGTTAACTCTTTTACATTCCAGATCATCATGTGTGGCAGGTAATGTAAGTGCTTTAGTAAACTGGTACTGGGATCTTCTAAGGAAGCTATTTGTTTCAGGCAGAAGGGTAGTACATGGTCTGTTAAGTCCATAGGCATCTTGCTACTGCTTACACATTCACTGCACCATAAAGACCCAAGCCATCTATATTCTAGGTATCCCATGTAGCAGTGTTTAAAGCATCATTAACATTGCAACAATAAATATGAACCACTAAAAGCTGCTGAATATTCAGTAATATGTGAAAAAGCAGCATTTGTTCCTGTTAAAAAATGTGCTGATGTTTTTCAAAGATAAAGCAATGCTCAACACCTTTCATACTGGATTGGTTTACCCAATTCTAGACTTCACAAAAAAAAAAAAAGACTTATCACAAATATTCCTAAAACTCCTGACATCTTCAGAAATTCAGACAAAAGACATTCTTCTTGATTGTTCGTCCTAGTAAATCTCAGACATTTCAGAGTAGAAAAATGCCAAAAGAAAAAAAAAATCAATCAAACAATTAAAACAACCTACTAAATTTCACTATATAATAAAGGAGGATCAGTGTGTGTAGCATAATTTACAAAAACAGTGAGACATTATCATAAATCCTGCGGACAACGGAGGAGCTGTAGTTCTTTGGTACTGGGATCATTACACTAAACAGGCAGCAAAACAAATGGCAGAAATGTGTTACTTTAAGATTCCCTGGTTTTTTCATCCAGAAGTTGTAAAGTTATTGCTATAGCATGAAATTCCATATAAGATATGTATATATGGTATACAAGTTATAATGATATCAGAGTAGGGAAAATGCCAGAATTCACAAGCCAAATAATGGGACATCCTACCATAGTAAGGTACTCCTAACTTCCTGAAAAAGTAGCTGTCTTACGACTGCTTGGTGACTTGGCTCCAAGCCCATGTTGTAACCCTATCAACATAAATACTGCCTTCTTTGCACAGCAGACCTTAATGAACATCACTTCCAGCAATACAAAGTACCTTCTCTCCACTGTGGACATTTGGTGGTATATAATATTACCATCTTGACACAGAAAGTTAAGCAGTTAAGCCACTTACAGTTCAAAATACCCCATAAAGTCTACAAACCATTACTGACATCAAAAATGGACTAAAAGAATTAATATTTCAGAAATTCATTAAAAATTAAGAATACACATTTTTACAAGTTCCTATGTTTAGCAGAGTATGTTCTTCTGCCAAATTGTTTCACATTTAAGGAGAAGATTTTTATTCCCAGGAAAATATTGCAAGCTGTAGAACTGAACCACAATTTCTTATCTTCTTTAAAAAAAAAAAAAAATGGATTGCATGTATCTTACAAATTCTTACAACAGGAATTAATTCTACCATTCTACACCATGCATAATATCTAAAATATTTAATAAAAGAAACTTTTCATGATTTATTGAAATGTTCTGCGCTGATTCCTGGAAAATGTTATTTAATCACTGTGATACACCTTAATTCTGAAATTCATTAATTTCTGCAGTTTGACTGTAAAGAAACTGGAATGTTTGTAACCCAATTTCCAGCACTACAACTCTTAAATTCTTAACTCTGAAAAATCCAGCTGTAGACCAAATGCTTCTGACAGAAGTTAGCGTTCTTCATCCCAGTGAAGTGATAGTGAAAAATAAAACAACAGGATAGAAGCCAATCTTTCACCTCAGTATTCTACATCTCTCCCTCCACAAAACCTTCTAATCACATCAATACAACTCCAAATCCTGCCTTCTTCTCTAAAAGCCTCTTTTGGTTATTGTGCAGCTTCAGAAACAAGACTTCTCCATAAGGCAGCCCTCTCTTGTCCATTATTAGCTACTTCTATCCCCTAAAACATCTTAAATCCTCCCTCAGATGTGAATGCCCTCCCCCTAAACTACCATTCCTCATTTAGTTCTCATAGCCTGTGGTTGCTCCATGGTCTCCAGGGTGCCCTGTTGGGGAATCACAGTTCTGCCCTGCTTTCCTTGCCCATCAGGTACCAAAAATAGTTCACTGATGGTGAAGACAGCAGAAGCCAGCACTTATAGAAGATGCCATGTATGCAAGATTCTTAAGTATGGATATGAAAAAGGGGAAGGGGGGGGGGGTTCAAGGATACTAATCCCACTTTATCCAACAACCACCTGAAATCAGTACTGTCTGGATAGAGCTAGTGGACAAAAAAAATATTGATATGTCAGTTAAAGAAAAGACAAATAGAAAGAGCATATGCACAAAAATAGTCTGCAGATAATTTCCAGTGCTCTGTCTGCAACATCAATAAAGCCATCCAGCATCCCTTTAAGACTTACAAGATATCAACTTCTACACACTGTCGTCAAGTTTCCAGATGAAAACACAGTGTAAGGATTTGGTTTTCCTATGTAATTTTGTCCACCTACATAGCTTTCAGTTTTTGCTCTGAATGGCTCTTGTCATTGCCTCTTTCCACAAAAGAAGGGTGCTTTGGGGGGCCGGGGGGTGGGAAGGAGCCAGGAGCTGGAAACAAATGCCTTTAGAATTCCTGAAGATCAGACCCAAAGTAACTAGCTGTAGCAAAACCCAGCCTGCTCTGCTTTAGCCAGACTGAAGGCAACCACAGAAAGAAAATAAGAGAGATTTCTTTTCTTCCCCTCTTCCCTCCCCTTTAGAAGCACTAACAACTTTTCCCTTCTAGCTTAGCCACTGAAGGAGGAAAGTGATAATCCCTTTGAAATTCAGCACTTAACACCTATATGGTAGGTGATAATTGCTGCATTCCAAGAGGATTAGCACAGTGGAACCTACTTTACAGTGAAGTCAGACCATTCTGAACAGTGAAGTTTTCCTAAAACCATGCCTACTCAGGGAAATCTTAAGTTTCCCACTGTTTCTGGGTAGACAAGCATCTTATAGCTTCAGATGTGTTTCCATCACATCCGCAAAAAGCCACTCAAGAAACAAACTGGTGTTTAAAACAGCTAGAAGAATAGAGTATTCCTAAAGAAGTGCAAACTAATATCATTTTATTGACACAGCTTGAGGAAAATGCTACACAGGCTAACTTTTCTTACAGACAGTAGAATATTTCCATCATCATTAACATTTGGCAGAAGTATTGTGAATTAGGTCCTCATAGTAAAACAGCAGTCAGTAATTTAATACTGTACCAGAATCCAGAGGCCTTACTTACACTGTCTGATCCTGCATAGCTAATAGGAGATACATTCTATACTAATGTTGGGCCACTAACAGGGAAAAAACAGTCGCCAAAAAAGCAAGAGGCATGACTGGTACAAGTCCACTCAAAAAAGAGAATAATTTAGGGCTTTCAGTCCAGCAGCAGAGACACAGACTGCAAACTAAGTTCCAGAATCCTTCCACTGCGCAGCACCTCCCAGAGAGTAGAGGATGCTCTGTAACAAGTGGGCTTCTCTCCCCAGACAAGGCAAGATATTCAGGGCATGGAGGACGGTGCATGCCCATGTCTCACCTTTCTCTGCCACCAGAACATGGCCAGAGGGAGCATCCAAAGGAGGAAACCAATGCTCTACCTCAGACACCCACCCCATTTGTTTTGCAATACACATCAGGACAGTTTGCCAAGTAAAGCAGATTTCCAAGAGAGAGAGGAAAGTGGCTTCCACTGCCTTCGTACATTTTTCTTTCAAAGATTTTACTCCTCCCTTCATTACAGCTCACCTTCCTCCTGTGTCCTCCTTTTAAATACACCATTAAAACCACTATGTGTAATCCACAGATCATCTTCTAGGCTAGGCTTGGGGAACTGCCGTTTGGATGCAGGAAAATTTCATGGCAGACAGGATAATCATACATAAAATTGAAGATAGGTTTTCCCCACCCCTCCACCCCCATCATTCATTTCTTTCCCCATTGCCCGATCACTTGTAGCAACACAACTGCCGATGAAAGCACAGGGTGATCTGTTTTCTCAAAACAGATGAGGATTCATAAAAATAATGAAGGGGAGAGAGGAAGCAGGGGGAGACAGCATTTTCAACCTAGACCTGATCCTGTGCCGAAAATGGTCACACACAGCTGTACAGGAGTGCGATCAGGATGCCTGGAGGAAACAGAAGAAAGACAAAATTATCTAAACAAGCCCTGCTATCAAAAAAGTCTGTAAATCACAGCTTTACCTCTACAGAAGGAACATAAGAAACTGAGACCTTTTAACCACTTAAGGAACCATTTATCTGATTCTTTTACCTATCATATTTATGTGATACATTTATTAACACATCACCAACCAATACATGGATTTATTTAATACTTGCTTTTCATTAACTTTCAAGTTGCCATTATTTCCTCTCTGTATGAATGCTCCAGATATTGATCTTCACAAAAGAACAACCCCTTAGCCAGCCAAATGCCATGTATTTTAAAGGAGAAAAAATATCAGTAAAAGTTTAATACGTTAAACTTGCTTATGTAAAAATCTGTTTATCAACACATATTAATTTTTCTAAATTTCTCAATTTAGAAATTGAAAATTTCTAAATTTACAAATTTCTAAATTTGTAAAGTATACCTCAAGTTTCCTTGTTTCACTGCCACACATTGGAGACTGAACTGAGAAAAGCTGCCAGCTGTAAATGTCAAGATTACTCCCACCATTTTACTGATACTCTTTTCCATATAGCCCTCAGATCCTCTGATCATCATATATGGTAAGTGAGCACTTAGGAGCAATGTCAAAGAAACTATTTCAACATCCAGACAACTTTCAAAACCAGACAACTCTTAAAGTGAAGATAACTCCCAACAGCCAAGTAGATTAAAAATGGTGACTGAAGACAGAATTTCCTCCTGGGCAAATTGCCAATTGTTTTTTAAAGGTAAACTCCAGCTTTTAATTATCATGAACACTCCTCCCTGTGAGCATTGCCACTGCCTGGATCCTCTTAAAAAGGAATAAAAATGGCATCCCATGACTGTGCTGTGGAGCTTGGATTTCCAGCAAACACAACAGAGAAATTGCAAACTACTGCCTATAAGCAGAGCTGTAGAAGTTGAACTCTGGTATAACCAAAAGGAAAAACATTTTTCAAAAGCAAACAGTGCCACAGTCAAGTGAATATAGAGTGAAACAGGGGTAAAGAAAGCACATTTAATCCTGATTACTTTTCCTAATGGTAGTTTTTACTAGCTACTCATTCTTCTGGTTCTGTAAATTAAATTCTCTACTAAGAATGCTAAATCAAGTATGATTAATATCTTCTGATTTAGCTCCCCTTCCTCCCTCAGTTCAAAATGAAGTGAAAGTTATCCTCAGCCTGGCCTGTCATGGTGGGCAATGGTCCAAATCAAGAAAACTGGGTCAAGCATCTTTTAAAGCCAGTATTATATTCTTTAGCTTGAATAGTTATCTTTTTGTTTCTGATACAATACTGTTTCACACAAGATTTTGAATAATACTGTTTTCCTAAGAGTGGAAAATTAACATGATAATAATGAAAACAATATACATCCACTTGTCTAAAGTAATGTCCATAACACGATTATCTTCTTTTTTTCCAATTTATATGTCTACTGCAACATTTTATAATTATTAGAAGATACTCCAGGGCATATGTTGTGCTGGTGTACAGCGACTTCTCTGGTGGCTGAAATCATTCAGCCTGTGGACTCGTGAATCACAAAGCACCCACGGCTTAGCAAATCCTCCCATGACACATGTCACGTCGTATCTCATTGCTTCAGCACAGTCCTTAGCCACACACTTCACTACAGATGGGCTGAGCACTGCTGACATCACACCCCCCAAATTCCTCCCTGCTCCCCACCTATCAAAAGCACAAGACATTTTTCTCTGGGTTAGGCTGGTACCAGACTATTTGCAGGGATGTCTGAATTTTGTTGCGGGGCAGATTTAGCAATTCCCAGCAGTCTTTAGTAGGTGTTTAAAAGCACCTCAAGTTAGCCGAGCAAGTCATCTGCGTGGGGAGAGTACCAAGGAGTTCCTCCATCAGACATTCCTGGGAGGTGCCTGCCCAATAGCAGTGGGTACAACCAGCGCTCTAATCACTGTTGAAATAATTGATAGCGCTGTCTATCCACACTATGACAGACAAAAGCTGAAATGTATTAAACATAGCAATCCATCATCCCGCAGATGGGTAGCAGGAGCCAACAGAGTTCAGAGGGAGCGACTCCTGCTGCTAACAATGGCTGAAGTACTGACAGTTCACTGCTCCTCCTTGCTCCTCGCCAGGCTCTTCTCCCAGCTTCCCAAGAGCGATAAATGAACAAACAGTCCACTGAAGAAGAAGGATTTAAATGCTCTAGGCTGCTGATAGCTATTATTCCAACTCGGAATGTCTACAAACAAGCTTAATGAGATATCAGTTCCCTTCTTTAAAATTAAAAGAATTTAAAAAAAGAGATGGCTACATTAAGGAATTGTGAATTCAAGTAAAGTAAGAACCCTCCCCAAAAAAATGCACCAAACTTAAAATTGTTAGGTGTGTAAATCTCATCTGAATATATGAGAAGCTGATGAGCTAAATATCTAGCACTGGCAGCTGGCAGCTGGAGACAAGCTACAAACAACAGTGCTCCAAATTAAGAAGTAATTTATGTGGAATACATCATTATTTTAACATGAAGGATACAAAGCTTTAAAGGGGAGAGGAACTGCTAGCAGACTTAAAGAAAAGTAAGTCCAGAGCAAAGTAAAGCTATTTATGAAAGTTGATTTTTCTTTCCTGACTTATTTCTTGTAGGACACATGAGTCACACAATATAGCCAAAGGAAAAACTGCAACTGCTAACACCACATTAGTAAAGTATAAAAGGGAAAGACACTTTTCTTAGCATTTCAGCCTTGTCATTTCCAATTTTCTGCTCTTTGGACATGCTTGTATTCAAATTCTGGAACATCTATTCAGCATATCAATCCTAATTAGACAATCTGGGTCTGGAAAGGATGAGAGCTGGGTCATTTGCATAATTTAATCATAAATACTCACTGATACATATTTCCAAATGCATTTGTACAATTATCTTTTCATCCTTGGGGCAATGGTATTAATATGATTAGGCAATATTTCTGGAAAAAACAGACAAGTATGCACTCTTTTTAACTGCAGCTTAGGGCGATATGAAAAATTAATTAATTTCTGAAGAAAATCAATTTCTGTACGTGACCACATTAGACATTGCTAAACCAAGACACAGAGTCCTTTCTCAATCAGAACATTTTGTCATTCTTTTCCAAATTCTGATTGTTATATGAACATTTCAATAATAAAACTGCTAGATTATTTAAATTATCTTAATGCATAGGCATGGAAAAGTGACTATTTCTTCCTTCGTGTTACCCCGACAGACATAGTGTTTTAAAATATGTATTGTTTGACCAGTCAATAGGAAACCTTAGCATTTGGTCTGAACTCATCTTATGTGATCTTTTATTAATGCACATTATACCGATTGAATTCAAGGACAGCAGGAAATAATTCAGCTCTGAAAACCACAGCTGAAAAAAAAAATAGAATTATGCTAACCGAAAGTATTTTAAAATTAATATAAGGTTTCTTCCTTGTTTGTTTTGCTACAAAGAATTAGATAAGGTGTTTCTTCAACAGAAGCATACACATTACAAAAATGTTGTGACATATGTGGGATACAGCCAAGCACCCAGGTGGCTAATCTCATTTTTAGAAGAAAGATACTGCTTTGTATGTTAATTGGTGCAAAAAAAAAAAATTACATTTATGTTTTTATATGTACCATCTTTATTTCTTCTCAATCAACAGAAAAAGTAGAAATTACTGCATGCAAATGTTCAATATTCATTTAATTTGCATGAAGGTGCTTGAACAATTTTTTTATTCTAACAAGCTCATTTTTCATGCGTTTTGTCTTTCATCCTAATCTAGCATCTGTCATTCCTTTTTGAAGTTATTATCGGCCCAATTCCCTCTTGGACATGGTTGCTGGGTGACCGGTATCTTAGCACCCACTTTGACAGGAACAGATGTGAATCTGATCAAGAGATTTCCCATGAGTACCTGAAATCACAAACAACTTTCGGGAAAAACAAACAGCCTTGCTGTCACCGTCCCTCTCTCGCCCTCCTTCCCGTCCCTTCCCCCATACCCCCAAAAAAGAGTACGAGAAAGTTGATGCAGAGTTAACCACCATCATTAAAAGGCATTATTATCTGGCAGGTGAGCTCCCCGAACACCTCTCTAGCTGCTTCTGCCTTCAAACGCCAACTCTCAGCTTTAAGTTTTAATAACCCCCCTTTGAATACTTACAAAGACGACTGTTTGTTTCTAAGGTCACCGTCTTCTAAACATTCTCACGTTGAACCTGTTTTCGTCACTTGAATGCTCTCATTTAAATCAATGGGATTACTCGTGTAAGCAAATTTCACATGCACACAAGCACCCACCAGTTGTTTTATAACACCTAACTCACATTTTGATTACAAATAATGTTCTTTGATCGCTCCCACACTTGGTTGCAGCTGTCTGTGAAATTCCAGCTTATGAAAACCCTGCTAGATCTGCTATCTGAGTACCAGTGCTGATAATATTTAAGGATCTGCATTAATATTTAAAAATAAGTAATTTTATTACTTTAAATCATCCAACTGAGATGCTATAGGCAACAGGACTCCTTGCACAAACCAAAGCTTCCAGCTTGCAGGATTAGGATTCTACATATAACCCAATATCATAGTGACTATATTCATCGCTGCACACAGGATATGGAAAAATAGGAAGAAACAGGAATTACAGCTGTATACTTCTGAAATAAACTTAGAACCATAAAGAACATAAATAAGAATTTTCAGATTAATTGTATTACTAAACAAAACATTTTTTTTTTATTCACATTTAACATCTCTGCCATAAGAATCTCGCTCAACATCAAAATCAATGGTAAAGCTTATTTCTTCCTGCTTGCTTTCCCAGGCACTACTCTAAACATAGCCCTACTTAACGAAGAGGAAGGACACAGTTGTGATCCAAAGACTGAAAATTTGATCATACATATGTAAACTTGTAAGGCCGCATGTGACAGCAACAGCGGATAAATTTGCTTTAACATGCTGTCAACCAGCCTTTCACTTCTGCCTCTTCACGATGCTACTCTTCAGCATGTTCCCAGCCCCATAGCCTCAGGGCTCTTGTCCCTACTGCTACTGCTAGGGTTAGCAACTGCTCCCACTAAGCATCCTCTGTATCTGGAGTTTTCACAGTGTCTCATAAAATACAGCTTCCATGAAGAATTGTAAATTTACATCTTCTTTTTTTTTCCAAATCCAGACAGGTGTGTGAGAAGAAGAAAGCAACCAAGAGAAGAGGAAAGAGAAAAGAAGAGTTTGAATTTTCAAAGATCTGAATTTGTTTCTTCATTCTTAGTTGTTGTTCTATGATCAAAAAAGATAACAAAGGGATTTTTTTTCCTCTCTAATTTAGATGCAAGGAGAATTTAAGACAAACATTTCAATCCCAATGAAGAATTTATTGCCACCTATAGGTGATCTTAAATTTAATTTAATTTCTCTTATTTACTACCAAAATCAGAAAGCAGCCAAAATGTTTTATTTGTAGGTCAAAAGCCTTAGACTACTCTGATCTAAACTTACTCTGGATACAGTAAAATTCAAAGAAATCTTCTACCCAACTTGACAACAGAACTACAAAGAAAAAGCCAAGCAAGTAAGAAAACTCTTTAAGCCCCTAATTGTAACTGAACCCCTCTACCTCCCATTAAAAGTCATGTGAGAACAAAACCACTTGCTGTGTCTTGGAAAAAAAAATCCCTCATTCTATCCACTTAGGATATCAGCACTACATAGCAGTCAAACTTGTTGATGGTACACAATGTACACATTTATAATAAATACATAATGGTGATAAGTAATCACCATTTAGAAGACCTGCCTTGCTCTTTGCCAGTCAAAACAAAAGCAAGCATTTGATAATGTCCCTATAATACCTCATGAAGTTTGATTATCCAGACTGGCAAAGTCATGAATAGCTCAACACAAACTGCAGAGAAAAATTCATTGGTATGATAACCAAACAACCAAAGTAAATCTTCTTACTTGTCTTGGTAACACCCTTATATCCATTTCTCACCTACCAATTCTTTTTACCCAAGCCAAAAAAGGGACCACAAACTCAGAACTAGGCCCCTCTGCCACGTCCACACTGACAAACTGAAAGCCTATAGCCAGAGATCATCAGCTGAGCTGTTCAGTTGATCTGGAGTGTTAAGATGGCACTAAAGACAAAAGCATCTATACTAGATTAGTAGTATCCAAATTTGTCGCTCATTCACTAGAAACAGGTAGACTTATGCAGGCACTTAATGCCAATTTCAGCACTGAAAACACATTTCAACGACTGGAAAGACTGACTGAGAAGTGGAAAAGAAGGTGAAAGCAAAACCTGGGAAGTCTGCAGAGCCTCTGTGGGATAGGAATTGCTGAGGCAATCTCAAACTGAACAGAACACTCAGTTTATGAAATAAATCAAAATGCAAGCTAATTCTCATTTTCATGTGACCCTCTAAATGTTTAAACTAAGGAACCTTTCCATGTCCTTAGGGCCCACTATTTCAACTTAGCCAGCATAGTCCAACCTGGCAATACACCATCAGGAGCACTTGGACAGCATAAATACCATACCACCTCACCACAGAGAGATAAGCACTCACCCTGGGGTATTTAGGCTTCTAGCTCAAACCAAAGTACTGAAGGAAGAATGCCGTGGGAGCATCTACTCATTATTTTAATTGATTCCAAGACAAGGAAAGATGAACCGTGATTTCCCAAATCCCAAAATTTTAGTCCAACTAAGGGAAGGAGAAAGGAAGAATGGAGTCTTGGGACTCGTCTTGTGAACTGTGTCATTGGGTAACTCCTTTTGACCTCTGAGCCACAGTGTCCCACGTTCCAGGTGAGTAGCCCAATATCGGCAGAGCCGCCCTCTTCTCTATAGCCCATACAACATGTACTGACTGCAGTCACTGCCTCCTCTATTTCACATGCAAGGAAACAAAGCCTAAGTTACTAAACCAAGAGGAGAGTTCATGGCTTGAGGATTTAGTCCATACCAAACAAATTCTATAATTTAAACTTTTTGCAGCTTAATTATATTGAGAAACCATTAGATATTTTAAAGAATTAGAATACTGAACTGTTAAATATTAGGCAATTGACCCATACCCAAGGTAAAACAAGTTTCTAAAAATGTCCTCAGAAAATTTTAGCAGAAAAACAGGTGTAGAAGAAAATTCAAATGTGACCCGTAAGGCCCCAGAATTTAGAAATGAATTGGGATCAGTTCATCCTTTTCCCATGAGGTAACTTGTATAAATGTAATTCTATGGTTTCATAAAACCAGGTCAAGTTTCTGTCCCCTGAGGTCCTTTGGCAATTTGAAGCATGGCAGCACTTTTTTCTGGCTACAAGTTCAAGTCTGCATGCGTTCTGGATTTTTGAAAGGAAGCGATTAGCCAAGCTCAAAAGACAGACCCATCCTGTTCAGAGCGCACTTTCCACACAGAAAACTACTTACAGGGGTGAAACACCATTTCAGAGAACAGTGTTTAGAACTAGTTGGTTCTGCATTTTTCACCTCTAAAAAAAAGTTTCTTTTCTCTCATCAGCTGGCACACCAAAGAGCAGACAAACTTACCACGTAACAATGCCAGCAGTTTTAACTAAGGACATTCTTCTTTCCTTAAATGTCAAAAACTTCTACTCATGTAGTCATACTTCAGAGTATTTCTGAATACATGCATTTCATAGCTATTATTTTATTACTTCTCATGATATCACTGTAGTGTTCTAATTTAAGTATTAAGACATGTAAAATAAGACTCAATGAGACAAAATCACAGAAGGGGTCAGCAGAAAAGATGAAACCTCTGCTTGGCAGACCTACGTTAGCACAGGCTCAGCAGCAGAGAGTTAAGGCAGTGGAGGCTACACTCCTTTAGGAACAACCTGAAATTGCTCTGTTTAACACCACATCCCATCCACTCTGTCATAGGGTCTGACTTTTATTGCAATGAGGCCAGAATGATAGTGGGTTGAGTCTGACCACTCAGTTGAGCAACAAAACCTTCTGTGTGTGGGACCACACGTTTTCTGGGTCAACTAAACAGATTCAAAGAGCAGAGGAAGGATAACAAAGAAATTCAGGTTGTTTGAGCAAACTTCTCAGTATGTAAATCTGACATGTACAAACTACAGCAGTGGGCTGCTTTTTCTCAAGACAAAATCCACCTTTTCCTCCACTCTATTGAGATGGTGCCAGAGAAGCTCTGAACAGTAAAATTTGTTGAAAATTTATTAATTTTAAGCAATGTCCCACCTGTTGTACCTCCAGGTGGCCTCAAGCCAACGCAACAGCTGTGGCTATCCCCAAACATGTTGACTAAAAACCTCACTGATGCCCTCCCCAGGAAATGCTATGGCTCCTTTCTTACACGATTTGCATGCACGCTCCTGAAACAGCTATATGATGGTAAATTAGTATTTCTAATACATTTCTCTCGTAGTTTCTCAAAACTGTGTTTTATACACAGCTATATGTTAAATTGTAAATTACTGTAGCAGGAGCTTCTTTTTCTACTACTGTCGTTTTTGACATCGTATTTCAGCAGCAAATTAATTTCAAAGGGAACCAGTAGACTCACAAACCATCTATAATGCCCAGCAATACAAGACAAAAATATTTTATTACCATTTAATGTTTCTTTTTTAACCTGGCCTGTTAAAAGTTATGAGTATCAGCTTAAAAAAAATCCGTAACAAACCAAAACCAAACCATCCTGCTTTGTATTAAAACAATAGGCAACACAGCTCACACCAGAATCGTGAAATTAGGCTTTACTGGTAGATACAGACATAGAGAAATAACAAAACCCTATGTGTCACTATGTTGCAGGAACTGCTCTAAGAAGCTAAGAGAGAAATTTATTTTAAAAGAAGGAAAAGAAGAGAGAACATTGGACTTCTAATTTCTATTAGTCCTTGTTATATATTTAATACCACCTGAGGTATTTTCTTTCCCCCATGCAGTAAATTGCTGTTAAGGAAACAAAAGATAATTGAAAAATTATTTCACTTCCTTCCCAGCAAACTACCAGTGAGAATCAGCACAAAAATGTGAAAAGTAACAACCATGGCACATATCTTGGGAGCATGTATTCCCTTCAAAAAAGGACAGGCTGTATCTGTACTACAAAAATTAATAGAAAAAACCCCAGCAGAGGGTATGAAGCCACAGGTTATACCAAATTCTGATACTCATTCCTACAAAGATACTGCCTTGATTTCCTAAAATTAATTAATATGAAAAAATGCTCACAAAAACACTAAGATGGCATTAAATGTATGATGCATTAAAAAATGCGTCATGAATCTGTTTTATGCCACAAGAATTAATTTACAAGAGGCTAAATTTTCAATGCCTTCAAACTGCCCCTGCAAATGCAAGAACGTATACAGCAATCCAGCTTCCAACCTAAGATGTCAACTGATTCTTTTATAGCACTTCCAAATATATTTTGCATATGCTTGGTTTAAAAGATACGTGTAGGCTATTGAAAGCAACAGGATTATCTGCATTCTTGAAGTTACACATGTGGTTTAAAACCACAGCACTGTTATTTTAATGTAAATAACTAAGTCCTACAGGTGACCTTGTTCAACAAAGAAAGGTTTTTTACAGCAGGCCAAGAGATTGGAAACAAATTTTATGCTTCATAAAGACAGATAATGTTGTCATCCATTAAAACATGATATAAAACCAATTAAAGTATTAGGTTTATATTTTTACCACATTTGGAAAAGAATAACTAACAAATAATAGCTTTAGTAAATTTTTAAGGAATGCTCAAACTATCAATAAGCTTTGACTAGATCTATTACAAAACTGTACAAACTGTACAAAACTGTAACACATAGTTTGTACTTCTCTTAAAAATACAGTATCTGTTACCAGAAAGCAGTTTTTTTCTGTCCCATATATAAAATCATGATCTAGCTCTTTAAAAAAAAAAAAACCAAAAATACTAGGAAGTATGAGAACAATACGAAATCAAGGTTGCAAAAAATATTATTAAATAGTAATAAAATATATTACCTGTTTCCATTATATTTACTTTATATAACTGCTTTATTTTTGATTCCTTACAACCATTTCGTGCAAAATGAAAAAGCAAAGCATTTCTCAGATGTAAAATTCAAAAATGGTTTCTACCGTACAACTTGTAAATATAAGCATATGCTGAGAGACATGTCCCAAACAACAACTTCTACTCCAAGGGTAAAATACCTATTACCTGTTCTCAGTACAGCATCATTAACAAGTGCTCTAACACGAACATTCAGAGTTATGAACTTCAATCATGGCACCGTAACATTATAAGTATATTTCAGCTGTCAGTTATGCTGAAGCATGTGCAGCAGTCCCACGTACTCCCATTCTTCCCCTTCTCCCCACTATGTAACTCTTGTTACTTTGTCAGTCAGGTAATCTGTATGCACACCTACTGTGCCCTCTCATTCAGTCATACAATCTAAGGATCAAAATGAATGTAAAAAAATACATCTTAACAGCTAAGGTGCACTTTTTTCAGTATATTTAGTATCACATAAAATTATAATGTGAATAAGAAAACTAGTGTGAAAGCTTTGCTTGAACCCGAGCTTGTTTTGGATCAAAAGGAATTTAGGCATAATTTAGCCATTTGGCCAATTCAGGGATTAATTCCATAAATTATAAGGATGAATAAAATTTCGTTACCAAAACATCTGTTTATTTGAAAAAAAAATCTAGTTGGTGTGGCAAGGTGCACTGAAAAATTTTAGTTTCACCTGCTCCATTGTTCCTGGACTATAGCTAATTTCAGCCTTTCAGTGGCCATAAAATCCCACTGTTTGATATTTGCAACAAAAAATATACTTCTTTTTCATACTGAAATAGCTTTCTTCTTCATGATGAAGATGCAAAATATGTGGGATGCAAAGACAATATCTAAAATAAATTAGTTTTGGAGTGAACTGGGTACCTTTAAACATAATAATGAACAGAAAGTTATGTTAAGTGTTACCCACACAAGTATTCTCAGGACCACACTATAAAAACTTTGGAATATTTTACTGCATCAAAAGTGTAATTTCATGAACACTAACCAAAAAAAGCTTATATTATTTCAAAATGTTTATGCCCATAACTAATAAAAATGTTTAGATACAAACAATTTAGAAGACTTTTGTATTCAGTTCTGTAAACTGTATTGTATATATTCATCCACCTGCCATAGGAGGATGTTCACCCTAAAAGCAATTATTACCAAACATTGTTTAAAGCAAGGTGAAATAAAACATATTTTGTGGTCCATTTCCTCGGTCACAACTCATGCAAGCAGTTCCATGAGTTTTGGTGGACAAATCCTGAACTACTGCTCAGGGTTTGCTTGGTCCAATGTCCCATCTCTAGAAGAGACCTATAGAAATTCACAGAGGAAAAAGCAAGTTTTTAGTATTTTCAGAGTTATCCTCCCCCAGCATAGCTTCCCAGCTAATCCCTATGAGTGATTTAGAGTGAAAAATTCCAAACTGGGACAGAATCAGATGGTCAAAAATTGATCCTTCCTCTCATGAAATTGAGTGACAGCATTTTTCTACTTAATGCTACGGAAAATATACTATTACCCTTTTACCCTTTTTCCAAAAAAACAAAAACAAAAACAAACAAACAAAAAGTTTAAAACAGTTCACAGTTATTAACAATCAATGCTAAGATTCCATATTTTGTAGCTTACACTTGAATATACTGTACTGCCTGTGAAATGAAACATCAGCACTTGTTAGGAGATGCCCCTGGCTGAGCACAGTATCAGATAAATAAGTAGAACATAGTGGGTTAAGGATAAAGTTATTCCTCAAAGCAAACTGGATTTTATCATTTCAAGTCACAGACCTATCTTGATTCTAAATATAAAGACTTCTGGTTTATGTTTCAGGATTTTTGAAAATAATTTAAATGATAATGGAAAAAGAAAAATTCTTCCTTAATTCACACTGGAGAAATTATCTATATATGAATTAACTCTCTGGATCATAATAGCTTTTTGCAGATGACTCTTCAGCTGTATCGTTTAAATACATATTTAGGCAACTAAAAATTTACTGTCAATTCCTATTATGTCAGTCCACATTATGGCGCTGTTACAGCATGCACATTTAAAGATTATTGAAAAAATTACTGTTCATGTGCAGTGTATAATTTGCAAAAGGTTAATCACTATTTTAAAACAATGAATGGAATTAACTCATAATGCAAAGCAGATGCCCCAAACGTTATTTTTAAAACAAAACATATTTAACTTATAAAAGAACAAAGAGGATCTAAACCCAGTCCTGTTACTTAAAACCAGACAGGCATCATGGTTGTTTCGGACTCTTCTTTCACTGGCTCATACAATTCAGATAAAACTCAGTAGTTTCTGACTACTCTCTGCTATCCTGCAGCCATTAATGAATTTTTACAGCTAAGCTTGTAAAGCTCCTCCATGACTAGGAAACACTGGCAATGGTGAGAGATTTACTTGTACCAGACCAGCAAGAATTGCAGTAACAATTTAATATAGCAATTAGGTAGTTCAAAAGGAAAATATTAACATTCAATCTAGTGTATGAAAATTCCCTGTTTTGTACACAATTCACTTTACATGACCAGTCCCAGAGATGGGCAAAAACAGCCATCTGGAGTGATCTAGGAGCAGGGGAAAACAGAAGACATACTAAATGGCAGTCAAACAAGATCAGCATTTCGGAACAAATATTCGGAACCCACTCCGGATTACAGAATATCACGCAGGACAAACTGCAAGTAAGAGTGCATTTTGGTTTGAGGTGCTGAAGGGGGGCAGAGAAGAAGCCCTGGGTGGGTGCAGCAGCCCCCCAGCACAGCCCCTAGGGACACACTGTGGGGCACTTGCTGCATGCACCCAGGGGGCTCAACAACCCCAGGCAGGGGCCTGAGGTTCTAGAAAGAGTCTGGAAGCCTGAGACTGAACCAAACATTTCAACAGAGATGAAATAACAAAGCTATCCATATAACCCTTTCTTGTAAATTGATATAAACCTGACAGTAAAACTGTTCTTTTACATAAACTTCATCTGTCAAGAAAAGATTTCTTAATCTAAAAAAAAAAAACAAAAACAGAAACAAAACCACACAAAACTTTACCAATATTCATAGCTATAAGATAAAGAGGAGTTAATCAAATTGAATCCTTGAGGAAAATCACGTGAAGCAATCAGGGAAAAAAATGTCCCCCTACCCATCACTAGCAGGCCCTCACCTCCCTGCACGGGAACTGCCTCGACAGGCAGCCAGCGTTCACAGAGAAGTGTTCCCTTCCAAAGTATCAGATACCCTGCTGCTGCCAGCGGCTAAGTATCAGATTAAAGGGATAAATAGTTCTGTTCTGTTGCAGTAAGTACGGTCCAAGGATCTCAGCTTCTAAACTACAATATTTACCATTAAATATATAATGTATGATAGATATTAAAGTATTGTTCTTATGAGCAACTGGAGTCTTTTATTTTGTTTAAGTCTAAAGAAACCACTTCCAAACCTTTCAATCCTTCTTTATAGTTATTACAATTTATCTTCTGGCCTTCCAGAAGTCATCTTTGCTTGTAAAGCCTTCCACATTTCTGCTGATTGTATTTTAATAATCTGTGGCAAGAAGGAAGGTCATCAATATAAACCACAGGTACTATATATTTGACATTCCTTCCAGCTGCACTTGCTGACCTGTTCATTTAAAGTATCTATGATCTGCACTAAGCTATCTGGGTGAGATACTCCTTTAATTAATACAAACAGGAGAAAAAAGAAAAGCCATGCAAGCATGCAGTATTCAGTAAACAAGGACATGCTAGGTCCACAGAATTTGAGAGAAGCAGAAGCTAGAAAAGAGGGACTGAATAACTGCCGTGTAAGATGGGCTTTGAGGAGAATTGTTTCATGTTCAGCATCTTTCCCCTTTATACTCAAAAATCAATTAGATTGTCTTCCAAAAATTGTAAATAGCTTCCACGGGCTGCAAATAATTCCCCGTTTCAAGTATGAATGTCAATTAACTCATTCAAAATCATCTTCAAATGTCAGGAAAGATTAACATATCCTAGTCACAGAAGGGAGGTCAGAAGAAAGCGCACGCTTTTAGCCTTTACTCGGGTGGGCACAATCCAAAGTCAGCCTAAGTCTATGGGAAAACTCCAGAAAGGAACCCAGCATGGCAAAATTCCACAACAAGTGCTCAAAACACAAGAGACCAGAAACAATCTGGGATCAATAGCTTCCAGGTCATTAATCCTAGGCAGGTGACACCCAGTGCACACTTCGCTACTCTCTTTCACCCACACATTCAAGAAACCTGACTCGACTGGCATCTAGTAGCTCTAAATATTTTCCATGTTTTGCCTTTATCCTTCCCCTATTTGTTTGGCATATGGCTTTCTAGCATCCCATTAATGTCAAACCGTTTAATCGGAATGTAAGCTAAATGCACAGTTTGCTATTTCCTGGATTTCTGTTTGGCAGCCAATGCTTTTTATGAGGAAAATAAAAGCAAAGGTCAGTATGACCAGAAAAGAAAAGTCATCTTCCATAACGGAAGCTTAGTTTTCCAGTGAACTGATACACGAGCCTAATTTAGAAAAAGGTCCTTTAGTATCATGTTATTATTAGTAGTATCACAAATAAACACAGAAACCAATTCACTTTACAGACCTCCACATTAAGCATTCAATAGAAAATCCCTTGGTGTTTTATTGATTTTTGTTTTATTGATTTTTTTAAATAGCAATATCACAGTTAAAATGCATCGTTTTGGTGAAACACATCTAAAACTTTTCCGTCTCAAAATAAGTTACTACAAATTATTTCCACAGCAACTGGCAACTAACGATTCAATCCATTTAAAGAACAACAAAGTAGTGGCTTTATTTGGATGCCTTTTTTGATTAAATAACATATTAACCTTGATGAAGCTTTCCAAAAAGGGATTAGTGTACTCGAGTGCATCAGCTGATTATGAGACAAATATAACAGTGATAAGATGCTGGTTTGAAATTTTTGAATCTGATGAGTATAACAATTTAGCCGCTAGGATGGAGTTGGATCCTCCAGTTTCCATCTCAACAGGCAAGTGTCCACCCGGGATACAAAAAGACATCACCCAGCTAAAGTATGCAGTAACTGGGAGTCAGGAAAGGTCGCTTAAATCACTAAACTGAGTAGACAAAAATACCCCGCATAATTACTGTAATGTCAGAAATAATTAAAAATAATTTGTAAAGAAAGAAAAATTAAATGTATTAGAGGGGAAATCCAGAAAGCAAATACAGATTTATCTTCCCATTATATCATCCATTTGGACCAAAACTCACTGACCCACTTAGCTTTACTCATCTGTACTGTAATAATATATTTTGCATACCTATTGTATATCCTTTCCATTAATTTATTTGCTTAATGAATGTATAAGTAAGTCTACTACAATTACGCTTTTTAAGGGTCAAATCCTACTCACTTCTGAACCCACTACTGTAATTTCTACTTCACTGTATGATAACACAGCAGACCTCAGGAACAGCTGAAACACAGCCGATTCTGCACTGTTGACATAATCAAGCCATGTTACTACCAGGCTGCCAAACCCTTTTATAACCCTGCCAAGTCCAGGAGTTGGTGTCTCCATACACCCCCAACCGTACTCCTCCCCTCCCCCCCCCAAAGAAAAAAAAATAAAGTTTCTGTTTTTCTTAGTTTTATATGTTCAAATTAAAATTCACACGGTTATGACTGTGACAAAGTAAAACTTCTATGAGTTTATTTTAAGGACCAAATCTTGGAACTCTTGCAGAGTTGTTGCGAGTTACACACCACACAGACACACACACACACACAGAAAAAAAAACCCAACCCAACAATTGTCTAAGAGCAGCTATTAATATTCATGTTGATTCCACATGAAACAACAGCAGAGTTACCCGAGCAGCTACAGTTATGTCAGCGCTTGGAAGTTATTCCAGGCTGTTTTGTCCTGCTGCCCTGAATATTCAGGAACTTCAACAATCCATCCAGCAACTGCTACCGCAGAATAAGTGCTCTGCTTCGCCTGGCTCTATGCTAATAACTGCCAGGCACCCTGGGCTGAATCGGGGGGGATAAAGGGAAGGAGGAGGGGATGTCACACCCCCCGCCATTGGGGACGGGACGGGACAGGCAGGAGCACGGCATCGCATGGGGTTAATTCCCCACGTGTTGGTTGTTGCTGCACCTTGAAATCTGACAATAGGAAAGTGAAACGAGCCCGGTCTGTTTGTTTGGGTAGATTGAAAGCAGCATCGGGACTTTGTCCACGACCTCCTCCGTGGGAAGTTCCCGCCGCCCCTCCAGCGCGGTAGAGCCCGAGCCCCCCGCCCCCGCCCGAGGCAGGGGGAGAGCCCCCGGGAACTGGAGGCGCTTCCGACCGCTCTGATCTCGGGGTCACGGCAGTTATGCGATCCCTTCTCCTTATCGAGCAGATTCAGCCCTGTAACCTACAGATTGAGAGATAACAACCCCATGCTTTCGCCCTCCGTTGCAAAGGCGGCTGCTATTGCATCAGGAATTTCCTCTTTTGCCAGCTCCTTCTATCCCCCCGACACTCCTCCCCGGCTGTGGCAAGTTTGGGGCTCACCTCCCCCCCGCGGTCTCCCCGGCCGGCGGGGTGCGGGGACACCCCGCACCGTCCGCAGCCGCAGCGCTGCTCCCCGCCCTCGGCGCCGTCCCCGCCACCGCGCCCGCGTTACTCTGCGCGGCGGCAGGATCCAGCCTTGCCAAATCCCTGACGCGCTCCCGCTGCCCCCCGTCTCCTCCTCCTCCTCTTCCTCGGCTGCCGGGGGCCTGGAGCTGCTCGCACCTGCTCCTCGGGGACCGACACCCCCACCCCCCTCCACCGAAGATGCAGCCCAGCCCGAACGCCTGGCACCTCTCCCCACTACCCCAAAGCAAAGCCGCCGCCACCTCCTCCTCCTCCTCCTCCTCGCCGTCTTCCCGCCCTCCCCTCACCTCCCCCGTTCGCCATGTGGCAACTGCCTTACAGCCCTACACAAAAAGTGCACGTGCCCCCTCGGATGTGTGACAGCAGCTGATGGCCAAGCGGCCTCCATCGCCCCGGAACGGGCCCGACACCCGGGCAGCTCCGCGCCCCATCCCAGTTACCGCGACACCCCAGTGTCTATGTCGCCGTCCCCCCATCGGGGCCGCTCCCCGCCCACTCCCGTGCACCCTTCGGGTGGCTTTTTCCCAGGGTTGCCCGCTTTAAAGATACATCCAAGGATAAACTTCAGCAGGAGGCTCGGTCATAAAGCACTTTTTGGCCCCTTCCCACCCTCGCCGGCCCTCCGCTCCCGCGCTGCGCTGCCCGCGGCCACCTCTACCCCCGGCACGCCTCGGCGCGGGGGGGGCAGGGAAGGGGACAATGACAGGGCGACACTTGCGGAGCGCAGCGGGAGGGGGGCACAAACTCCCCTTCCCCCCTCCGTTCCTCCGTCCCACCAAGAAGCAGGCCGGCTGGGAGCCGGGGCAGCGCGGGAGGGGGCAGCGGGAAGCGGCGCAGCGCTCGCCCGGACCGCACCGCGCGGGGGTGGGACGGGGGCGGCGGCGGCGGCGGCGGGGGGGCCGGCGGGGCGCGCGCGTGCCTTGCGGCGCTTACCTGGCGTTGGTGCAGTCGTTGTAGAGGGTCTCGAAATCCTTCCTGGAGATGAGTTTGCAGCGGTTGACCCCGGGCTGGATGGCCCCCAGCCCCCTCAGGATGCGGACCTGCTCCACGTTGCAGACCACAGGCGTGATCTCGAGCCGCTTCAGCTTGGTGTAGACCGTGTGCAAGCCCCCCACCAAGTGCTTCAGGAAGAGGTCGAAAGCCTGGGGCAGGCAGATGAGCTCGCAGCCCTCCACGGTGAAGGAGGCCACTTTGGCCCCCCTCAGATCCACCATCTTGCACTCGTTATTCTGGGGGGTGTTCTCCACCGGGGACGGGGTCGAGTACACGGGCTTGCCGGGCAGGCTGCCGGCCGCGCTGGCCGCGCTGGCATTGGGAGTGGAGGTGCCGCCGCTGCCGCCGCCGCCGCTGCTGCTGCCGCCGCCGCCGGTGCCCAGGCTGGGGCTGCCGCCGCCGCTGCCGCCGCCGCTGCCGTTACCGCCGCCGCCGCTGGTGGTGGAGGTGACTGTGGCCGCCGCCGCCGCCGCTGCCGCCGCTGCGATGGGCTCCGGCCGGAATAGGTTTGTCCCCGAAGCGGCCGGCGGGGGAGCGATGGACGGAGACGGAGAGGAGGTGGCCGACGACGAGGTGGCCGACGACGAGGTGGTGGTGGTGGTGGTGCAGGCGGCAGAAGTTGAGACCGGAGGCTGAGGGGGGACCAGCTGGGTCGGAGGGATCAAAGCAGCCGGTACGGCCATGGTCACATATACGGCGGAGGGGGCAGGGGGAGGGGGGAAAGTTCCCACACACACGCGCAGGGGAAAGGGGAAAAATTAAAAAAAAATTATTAAAAAAAAAAAAAAAGAGGAAAGGACAGAAGGGAGGAGGGGGGAGAAGAAGGGGGGGATAACCCCAGATCAGGTGCTGCGGCGAGCGAGAGAGCAGGGGGCAGAGTGAGAGAGAGAACGCACAAAGTGTCCCGCAAGTGGGGACGGAGGAGGAGGAGGAGGAGGAGAAGTCCGCTCCGGGCGGCGGGGCTGGGGCCGAGGGGAGGGGGAGGGCAGTTTCTTTTTGTGGTCCTTGCTCTAGCACCACGTTAAAGACGAAGGTGAAAAGGAGGAGGTTTGAAGGACTTCGGTTCTCTCTGGCAAGTACATTGATCAAAGATTGAGAGGGGAATGACAGAGAGAAAATGAGCGGGGAAGTGCTGGCTGCTGCCGCCGCCGCCGCCGCTCGCTCGCTGGACGAGTTGTTGTTGTCACACGGTGCGGAGGGGAGGAGCTCCGGCAACTTGAAATACCCTTTGAAGCAGCAAAAGGCTCACTCACTAGTATTAACCCAAATTATCCAACCAGGAACCCGGAGCAGGAAAACAGCGAGAGAGGGAGAGAAGTCCCTCTCCCCCCTCCTTCAGGAACCGTTAGATTACATGTTTCATATTTCACCCCACCAGAGATGAGATGTAATTTTCTCAGCCCTTTTCAACAGTCGCTTGTCAACACAGTTTGTGGAGAAACACGAGCGTCTCCAGCGTTCCCCCAAAGTCGGGCGGGCGCGGGGGAGCCGGGGCGCGGGGCGGGCGCAGGGCACAGAGCACACCTTGCCGGGGCAGACAAAAGCAGAAACCTCCGGACGGGGCCGTTGCTCTTGCCGCTGTTGTTGCTCTCCCGGGACCACAAACGCTCCTCCCGGCGGGGTGGGAGTCGCTGCCGAGGGTCCCCTTTGTTGCGCGGCAGGCGGCGGCGGCTTCGCGGGGCGCGCTCGGGCAGCCCCACGCGGCAGCATCCGCGGAGGACTTTCCTGCAGCGGCCGCGGATCGGAGGGGTAGAGGCACTACGGGTCAGGCCGCCGAGACGCCGCGGCGAGCGGGCTGCGGCGGCACAGAAGTAACTCGGGAGAGGGGCGGGCGGCCCGAGCGGGTCCCGCCGCGCAACAGGTGTCGGCGGCGCGCAGCAGCCGCGCAACCCGGCCCGGCCCCTCCGCGCCAGACAGCGCGCAAAGTCAGCCGGCGCGCTTGGCCGCGCATGCGCGGTGCGGCGGCGGCAGGCGCGGTACCTGCCGGCCCCGAGCCGGGATGCGGCTGGAGCGCGTTTGGCAGCTGGCGCGCCGGGCTCCGTCGGGAAAGCCCGGGGCTGTGTTCTGCGTGTCTTGAGGGCACTTCGCACTTTGAAAGGGGTAAAGAAATGGCCACTGGTGTAGATGGGGGTTCTGCAATATCAGGGGTCGGTGCGTGAGTAGTTTTTCCTGTTCAAAAAATACACCCTGCCTGTACTTAATTGCGATGCATGTATGTGCCCAGAGCCTTTTTTAATTTTTTTTTTTTTTTTCCTACGATACCATTACATGAGACGTGACTCACGGGATGACACATCTGTAGAGTGGATAATCTCAACTGTAGTAATTCGGTTTAGGGAAAATTCCACAGTATCAGACATAAACTATTCTCATATGATTTGCTTGCTTATTATACTTTTAAGTTTTGTTTGCGGGAATTTGTCTTCTAGTGACACTTTAGACACATTTTGCTAGTGAAATTTTAGCTATCCTGCACTAAAATCTTTAAAATTGCAAATAAAACCATGAAAACACAGAGTAATGTTTTACTTTAAAGTCTTGTGTACCCATAATTGCCCAGAGCCATTTTTAGATTGAGTTTTTTGAGAGTGTTTATCTGGAGGAGCTTATACAACTTAAGTTCCAGTGGTGGGATCCCAGTAGTGGGATCTAGTGCTGCATAAAACTTGTAATTTCAAAATGTAAATACACTGCCTCTTTCTTTTTTTCACTTGTAGAAAGGCAACTCTGTCAATATTTCCTTTCCCTCACCTGTTCCTTTTGCATATCACCTTCTCGCAAACCTTGTGAAGACAGAACAGCTCCATGAGAAGATCAGGACAGAGCCAGACATGCATGATATTGCCACTTGGAGATCTGGGTGAACCCTGAAACCTACCACTTCATTTGTTCTCTACTTTTCCTACAACATGATGCACACCAGCTCTTCTGTTTTTCTATTTGCTGTGTGCTCCCACAGATACATAATTCTCATGGTCCAAAGGAAAATGTAGTTTGAAAGGGTTTACTTCCAGGGCTTTGGGTTTACCTTGATGATATCAATGCAACACTGGGATTAGAAACCTAGAAAGAAAGATTTTTGAAAAGGTTCAGGATTCCTCAAAGCTTCTGGCACGGTAAGTGTTTCTAATTATTATGGGGAGTGTCACAATTTAATTTAACTCACACCTATACTGACACACTCATATAAACCAACAAATCCTGAGGTCATCCTTTGTAAAATTCTCTAGATTACATTTCTCTTACTTGCTGACCCTTTCATGTAATGATATTGTTGGGTGCTTTCTTTTTCTCTCTCTGAGTTGATATCTGCAAAACTCAAATTACTGTAACTGATATTTGAAAATTCTCCCTGTGTCAAGTGAAGACTTATGGTGCTGAAATCAATAAGACTGTTTAAAATTCAAAGACCTGCAAATCGTTCTGTTTGTCCTTTGATAGGGCCTGGGCTGATTAAAATGCGACCAAGAAAGCTTAATTGCTGCACTAATTAAGAAGTCTTTAATTTCTTTCCTGGAATATTGTTTGAAGCAGGGTTTCTGTTCTGCTCATGTAGCTGTTCAGGGCAGGTATTCTTTCTCCCTCTTTTCTTTTCTTTTTGCTATTTCGGTGTATTAAAAGGTATGTTAAAACAGTAAGATGTATTGACAGTGATTGTAATTTATTACTCTGAAAAAAAGACTGAAATGGAGTTCACTATTTTATTAAATTACAATTTTGAGGGCAGCTGTAAAGGGTAAAATGCAATTACCAAATGCATTGTAGCTGTTGCATTTTAAGGAATTTGAATACTTGACTGACAGGAGATGGGATAGTACACCAGCTCCCTCCCCCATCTTCGTTATTATTGATAATTAAATATTTAAATTCATTCAGTAAGACACCCCAGAAAAGTATTTATCTTCTGAATGTGTGTGAAGGAATGGACCGGGGGAGGGGATGCGTATAGAAAATAGGCACCTGGTAAGGATGAACAGTGTATTATCATGTTAAGTTCATCCACAATATTTTTTTTCCCGCATTTCTTTGGAATTTATTTTCCTGAGAAATATCTCTCTGTCTTGTATCTTGTCTTACCCTTCTTTAGTGACCTATTTTGTTCAGTGTTTCTGAAGAGGAGAAACTAGATGATTTCACAAAGCTTTCTGTGTGATCAATAGAGTAATGTTTTAGGTTTTATCAAGCTGCATTATAATTCTGGCAAACAACTGTCGAGCAGAGATTCTAAGAAAGGAGCAAGTACTGGCAAAGAGAAGGTAAGTTCTGCTTTGCTTTAATCTCAGGTCTCGAGCAACAATCCCCCTTTGAAGAGCTATCTGCTATTTAGAGGGAAGACTGAGAAAGAGGGAGGGACCTCATACAGAATCCCCCCTGCATCGCTCAGTAAAATAGACTCATAGAAACAGAAGTGTGTGAAAAGGGATCCCTTTTTGCTTCTCTTCCACCAAGACATTTATTAAACATTGACAAACACCATGAATACAATTGAGATTGATGTGTAATGTTGTATCAGTAGTAAGAAACTGGATACTGCAGTGCTGTTTTTCTAATTGTTGTGTTATAGTCAAAGTAGCACAAAACCTTGTCCAGTACAAATACAAACTGGATTCCTTTCAGTGACAGGACAAGTAGATAACATGCTTAATAGATACAAAGGGAGATTTGCCATTCCAAGCACGATGTCACGCTAATTATGTTTACTCTAATTGAAAGCAAGGTTTTGGGGAACCTGAAATTACTCATAGGATATTTTTAATAGCTGAATAATAATAAAGTGCAGCAAACGTTGATCACAAACCTTTTGGTCTTTCAAAAATCTATTGGAAAATTAAATGAAAAGTGGAGTTTGGTACAAACAATGCCCCAGGGCAAAAAAACAACTAACACTAGATTTTCCAGTCCAGCCATAACACAAATCAATTTGAGCACACTTCTATGGCCAGACTGCCAGATTGTTATGACTGCTAATTCACTCAATCAAACAGTACATTAGTACACTGGGCACAAACAGCTTTAACAATAGCATGCATTTCTGAACAGTCCACCATAGATCATAAAAAAATCCAAAATACATGGCAAGATTGCTTTTACATTCTGTTTACTATAAATTGTATTTACATATGGTGCCTGCCTAACAAAAGAAAAAAAAAAAGTGGTGGAAGAATGAAAGTGAAGAAACTTCAGGAGCCATTAAAAATAACTTTTAAAGTCCTTAAAAACGAGAATCTGGGAGCACTTGCTCCTGCTTGTTCTCGTATTTAATGTGGACCTCTCAGCCGGAGAGTTGCTGGCCATCCCCAGCACAGAGCTGAATGGGGAATTGCTGCGGGCTTGGCAGCTCGCACACGCCCTGCCTAACCCCAGCCCCGGCACTCCGGAGCTAGAGCGTCTTTTGCCGGCTTTACTCTCGCGAGTCAGCTCACTGGCTCCAAGGGTATTCACCGCCTGAGTAGAGGGGCAGGATTTAGCCCCAGGGAATATCCTTCAATTCTTCCCCTTCATCCCCACGAGCAATGGGTGTTATCTCCCGGGATGCTAACTGGTGCCCCGACCAAGGACGCCCTGTCCTGAGAGATGCGATCACCGACGGCTCGGGAGCCCTCTCATCCCTTCCCTCCCTCCTCGCCTGCATCCGACACACAAACACACGCACGCCCCACGCACACACCCACGCACAAGCGCATATATGGAAATTGCAAAAACCAAACGCCAATTAAGTTACTTGCTTATTTAGGATTTTTTTTTTTCTTAAGTGGGTATTCTGACTTCAGAACAGCCGTTTGGAAGTCAGTAACTAAAACAGCCCTTCTGTCGATTTGAGCCTCTCGGTCACGTTGCTGCTAACAGAGCCACATGGTGAAACGGATCGGGTCGTGTTCCCCTCGCGGGCTTGCTCGGGATGGAAGGATGGATGGATGGATGGATGGATGGATGGATGGATGGATGGATGGATGGATGCAGTGGCTGGGCACTGTCTGCTGACATTCACCTGACAACTGACAGCCGAGCAGGAGAGCTGCAGCGCGGGGAGGAAATGATAACCAAGTTCCCTGCGTGATTTAAAAGAGGGCTGGGGTAGACGGGGGGCCCTCTGTGATGTTTGACTTAGGCTTGGGCTCTCTTTAGAGGTCCTCAGTCCAACGTGCTAATTCACCTACCAACAGGTAGGAAGAGTCGCTCGGAGCAATAATTACGAAGTACAAAGCCATTGCCATTAAATTATGTTAAAGCGGTGATTTAATCTGAGCTGCCCTTTGCCGTGCCTTCCCCCCTTTGCAGAATTAGTTCGCTCAGCCGCTCTATCCCTCGTTCCCAACCCAGCCTAGTCGGAACACTGGCACCGGGGAGCCGGCCCCGGGTTCAGAGCTCCTGGCTCTCCAGTGCGGTCTCTGCCGGTGCAGGGGGACCGCTCCTGCTGCTCCGCGCCCGGGAGCTGGGGGGAGCGGCTGGATCCTCCTCCCTCCGTCCATTCCTCGGCCCCGCCGAGCCCCCGGTGCCGCCGCCCGCGGGGCGATGGGAGGGCGGCGGCTCGGCTGCCGCTCCAGCACTAATTGCTTCCCCTAACAATATTAATAACAACGACAAAAAATGCACATTGCCGCCTTCTTTTTATATAGGAACTGACAGCCTGCGAGACGCAGCCTCTTCTTCCTCATGTCACTTAAGTGAATGAAAAACATTTGTGGGGGGGATGTTACCTTCATTATTCCCATATTGCAAAAAAGCAGACAAACATTATTAATTGTTTTTTGGGGTAGGGGTGTGGAAGGATTTTTAAAAGTCCGAGCTCTTGCTTGAAAAGTTTCAGCACAGAGTGGAATTTTATAGAGAGTTATAAACTCTAGGTAAGAGGGAGATGTTATAAATGGAAGTGCTGACACAACCTTAACTATAGCGTGTAAACGGGTATGCTATAATATCCATTAAGCAGAAAGAAAAATAAGATGGCTGATCAATAATTTATACAAAGAGTACCAACTGCAGACATAATAACTGTAATGTTTGCAAAGCAATCTCTCGCTCTCCAGGCTTAACAGTAAACTAGCGGGGCTGTTAATTTCCAACTCCTACAGGTAAGAGTACAAACAAATTACTTAAACTTGTATTTTGCTCGGTATTTTGCATGCCTCGGTAGGATAAAATGCAATTTAATTACGATGCAACTTGGGCTGATTGAGGAGCCTCCCCCTTCCTCCCCCTTTCCTCCTGCCCGCCCGCCTGCTCCTCCGAGGGGACCTTCTTGGTCAAAGCTCCGCCCGAGAGACAGGAACGGGTCGTTTGGACGGGCGTTGTAAACGGGTCGACTTTTGGGTCACTGTAGTTCTTCGGAGAGTTATTCATACACGGAAACAAAATGAAGCCATTTAACTTCAAAAGAAACTTACAAGGTTTTCCAGTGCCACGAGCTGAAACACAATACCCCCACCGGCCCGATAAGCATCAGCTGTCAGAGGACAATGCACTGGCTTTCCATGCATCAGGCTACCGGGAAAAAAATCTGCTTTGGGGAAAACCAGTGCTTCTTCCACTATCATAAAGGAGAGTGGCAAGCCACTGATCTCTTCATTGGCACAGGAGCGTTATCTCCCATTTCTGTCTATTGTATTTAGGTAGCAAAGCAGAGGAACAAAGTCTGAAAGTTGCTAAATAGACTCCTGTAATATGCCCAGGTTGGTTTTTTGCATGTCTCTTGCGATAGTACCAAAGAGATCACTTCTTTGTGAAATAACAAGAAATAAATGTGTCATTTGAGGAGGTTTTTTGAAAATTCTTCCCCGTGCCAGCCTGGACAAAAAAAAAAAAAAGTTACGTTGCCAGCCGCACAAGAGAAAGCTCATATTTAACGTGGCGTGCACAGCTCTGCGACAGCTTTTAGCTGTGTTTTTTTGGGACACGGGTGTTTTGTGTAGTAAAGACAGAGAAGTGAGAGACACCTAACTTCTGAGCCCTGAGCTGTGATGCAGGGACGCTGCTCTGCGGGATAATGCTAAAAAAAAAAAAATAATAATAATAAAAAAAAAAGCTGCAATTGCTCTGCACACAGACGGAGTCCTTTATGTGGAAGCAGCAGTTCAGTAGTTGCCCCGCCCCGGCTGCCCCAGCGCCCGGTCGGCTGCAGTGTGGAATATCGCTGTCTGGAGAAACGCAGCACAAGGTGCAGCGCCCACTAGTGCCTGTGAGCGGGGGGCAGCGCTGCCTCCGCGCCCCGCGGAGAAACCTCCTCCCGGGGGAGGGAAACGGGCGCGGAACTGGGGAATGCGGTGCCGACAAAAGAAGGTTTAAGCCCATCTGTGACTAAATTAGGGTTTGTTTCTTCATTGTCTAAGCGTAAGCTTAGGAAAAGCAGAAGTGGAAAAGTTGTCTTTCCCCTGCTGCTCCCCATCTGTCTGAGGAGGTGTGTGAAGGGGCGAGCGTTTCATAGGCAGCATCTTCACACTCATAATGAAGGGAATTGGAAGGGCTGTCTGGCTGTAAAGCCTCGATAAGAAACAGGAACAACACCAGACACATTTCTGAGCTTTGGATACCCCACCCTGACACTTGAAAACTGCAGCAGATTTGTTAGATATTTCCACTAGGCCCTGTTCTTTTCTCAGGTGTTTTGGGAGATTTGTTTATTTGTTTATATGCATGAGAGATTGTTCCTGGGCAGCATTTAGATTTTCTTGGAGATTGTCTGATCTCCTTGATGTGGAGATGAAGACGAACTTTGCAAGGAAGGCAAGAAACAACCTTCTGGATAAAAGATACCAAGTAGATAAGCTCAAAATAAACTTTCACAATGGCAGTGAATGTCTCTTGTATTTATTTATTGTTTGTTGTGGACTGGGCTACTGGTTAGTGTTCCCAGTCAGATCCAAGCACTTTAAATAGTGTCCAGCATAATATAATTTCCTATGCTGGGTTCTCAAAGCTGTAAGAGACAGTTTTGAATTATATCACACACACTGGAGCACAAGTAGGTGATGATGAACTAGACCTGTCGTCTTCTTCTAACTCTGTCTTTAAAAGCTTTCAGTAAACCATTGGTTCACATTGTATAAATACCTTAAGATCCTAAGACCTTGTTTAGCAGAGAAGGAAAACTCCAAATATGTTCTCAAGCACCTTGGGCTTGAGCTCTAAAATAATCTGGTGGATAATGAAAGGCAGTCCAGGATTAACATTTATCCCTTCTCTACCTCTATTTGACAGTCACACCTTTCCCTTATTTGTGCTATGCATTCTTCATCAATAATAAGAACCAAAATGTATACCTAAATAGTTCCTATGCCAAAAATTTGTTTCACAAACCTATTAAAATGGAAGGCACTAAATACCAAACTAGTTCAAAATAATTTGCAGTGATTCCTGATTTTCTCTATTTTCTCATTTAAAAAACAAAAAATTACTTATTTTAAAACAGGATAACACTTGGCATGGATATAAGACATTTTTAAAAGTTCCTGTGCCTTTATGGTAAGTTAAAAGCAGGTAGCAGAGCCAAAATATGTTCCTTATAATATACATTAATTGATTTGGGATAATGGTAAAAGACTCTTATTAAGACTGCTTGAATTCACTGTTGTCTGTTCCTCTTCAGTGCTCAGTGATTCTGAAATTTATTAATATGAATACTTGGTTTTTAAGCTTCTGTATTTAAGTCCTTATACAAAGTAAATTCTCGGAGTGTTTATCCGATAAAAATACTTATAAAGTTAGCAGTTCCTGAATACATTCATAGCTTTAGGTGCAGCTGTAGTTCTATAAGCAGAGACTTAACATTGGAAAGCAAGAAGCTGAGTCACAAAAGAGAAAAAAAGAAAACCACATTTCATCCTTATACTTTGAAAAGAAAAATAAATTTTTACAGAGAAGCAGTGAATACATTTGAGTAAGAAACAAATTTAAGAAAATCATTAACATCTAAAAGGAGGTAAATTACAGTAATTAAATTTTACC
Organism: Parus major; assembly: GCF_001522545.3. Lineage (NCBI taxonomy): Eukaryota > Metazoa > Chordata > Aves > Passeriformes > Paridae > Parus > Parus major. The sequence continues at coordinate 50,288,211 of NC_031768.1, read as the reverse complement.
AGCACAAAATACTTTTTAGTCAAAAGTATATACTAGCAAGTTTGTTTTATTAAAATTTTCTCTTCTAAACATGTGAGTATAAAGTTAAGATGTAAATTTCAGAACAAGAAAAATGAGCTACCACCATCTAAATTGCTTTAATCTAGCCAGTTAGAAAGAGTTTTAATTGTTGTGCTTTTGCTTAATTATATCCTTCTATCTGACGATCAGTCGCAGGCAGTTGAGGATTACTCTGTTTTCACACATGAAGAGGAACAGGGCAACTTAGATCCACAACAAAACTCAGGTTCTATGCTCATTCTGCCAATTGTCTCATGACTTAGTAGGTGCCAAAATCCCTTCCTACACAAGCTCACGTTGATACAATTCACCAAGTGTGTAGGTTTCCACTGTTGGTCATACCAATGGAGGCACAAATCTCAGAGCTGCTGGGGGTTTTCTGAAGAGAGAATCCATGCCTCAACACAAGCAGTCGGCTTGAGTTCACTACATTTGCACAAGTGGACCTTCAAGGAAGGTTAAGCTGAAATGAGGCTGTGTGGTTCTGCGTCCATATTTGCATTCTGCGGTACAGCTAATAACCAGTTGGGCAGGTCATTTCCAGGGTGGGAAGCCAATATTCACACATCCAGCTTCTACTGTTCCCACAGGACAAGAGAACTAAGCCAGGTTTCCTATATGGCAGCAATGAATGTGAACAATCAAATGTGAGGTCTGCAATAATTAAGGTTTTCATTGGTTCTTCCATGGAAAATTTAGGCCAGTTGACAAATACACTACTACCAGGAGGAAGACTTCCAAGTAGCATGTCTTACTTCTGCAGGAAAATGTGTCATCTTGCTGCAGAAATATTTTAAGGCCTGAATTCAGCCACACCTGCTGTGGGGTTGTGCAGTGTCTTCACTGTAAATATAATGGAGTACCCCTCACTGAAAACGAAGGCCTTTTGCTCTCTGTTGATAAAATTGTTGTCTTTTCAAAGTGGGACCCCTAAGTAGTTTAGATACTTCTAATATGTTCTTCTGTGGCCTTTACTTTCTGTTGCCATCTGTGCTATCTACAGCCATATTCAAGACAAACATTTCCTTAACAGCTCTAAGTTTTATTTTTTCCTATCAACAGTGAAACAGTTACAAGGAAAATAATGCATATAGAAGTATCTACAATTGAGAAAGTGTTTTCTTGAGTGTTTTGTTTCCTACTGACATAAACTTAGAGTTCAGCATACAGTTTACAAGAGCTGATAGCTGAATACTTTTAAATACTGTGATAGATAATGGCTGCAGTAAACACAGTTTTGGAAGCTGGGTTTATGATAGCAAATTAAACTTGCCTGGGAATGTTCCTATGCAATAAAGCCAACTAGCACATATGACTATTTGTAAACTTCTGTTTAAAACAGGGTAGTAGTAGCAGCCTTCTCTCTGGGAAGGGTCTTGGATGTGCAGCCTCCCTCTCCTTCAAGCTGCACCCAGGAATTGGGGCTTAAAGAGATAGAGATGCTTAAAGTGTACCGAAGGCAATTCAAACAGTTTTACAGTGTGGAACATTCCAGGCACTAGTGCAAATGTAACTTGAACAGTTTCATGTTACAGTAACTGTCCTAAAACATATATTCACATTGGACATTTTTATAGGTATGAGCCCTTGATCTTGCAATCTTTACATGGGCAACATTCATATTGACTTCTACAAACTAAATCTTTAAAAAAAAAAAAGTTTCCTTCATTACTGAGGAATCCAGCTTTGGCTTATAATTAGAGAAGAAAAAGGAAGCAAAATTATAACACAGGAGGAGCTTGCTAAAATGCTCCCTAAAACAGTTTTCCAATGGCATTAAAGTATTATGCACGAATACGGGTCCTGCTTAATTAATTTAGCAGCCTAGACTAGAGATTCAGGTTTTTGTGTTCTCATGCTTTTGTGCTGGGTATTTGAAGCTGAAAATGTAAACATGAATGCATTTTCTATAAGACCTTCTAGAAAAATGTTAGGGAAGGCAGGGCACATTCCTTGCTGGGTTTTGTGTTAGATTCTTTACACTCAACGTCAGTCCCAGAAACCAGCCTGGGAAGTTAGAGTCTTCTTGCAACAGGTTGCCTCCTGGTAAATTTATAAGACTATTTGTAACTTTTATGAATAGGAACACCATAAAAAAGCATTATGCAAAGGGACAGATACATTTATCTGTGTGTTTTCCCCCAGTTAATATGAACTAACACAGTTTTGGCCTGTTCAGGAGTCATATAAATGCAATATCTTATATTTCTTTTTACAGCTGTAGCTTGTTTTGAATAGTCGGACATATATATAAAATGACAGAGGAAAGATTATTCTTTAGAATTTTTACTTTGCCATTTACAAATCAATGATGTTTACATCTGTCTTAACACATTTGTGAAGTGGCCTGTAAAGGAAGACGGTGTTACAGATTGAGCTGGAAAACAGTCTTGAGAAGAAAAGTATCACTAGTTTTATTCAGAACCAGCAGATACTATGAATGATATACTTGACACTTCATAAATAATAGCACACCAAAAAAATCAGGAAGAAAATTACTTTTTGACACAGTCTTGCAGACAACTGATATTTTTCCCAAATAAAAATCTCGGGCCCAGTCTTTATAATCTAACCCTACAAAGGCAAATAAAATTTTACTTTCTTCCACTTGAACAGCTTTCAGATAGCAATTGCTAATTGGAGGTCAGTTAGAAAGATTTATATGGGAAATGGTTAACTTTCTTTCTACAGCTTGTTTTCCCACAGACAATGTTTTTAGTACTCATCTCAGAAACATTTTTTAATGACAAATCCCTTAATTACTGATGGAAAGAAAAAACCCCTAAACTTATGCTCTTTAATTTGTCTCAGCACTCATTGACCTCTCATGTAAATTCTAGCAATCTTCAGTTCATCGCCTCACTTCTTGGTGGAGACTGTAATAATGCAGAAAGAAACATTATTTCCTGCTGCTGAGTACCAGTACAAAACTTGGTTAATTAAAAGCCGAGAAAGCTGAGGCAAGCAAGGTCCTTGTGTCTGTGAGAAGTCTGAGCTCTCTTTAAGACTCAGTTATTTCTCTGATAACCAGCGATTATCTTTTTTGCAGAAGCAATTCCAATAAGACAAAGGTGCCCTCTGTAGGGGACGGGCTGTAAATGATGATGGGGAGCTGGAGTTTAATATTTGCAGAATGTGACAGAAGAGAGTAACTTCCCAGCAGCCTGGCTCTCTGAGAGCCACTACAGATTAAATATTATGCAAAAATGAAACAGTGCAAGAAAACAACAAAACCCCCACACTTTAAAATAAAGCAGAAAACAATACTCTCAACTGCAGATAATAACTAACAGTTTTGCAGTAAACTGTCCCAAAGCTAAATGTGTAGCACAACAAAACCTTCACTGCAAGAATATTCTGAATAAAAGGAAATATGAATCTCCTTCAAAAGAACTTTATAGAAATAGTAGAATTCCAAAAGCAACATGCTTGAAAGGTCTCTGCAGCATGTACCACAAAGCAGATTCATTAGCCATCCCAGGCAATTCGCATATTGCTTGCTACGGAATCGCCTTTGTTAGCATGCCCACAGACACACATTAACTGGTGTGCAGAATCTCTAGTGGCTATTTGCAATTATTTTGGGAGTTCTTCTCTCAATTTATAATGGCAGCTAATGTCAGCCCAAAGAGAGGCAGGGAATTCAACACTGGATGTAGTTCATTGCTCATTATTAATTTTTTTTTATAATTCATGAGGATGACCTGCAGTTCTAGTTATCTCGATTTTCTCGGTCTCCTTTTCTTTTTACATTATTTTTCATTTATATACACCCATAGTCCTGGAGTAACAATCACATTGCATACAGTACCCTGCACTACTATGTAATGAACTGCAGCATGGAGTAGGCAAACCCCTTCAGAAGTATGATTTGTCCTCCATCTGACTTTACTGGACAGTCAAAGAAGAAGAATGTTCTTTCTTTTTGAACTTTGAGGAAGTTCTAGTAGTTAATGTCCATTATATGTTGGTTACTACAAAGTACTTGACTAAACCATAGTTTAGAAAGAGAAGATCTGTGTTTTAAACGTGCAGTCTATTTTACTATAGACTCTAAATATACAGCCTGCTTGTAAATATGACTGTAAAAAGAAGGGTGGGCCTTGGTCACCTGTAGAAAAGTTAGGGATGACAAGTTTTAAAAGCTATAGATTGGCAAAGGTGTTTGAGATTTTCTTCTGGTCTAGATCATCAGTAAGGGTCCATTTTCCTAGTTCACATCATCAAGCCTGATTGCCTTTTAGAAGAAGGGGTCAAGGAAAGGGAGAACATAAACCTATGACATTGCCTTTCCTAATCACGGGTTCTGGTCAAAGAGAGTTTGTTCCTTCCTTTACTCTAGGAAATGCTTGCATGAGACATGTATCCCATATTTGAACCATGTAAACATCAGATTAATGCTGTCTTTTGTTTTAACTATTATCTAAATCAGTAAGCTCTTTTCCTTCAATCCGTCAAATAGCATTGAACCTACCAGTCTCATTTAAGAGAAGTAATTTCACTATGCTACTTTTTGATCTTCAGGGCATGCCTCCAAGTCTATTTACGTAAATAAATGTGCAGGGAATGACTGAGATTATGGAGCTTTGCGGGCTTTTGATGTGCCCTCTTCACATCCTGTTGCTTACCCTGTGAATCAGATCTGACACGTAGCAGGGTATTCATTTTACCTTCTCTCAAAGCCAAAATTAATACAATCTAGAGGACAAAAGTGGGGATCCTAACTCAATGGGGAATGCTTGTAGATGCTGCTATTCTATGTGAATGTCCTTAACAGGTCAAATGACATTCTTTTCCCTTGACATAAAGAACATTTATGCTGCAAAATCCCTGGAGTAACCACTGCCTTAATGTGCTTAATTGTTGCATCTTTAATGGAAGTCCATGGTCATAGTTGAATACCTGTCCTGAAGTCTGAAAGTTACCTCAGGGTAGGTCTCTTAAAAGTCTTTCTTGGCACAATCCAACCCTTTAACTAAACATAGGACAAACATCCAATGGTACATTTTCCTTTTACTAGACATCTTGCCTGTGTCTAAACATGCAAACTGGAACCTTCTAGTTTATTTTGTTGAACCTTCCTGGTCCTTTTATAAGACTGTATTTGCAGTTGCACAGATATTATTGTATCTTTTGGAAGATGTGTAATACATATGAAAAGCAATGTTTTTCATGGATTATATCCTTTGGAGCTTTTTTCCCCATAAGTTTTATTCTTTTAGGGTTTTCTTTACTACTAGAGGCTGCCAGTTATTTTATGGCAGCTGCTCCCAAGCAGTACTCACACAACCCATCTTTAGATGGCTTATGTGTCAGAGACAGGAGCCTGGTCTCCTTATGCAGCCAGTGAAGAGAAGTATGCATATTCAGTGCAGAGATTTGGAATGTCTAAACCATAACCTCTAGGCTGATATTGTGAAAAACATCCTAGGTGATCTGAGACAGGCCTCTATAACAAGTGGACTGTAAGTATGTCAAGTTCTTCTTTTACTTAAGGTACGCAATTTATTTTAATATTTAATCTTCTTAATTGCATCACTCCCTGTTTCCTTTGTATCCATTTTTGCTCTTTATTGTGCCATCTTTTACTTGTTGTGATCAAGATAAAATTTTAAATGCTTCCTCACTGACCTTTTTTTTTTTTCTATTTTTAAACAGTCATAATCAACTTTGACTTGGAAAAATCTTTGGTAAGTCTTAACATCTTAACACACAATTTCTGATTTTCTGATGTCTTTTTCCTCTTCTCTTCTTCTTTTTTCCCCTTCCCTTTTTTTTTTTTTTTTCTTCCCATTAGCCAAATTCATCTTATTACCTATTCCTGTAATTGGTTTGACCCTTTCTTTCCAGTTTAAGGTCATACAAACTGTAATGGTAGAGCGGCATTGTGTAAAGTCTGAAATATCTGGGATTTTTTTAATCTTTCATTTGTATAGTTTTATTAATTTTACTCAAATGTCCACAGCTTTGATACCTCTACCCCCAATACTTTTTCTGAATGGCTGCCAACTGTCTTTGGGCTCTGTTGCCTGGCATTATATTCCTTGGCCCTAGTCCTGAAAAATTTATACACTAGAATAATTCTATGCTTGAGAGCAGGCCCACTGACTCTTGATGCATAACATTATTCTGGAGTGCATGCATTTTCAGAGCTTGGATAATTGGTTTGATTTTACTGGTCAATCATTGCAAACTATCCGTAATGGAATTTTTACTAATTTCTAGAATATTTTTCTCTCTGTAAGCTGCCACAAATTCTGTACAGTCACATGGACTTGGACATTGATTGGGTGGTCTTAATTATTAAATCTACTCTTCATTTCCTATTCATTATAATGAATGCCAACAAACATATTAGAGTCTGCATGAACTGAATATATTACAGTTTTTCATGTATACACAGAGTTGGGGCTTTGAATTTTTTTTGCTGCAGTTGAGTAAATAAACAGTAGTTGATTCTCATAGCCCGCTCCCATCCCATAACCCATTCCCATGATAAAAAACGAGCTATCAGGTCAAACCTTGGAGGCTTTTATTGCAACATCCTTAACTAACCATATAAATGTGTCTGTGATATATTTATTAATTTAAAGGAATTTCAGCCTTTTGTTAATTTACTGCATGCTTCTAATGCCTTCTGATTGCATCACTACTGGAGTGCCTTCTTTCTTGACAAGCTTCAGAAGATTAAGGGTATGTATGCCAAAAAGTGTTACAGAGCGATTGCTGTACAATTATTTCTCTTTCTCTATGCCCATCCTTTTATTACTGAAATCCCTACTAGTAGCCAAACCTCTTTCTTGATCCTTTTTATAATTTAAACAAAACACATCATAGTGTACCTGAATAGGGTACATAGGGCCTGAATCCCTAGCTGCTCTGAATATCCAGGCCCTTCCTGGGTAAACCAAGCAATGTCACTTTTTGCCAGCTAAGAAACTGGTTGAATAGGTACAAAAGCCAGGTTACTACTCTCTGTCTGATGTTCAATATTGATTTAAACTTCTTTTCCTGTTGCATTTGTTAATACCATGCATCCATTTCGCATCCATTTCACATCCATAGTAGAGTGTGCTTTCTTAAATTGTAACCATCTTTAAACCTGAATACTCTTCTTGGCCTGTGTTTTTACTTTTTGAAGAATGTCCTGTCATTCTCACCCTTATGCAAATATCAGTAATATATATTATTCCCTTTGGAATCCTACTCCAGGGTTGTCCATTTCCTCCCAGAGGTTCAACAGCTTGAGAGTAAGCATTTATCTTATCCAGACAAAATAGGAACAAAGCTGCAGGTGATGAAGCCTACTTAGTGTAAGCTTTCTTGAGCAGTTTGAGCTACCTCTGAGATTTCTATCAACATAGTTTTTCTTAGATATTTAAGACTTGTACATATTACAACAATCTGCTGATTTCACAGATATATATGCACTGCCCCTTGTGCATTACATGCATCTTGAGTTGCAGTGTCACAGAGTGACTAAGCTTTGGTGCTTAGCACATTTGTTCATAAACTTGTTTTTAAGTATGTGAGTAGCTTTAGTAATTTCCATGCTGAATAGGAGCCTTCAAGCAATATAATGCCAGAACTGTTTCAGATTCTCAAGTGTATTGTTTCAGAGAATTGTTAGCATTCTATTTTGAGTTGTAGCCACCAAACTTTTGTAGTGGTATTGAGCACACAGGGAAATCATTGAAGTCAAAGTGGTGAATATTTGGTAATAGAAAATAGTATTTTGATTTTAGCTTACATAGATATGGTCTTGGAATATTGACTACATATTTGTACTAATAGATAAAAAAAATGTATTTGAACAGGTTCTTAGCTATCTTTTTTGATGCATTTATCAAAAAGCAATAGAAATTCTATAGTTAGTGGATTTTTGTTTTGTAATGCAATTACATATTCATGTTACATCATTTAAATACTGTCAGGGTTTAAGTTTGAAGTTATAAGAGTTATATAGAACAATATTTTTTGTAACTCTGTTGAGATTAAGAAAATTCTTCTCCTTGTGAAGAATTGGTAGAGCTTGCTGACTGATTCTGGGCTTTCATACTTGTGGCCCTTCCACCCGTATTTCTGGAGTCAGAGTAATCCACTATTGCATTTAATCAGAATTACCTAATTCATTGGGGTTTTCTCTTTCTCTGATGTTTTTGACTACCAGCACGTAACCTTTTGTCATAAGAGTTAAAAGAAGATTTGTTTTGGTTTAGCTGTTTTTTGGGGTTTTTTTTTTTGGCTTAAACTCTTTCTTACTAGTTTTTTTGGGGGTTGGGATTTTTTTTGTGTGGATAGCATTGACCTTTTTTGGAAGTACTGTTGACTCATCCTGAGGACAAAGAGTACAGTTTAAGGGAAAAGTAGTTGACCTAATCTTCTATTTATCAAACAGAATTTGTCTGCTTTTGTAAGTTGTGTATACTTGCTGATGTGTTGTATCACATGGATATTATTTTTTTCTAAGGAAGAGCAGCACAAGTTGTCTCCAGTTGTTAAGTCAGTGAGGTCACTGTTTCACAATATCCTACCCAGTTTCCTTATTTCTATTATTCAGAAAGGCTTTTCCTTTCTGCCTTCACAGATTTTATTAAGCACATTTATCAGTTTCATCAGGGAAGAGAGTCAAATACTTCTAGTTTTTCTGCTGTAATTTTATATCCTGCCTCTTTGTTATTTGTCAGATTCTTGTTTGTAACTTGTCCTGAAAGCCTGATGGGGTGGGATTAGCTTTTGGTTTTCAGATATTATATATAAAACTGTGTTTGAGATAAGGAGATGTTATTAATTATTCCCTTTAAAGAATCTCCTCATCTCTTCTGTTTCAGCAATGAGAATTTTCCTCCTTTTTATTTGGTTGTCTCATTGTAAGCATTGCTAGATTAAAAATACTAAATGGTTTCACAGTTTATTGTACCAAGCCATGTATTCCTTAGCTCTTCAATTGTTGTTTATTCATTTAGGCACCACATTTGCATCTTTGATGTGAGTATGCTAAAACCCCGTTGTGACAGATGAACTGAATCACACTGAATCTGTGCCTTTCCCTTTTTTCTTTCATTTGAGCTTCCCTTGTATGATACACTAGTGTCAGTCTATTCTTAGCGCCACATTGGAATTCCTTATATATATATATATATATATATTCCCTTTGCTTTCAGTTTTGCACTGTTGATATTTGTCATTTCCTTATCAGAGGGTATCTTTGTTTTATGTCTAGTTTGGTAAAGCACTGGTTGTGGTCACCTCTGACCCCTGCTGCCTGGCATGCTGGTGCATTGTAGCCACACATGACCTGTCTTCAGACAATGCAGTGTGGTCAAATTTTTCTTTTTGACTCTGAAAAATTTGTCTCTTTTTTTCCTGTGAAAACTTGGAGAACATTGTGTCAGACAGCAAGTCATCATTTTGGTTGATGGCTCCTCATCTCAGTTTTCCCCTTGCACTGTCTTTTCCATGTTTCTTGCTCAATATTGAAGTCATTCATCCCAAAGAAATGAGCTGTATTCTGGTATTCTGTCAGTAACAGCTTGGAAGCAGCTGCAAAGTCATCTTTGTCTTCGGTGCGCTCTTCCTTTACTGGAACATTACACTATTCAACATAAGTTTGTTTAGCATTATGGTTTGGAATCTGATGTATGTGGCACGCTGCTCTAAATGTTTTCAAATGCTTAGTGTTTTTGTTTTTTTTTTTCTGTCTGTTGTAACAAATACTACTCTTCTTTCTTACTTATCATCCCTGCTCTGTTCATTAGTGAAATGTTTGTTCTTTTGTTCCAATGACTTTAGGTGTCTACTGTAAAATGCACTTCCTGTAGTTACTCTTGGTGTCCAGACTACTGGAATACAGTGGTTTATTTCTAGTCTGCTTAATTTCAGTCCCATCTAGAAGAGACTGGTCACATCCTCACTAAACAGCATTTGATCATGGGTCTCCTCTAAGCCTCATGTACTTTATCCTGTAGACCTAAGAAAAAAGTTTTACTTTTTAGGGATGTATTTCAGTCAGAAAGGGCATTATGTAATGTGAGAACTGGGCTGCAATTCATGCATTATCCAAAGTTGAGTTGGGTGCCCTAAAGCACAGCATGGAAGTATGTGGCAGTATTTGAGAGTGCAAAGCTCTTTAGGAGAATGACAGAAGGCATCAAAACAGATGCAGACTAATTTCAGGTACCTCTTGGAATCCCTACTGCTGCAGTACTACCCAGAACTACACTGATATTTTTGTTTTGGAGGAAAATAGTCAATTAGCTTTGGCTAACAGGCAAAACCACCCAGCTGCCTGATAATTCCCACAATTCACTGGTATGGAGGTGGAGAAAAATAGTAAGAACAGGAATGGTAAAGCTCATGGGTCAAGATAAAGGCAGGGACATCATTTACCAATTACAGTCATTGGAAAAACATACTGCTCTGGGAAATTTAACTTATTTTATTGCCAAGTAGAAAATAAAAAAATGTAACCATTAATTTTGATAGTGGGAAAAAAGAAGATAAACATTAACACAATACCTTTCCTACCCCCTTTCCTAAACTCAACTTCACTTCCCAAGAAACAAGGGGGAATGATCAGTACATAAGAATCACTCTTTGCTGGTCCTGCCTCTTTTCCCTGTGCTGGCAAGGGCTCTTCAGATTCCTTCAGGAACATCCATCTGAACAGACCACTCTGGGGTCTTCTCCAGGCTGCAGTGGGAATATCAACTCCAGCACCTCCTCTTCTGACTTTGGTGTTCTCCCTGATGTTTGTCGCTCCTTTTTTCCTCTCTCTTTGTCTAGTGTTTCTGCCCTTTTTAAAATATGATTTCATTATATGTTACCTAATTGGCTGATGGGCCCAGCTTTGGCAAATTTGACACAGGGATCATGGGAGATTCTCACTCTTCTAGAGCACAGATTATCCAAAAATGATACTACACAAGATCTAAAGTGTCATTATATACTTGTCCTGAGACAATGGAATTAAGCCAAACTTCTGTGTAAATAGAGGGATGTTTTTCAAGACCTCCAGAAGAAAAATTTTCACATTTTACTTACCTAATTTTAAAATTATAAGCATAATTATTTGAGTAGCACATGACTGCTGAGAAAGTAAAATCTTTGCATATTTTACATTTTTTCTGGAAGTGCAGACAATCACATTTCTGATATACAGCCACTTTAATCACCTAGAAAGCAATATGTAGTCATATTAGGACATTACTTGGGCATATATTTGCCAAAACTATTGCTAAATATTCCAGAAACTGTCTATATACTATGACCTATTCTCATTTCTTTTTATGGTATAATAGATGTTCAGTGATATCTGGCCTCCAAGATAAACTGCAGCTCTCAGTCTCCAGTTTCCATTATCTTGTTCCCAACAGATCCAGGGGAGCATAGAGAATATCATCATCAGGAAACCTCAGGAAGAAGGTTTTTCTCTGTCTGCTCCATGCCCCAGTTTCAAACTTCTAATTTCAATTAGGAATTGAAAAGGTCAATGTCCACATTTTCTAGAATCAAAACAGAAAGTATAATCCAGTCTCCAGGTTAGGACACCTAAGTGAAGACATCAATAAGTGAAATGCTATATACCACCTAAGACATCTGCATGGCACATAAAACATTTGACTATGTCACTCCAAAGAGTCAGAAGGATAAGAAGCAAGATAGCTCCCTGTTGGAGCTGAACTAACCCCTTATACCTGTCTTTCCACAGCCAAATCTTGCCTTCCATCTCTGCTGACTATAAAGGGAGTTTAGCTGGCTGGTACGTAATATTATTGTTCAGTTTACAGATCGATGACCTACCTATCCTAGTGCGTTTAGGATACTTCTTTGTACATGACACAAGATCTATGAGGAGTTGATGACATCCCTATGCAGTATAATAAAATGGTTTGGGTTGGAAGGGACCCTAAAAATCATCTAGTTCCAATCCCCCTACCATGAGCAGAGACACCTTCCACTAGACCAGGTTGCTCAGAGCCCCAACTAGCCTGGCCTTAGAAAGGCCAGGAGAGCTAAACCACAGCATTTAACATTACATTATCCATTGGCATTCAAACTACTGCTGTTCTCTGCCCTTGTCTGTATAGTTACCCAGAGAGAGACGCCTATTTTTAAGTGTTTTCCTTTCAGACTACATCTTACTATTGAAGAAAGGAAGGGATGGTAAAAAACATTTCAAAATGGCTTTCAAGTGTTATTTCCACACCATTTCCAAATTTTCAAGGCAGCAGGTCAGATGTCTGTGTTGATTCATTAATGGCAGTAATAACAGCAATTGTTACTCAGAACTATGAATATGTTTTTGCTGAAGAAATTCTATAGCTGCCTCACATTAATATGGGAGTTAACATGAAAAATTTACAATGTTTAGTTCAAACCTGCTATGACTCTTTGCCTTTATTCTAATTTTTATATAGTAACAAACACACTATACAGTATATGAAGAGTTTAAGTGTTTTCTCATAGAGCAACTTTTAGAGTATAATTGATTCTAAAGAAACAAACAATCTAGAAGTATATATAATACAGCTTTTAAGCACTTGATTGTATAAAAAAAATCCATTTCACATTATATGACCTCATTTTGAAACCCAATAGCTAAAGAAAGTATGTTATGAATTTCCAATACAAGAGAAATTGTAGTTTATGATCCATAGTGCGTGAGATGTGTACTTGAATTTTAACTATAGTGTTATATATTTGTATAATTTTAAATACAAAGGCCTTATGATTGCTTTGGTTTCATATTTTAGTGACTAGAATTGCATAACCTTTACAACTATAAATTAGATAGTCTCCTGCCTCTGATGCAAGTTAATATTTAACTAGTTTCTGCTGGGCTTAAGCACAGGAGAAATATTACAAGAATTTTTACTTTGCTTTTACATTATGAAGTAAAAAAATTTCTGAAATTTCAGCAAATGTCACATATCCTAAATGAAAATCCTTATGATGGTGTTGCAGTTTCCATCTTCTTGGACGTGGATGCAGCTAGCCCAGGAACAACTGCAAATCTTTATATCCCAGTCCAGTCTTAGTAAAGCAAAAGCAGAAGGCAGAAAAATAAAGACATTCACCCTGGAAAAATTGTCAAGCACGCTGACAGAGTACAATGGCTAGATTTATAGTGTTTTTACCACGTGGCCCTGAGATAGGTTGATTGGATACAAGTGTACTCTCTGTTTTACATAAACAAACTTTGGGGCAAGGTTAGGAGCAAAAGGTTGGACCCATATTAGTCATGGATGCAGAAAAGCCTCCCAGCATGTGCTTGCCAGGAGTGTAAAGAGGATGTGACATACCCAACTAATCTGATATCTTCCCTTCTGGGGACTTGTGGCTGGTGTTAGGGAGCCAGTACAGCAAGGGAGATGTCCAGGATCACAGAGCACAAGATCAGGTGGGATCTGGTGCAGCTTTGAACTGAGCACACATCACCTTAGAGATACTCTAAGCCTGCCATGGGGATGTGTGGGGCCAGATCACAGCACACACTGGTTTCAGTCTTCTCCCTCCCAGGGTCGAATAAAGAAAAAGCAAAGAAATTCAGGGGAAAAAAGGGTGGAGAGAGAAAGCTAATAGGGCTAGAGGATATGAAACTAATTGGAAGGGGGAGTTATTTGTTCCATTTGAACTACCTTGATCAAAGAAGAATTCATGTGAGTTTTGGGTAAGGTTTATAGCAGGGTTGGGTTTTTTTCCTTTTCTTTTTTCTTTTTCAAAACCTCCTTTGCTTATCTGAAGTATTAACTTTCCATTTCCGCTGCTGAAGCAGATGTTTTGCTTGTCGCAGACATTAAGGCACTCTTAATGTGCAGTTACAGGATTCTTTTCTAAAAGAGCATTTTAAATTTGACAATGTTTCTTACATTTTTAAAGCAATGACCTCATTTTGAAAAGATTTTTTTTTTCCCAGTACATATGTCACCACTGGAAAAATATTAATCTGCAAAACTTAGTATAAAATGTCTCCATTTATTACACATCTACTGTACAGATTTCAGCTGTCACAAAATCCAGTCGTACATTCCTGTGAGTCCTGGCATTCTGAAAAGGGTTTGTTTCAAGCAGGAAATCTATTTTCATTGTGATTTCACTAAAACAAATATTTAAACAAATTCCAACAGTTCAAAATGTTTTTGTAAATCATACCCTTGATGACTAGAAAATATTACTATGCCAACAGAAAGATTAACTCAGTAAACTCAGTTAAGACTCATTCTCCTTATGTCCAGACCTCTCACCCTTCGGATGCTATAGTGTCCACTTCTACCATTAGTGCTTCTTTTAAAGAAACTGTTATCTAAAAATAGGAGAATTAATGATGAATATTGAAACACAATTAGAGAGTGGAATACCTTATTATTTTTCCATTCAACTTAATTTAATTTGTACATGTATACATTTGATTCATATCTATAGTTTTGTTTTCACAACTTCAATCTGCCACTATACTTTGATCTTTTAAATGATCTTTTTGTGGCAGTTTAGGAAAAGTTACAAGGAAAAAACCCCTGTGTTTTTCCAATACAGTTCTGAACTGTATTGGACAACCAATACAATACATTTTTAAAAAATGTTGATAAGTTAATCAGAGGCATTCTTAATCATGATATCTATTACAAAGCACAAGGGAGATTGGAAAGTCAGGTCAAAGACCCAGAGGTGAACTGGGTGTTATAATGATCCACTGTATCTAGATAGTATATTTTTAAGATAAGCATATCAAGGAGTTGTTGCATTCTTCAGTTGCTGATGCCATCTTTCAGTCTGTCTGCTCAAGACTTTATTTTTTTGTTTGTTTGTTTATTTGTTTGTTCTATCTTCTTTTCTTCCCATCACATAAGCTGGAGTTCATTTGAATCTTTCTTTCTGTAAGATGTATCAAAATGCTATGCTCCTCTAATTTACACAGTAATGAGGTTGCCCTGACTCTGACCTTGGAAAACTAGCTTGTACTTCCTATATATTTTTGAAGGAGATCTCTACCTCTGATTAGAGCTAATGGGTGCTGAAAAGCTGTGTTTAAGAGTTATTTTAAGTCAGTTCTTTGGGAAATCTGGCCTTTAGTTCCCAGAGACTGCAGCTGTTTTGTGGAAAAAGGAACCAGAGAAAGAAGAAAGGGGTGTGTGGGGTGTGTGTGTGTTTATGAACACTTGATAGCTAATAGAGAGTCAAGTTTTTGCATTAAACAATGATTCGACTTCTTGTCTTGTCTAATGAATGCAGCACACATTCCCCATAATTATAGCACTTACTTTTTCCTGTCCAAACATTTTGAAACAGCTGAAGACTCAAGCAATATTCAGTCTGGAAACCCTGTACCAGAGGGTGAGTGTATGGCTTTAGTCAAAGGAGCTAATCCTTCCATGCAGTCCTCCAATTATTTTTCTTCACAAATAAGTATCGCTACTTTATTTTATCCAGAATTCTATTCAATGAGCACTCATCAAATTCCAATCTTAATTAGACTCTAACAAAGCCAAACAAACAAATCACTGTGCTTGGATAAAGGCATGTGGGCTGGAGCGTGTGAAAAGAAGAGGTTATACATTTAAATTGTTTTACTTTCTTAACCACTATAGGTGCTATAAAGCAACTGATGTAATTTATTATGGCCTTTGATGGTCAAGAAGACTGGGTTGAATTATGATCACAACATTACATGCAATTCTGTACCACTACTATCTTTGTGGGTATCGAAAGCTGTTTTCTCATTTTGCTTTTTTTCCCCCCTCTTTTTATTTGTACATAGAGTTATATTTTGTCTCAGCTATCAGATGACAGCCACTGTGTAAAAATACTTCAGCTCCTTTACATGGTTTGTATCATCACGAGAAAGCCCTGATAAAAATGCAGCCTTATTATCTGTGTAGTTTATTCTCTCCATATATTTCAGAATGTATGTCCTAATTTGATATTCCAATATATATATAATCAGTCAGCACTTTCCTTTCATGTTTTTTGACAGAAACACAGGCAGCATACCAGGCAATTAGTCTGAAGAATGATTCCCAAACCCAATCTTACTTCTACCCTCACCTCTTACATGCTTTGCTGATATGGGATGTTTGTAATTTATTTCTCTGTGAACTCTTTTCTTTTTTTTTCTTTTGATTTTTGAACAAAAGGGTCATCCCCTTATATACCTGCTGTTTGCTCCTTGGCTATTGACTTTAAATAAACTCAGCTCTGGAAACAAAAAGCTGCTTGGGGGTTTTTTGGTGGGTTTTTTTTGCTTGTTTTTTTTATTTTTTTTGGTAGCTGTTTTTTTGGGGGGTCTTTTTGAGAGAGTCTTTATTTAGTATTAAGAACCTTATTAATTATTAGCCATATAAGGGAAGGGTTTAGAAATGTTAATGTGTTAAATTTCACTACAGTTCTAAGACACACATAACAAATACTCCTTATTACAACTTTACTATCCTTACAATATCTGACTACAGAACAGGGGAATAGGATAGCATGGTCAAGCATGTCCTCCCATCATCACTTCTGTACACAAGTTAAAGCTTTAAGTTCAAGGTATATAGTTCCTTTTCCACATTTCCTTCCTACTTGCTAACTTTTAAGAACTTCCAAAACTCTGTTTTAACACGACTTTTCCATTTTCTTTCCCACCCTCCAACATAAATATATTTTAATATTTCAACTATTTGGCATGCAATGACATGCATACAACAACTAAAAAAGGGCTTCTTAAAACATGGTCCAGATTTGTGAAGAGCTTCATGGTTCACTGAACATTTTATTTAATATGGAGATTGTATTCAGAGTTGTTTGATTTGCAGAAATAACAAGCCCAAATGCTTCAGTTTCTAATGGTAATTAGTTTTCAGCCTAGACAGTCTGTTTAGTTATATATTTACTACCTTGTAAAGAACTATCACAACAAACCCTAAAGCGTTATTTTAAAATTAATAAGCTAAAGAAAAAGGAAATTCTTCACTTTTGCATAGCAACACTCTGTATTCTACTTTTTGATTGCAAAATCCACCTTTTCAATTATAGGTGTACTAAATTATGATGCTTGAAAAAACTATAAAAGGCAATTATCAATGTTTCTTAATACCATAAATGACTAATGCAAGTATGTTTTGCTGTAAGGGAAACAAAGACTAGTATTGTGAGCAGATTTCCTTAGCTTCCTGAGTCAGAATAGAACAAACTTTGATTCACATACTTTTGGTGTTATTTGCAATTAATATTAGTTTCTGTGGTGGTTAAAATAATGTGCTACAGATTCCATTGCAGCTTACATGTTAGAAAATAAAGCCACACTATTTATCCATGCCTTAAAGTTCACTTGGCTTTTGTGACATCAGGTAAGGAAGCAGAGAGGAGGTTAGAGCACAATATCTTGCAGTGGTTCGTATATTCCTGCCTTTTACAAGAAAACATCTGAAAGAGTCACTTCTTCACCCAGGTAAATATTCTGATCTATCCCTTGCTGCTTTTCAAAGTTAATGGAAGAAAAGTTTCCTTTGCCAGATACTGTATTGGGTTTTCTGGACTGGACTCTTCTTCAATAGCTCAACAATGAGTGAGCTCTCGGTGACTGCAGGGGCTAAGAATGCCTCCATTATACTCACTCAGCGTGCTTTACCATTGATTTCTGCCTCTGAACATGGATAGAGGACACGCTTGAGCTGGCAGGAGGAATCACATCATGGCATAGACACCTCAGAAGAAGTATGCATTATGGAAATCTTCTTAACAAAGACAGTTCCCCAGCAATCATTAGCATTAGAGGTTCTCTCAACTCTCTTTCACAAATGGCAAGGGAAAGCAAAGAAGGGAACATTTTCAAATCTTGGAAAGACTGACCCTCTCCCTTTGTGCTGCTGTGTCAAAAGAGCTTTATACGCCCTTTCATTCCAAATCAGTATAATTGCTTTTGTTCAAAATCAGGTCCAGGCTTACTAGCAGTGGAAGCAAAATAAGATGTGTACTGTTTTGAGGCCAAGGAACTAAGTCACTTTGTTGTTCCTCATCACTGCCAATAGTTACGTTAAGTTTTGTGGGGATTCCAGAAGACTTTCCAAAGTATAAAATACATGAGATGAAGTGGAATGGGTCGGTAGGATGTCAGGCTGCCAGTCAAGGCACAGCCTCACCAGGAGTGGGAAGCTCTGCCTTCATTCTTAGTGCCACAGGAAGCTCTTCTGGTAGGCAGTGAAATGGTGACCTACTCAGGCTTTTGGACATGTGCAGCACTCATATGAACTACTTGATTTCTCTGTTAGGCACCAATGAGGCTCATGCCTCTTCTGTCTTCCCTTTGCTTTCCTCCCCTTCCAGTTCAACAATCTGAACCAGATCAGCAGTGTCAAGGAAATACAAAATAAAATAAAATAAAATATTAAAATAAGCAGGAAAAGTGAAAAGTGCAGGAAAAGTGCATGTCTCCTTGCTGCCCTCACCTTCAGTAGAATCTAGAAATCAAATCAGCTTAGTTTTATAATAAAACTACACACTAAAATAGGTCCTTTTAATTCTTCCCCAAAATCTTTAGCTAGGAAGGTGGCTTCAGAACAACAACAAAGACAACATTGAAAAGGTAGTGAATTTGAAACCTCAGGAAATGAGATGCAACTAGTCATATTACACCTCTGCAATAATTTTCTAAGGGCAGTCTTAGTTTGAAATAATTCCTGAATTCTGAAAGCTACTGCTTCCTACTTACAAAAACTGGTTTAAACCAAACTGTCTGAGAAATGACAGAACCATTCTGAATGTTTTCTGAGAAGGAACATATTTTTTCCCAGTGGTATTTGATGAGGGTATTTCCTTGACAAAATTTATCAGGATGACAGAAGTGGTCGTTCATTTTTCCAAGTCTTTTCCAGTAAAAAATATTTATTCACTGTAGATGTGAATGTTTATTGTGTCAGAGAAACAGGAAATACAGGCTTCATATCTGAAGACTGCATATTCTAACTTAAGTATGCTTTCTGAAAGTCTGTGATTTCTGCAAAATAAAGGAAAATCTCCACAAAGACACTGGGAAAGTTCAGTGCTTTGGTTTCAGGGGACTTGTATTAAAACCTAAAGAATTTAATGTATAATTACATCCTTTTGTGACATGCATGGTGTTTGTTTAGTGTCTTAAACAGCACTGTCCATGGAAATCTAGAAACAAAAATTAATTAGTCTTTTAAGAAGACTGAAGTTTTGATGGTTTCTGTGATATATTTATAGACATGATCATATAATGACTTACTTTCAATAAAAGGAGAAAGATGTGGTTTTGTTAAAGCATTAATAAGAACAATTAACCTTGTAGAACAAAAATGCATATGTAAAATACAAGTTGTTCATAAGCAAGATAATAAGTATGTTTAAACATACAGTTTCTTTTTTAACTTCAGTGAATTTAGGCTGGGGTTTTAATACACTTGGGAAGTTATAACGTACTGGATGATGTTGTAATAAGAACAACAGTCTTATAATAAAGTATGTTTTGTATGAGACACCTAGTTTACATGTTTTGTTTACAGGATCGTTATTTTTAAAACCATCCAAAACACATAGTGCAAGAATTAGAAGAGTCTAAGAGTTAAGTTAGAAAGTAATTCTTTCCCAGAGGGAAAAAGTCTCTGTTTTCTGTAATTCAGTTTGAATAGCTCAGCCAACTGGATAATGAGTCTGATAAAAAACTGTTGAGGTTTTCTTGTTAGACACATATGAAGTTGGTATTCAAATATTATAGTAATAACTTGTTGCTTTTACCATGTTGGCATACAATATTTTTGGTAATAGTTTTAATAAGTTCCATATGACCAGTTGGAAAGATGAATTTAAATAACACATTGATTTATCTTTTGCTAACTGTCAACACTTTGGTTAAAACTTTAAAACTGATTGGAAAAATGATGTAGAAGTTTATATCCTTCATATAAAGTGTCACAAACCAGACAAAAAAAATAAAGAATGTTTCTTATTTGCTGTAATATTCTATTGTACATTTATTTTTTTAAAGTAAAACTTTTGCTGTGCCCATTTATACATCTGAGCAGAGCAGTGGCTACAAGCTTAAACCCCTTATATTCTTTTGTCTGAAATTATAACCGCCTTTTCTGTCATTGAAAAATGGTTAGAGAATCCCATAAGGTATATGCTCTGCAGAAGCTTTCACTACAGAAATGCTTATTAAAGAAAGTAAGCATCTATTTGGAATTTGTTTGCTATAGCTAATAAGACAAGATGAAAGACCTTTTCTAAAATGCAGGTTATGATTCAGAATTCCTAAGGTACTTGCATCCAAAATTATTAGGTTTAGTTTTTCAAAAAATTTTAGCAAGCACAATTTTCAGAACATGATAATATAGCTAAAATGAAAAAAAAAAATTGGCAGAATTCTATTTGCATGGAGAACGGAATTACTTACAAATGAATTGGAAGTGGGAACTCTTAAAAATTCCTCCCTAAATTGAAAGAAGCTAAAAAAACACAAATGCTTTCTAAAATCTTGTTTCCTTTTTCCTACTTCTACAACTACTAGGGAAAAATAGTAGTAAAAAACTTGTGGGAAAACCAGTGGGGAAAATAGCAGTAAAAACTTGTGGCAAAACCAGTGGCATTCTTTCTTTTCTATTTTCCTATTTAGGCTACAATTTGGTGCTACAGCAATTTCTTAAGGCTACAGTAACTTTTCAGGAATGTCAAGAAAAAGTTACCTGGAAATTAGAAAAACAATGGAATTGCTTCAATTTGTGGAATAATTCATAGCTGAAAGACAAAATATACTCTTCAAAATCTAAGACCCTAATAATTTGCTGCTAGTAAAAGAAAGTAGAATACAGTATACCCAGTCCTGCCAGGAAGACAATTTTTACCATAATTCTTCCTGGAACAACAGGAATTAGGGAACAGACAAGCTAAACAGGGCTGCCACCTCCCTATCAAAACCTGTCAAGCCAAAATACTATTACTTTTGGGATGTCAGTGTCTTACTAAACCACTTAGCATTAATTGACAACTTCTCCTGTAGTGTAAGAGACTTAATTGCAAAGTTAGCACAACTCCATAGTTTGAAGTAGCAGAGCCCAAGTGTCAAAGCTGGCAGTTTTAAAAATTAGTTAGCCTAGCAGAAGACAAAATGCAGAGGGTGAAAAGTTCTTCCTGTCAGGGAAAACTATACATAGGCTTGATGGAGTGCCTGTCCTGGTCTCTGCTGTAACCAACAAACATAGCCCATATTTTTCTGCTGTTGCATTGGAAAATATATTGAGGAAACTGCAGTGGAGAAGTCCATGGCTGACAATGTCTAAGAACCATCTGAACCCTACACTAATTCTCATATGTTAAAATAGCTCTAGTTTTGAGGAATGGGATGAAGTTTGCTGCCAGGGCAGAGAGCAGAGAGCTTGCTGGGGTGTGTGATCAGCCACTTGTCAGAGATTGTCAGACTCACTGCCTGGTTGGGACATTGCTTTTCTCTCCACATTCTGAATCTGCAACTCCACTGGTATACCTTGATATATATCTTGATATATCAAAGGTATCAAATATCTTTGATGAAGATATTTCATTGCTTATGAGAATTAAATGTATCCCAACAGAGACTGGGGGCATTTGAAAGAAACCAGCAATTATTGCAAGGTTACTGGTTTTTCTGATTTGCCAAACTGACATCTTTTCATTCATTTTTTTCCCCAACACTTACATTCAAAAATGTTTCTTGACTTCAAATTCTGGAGCTATTTAAATCTCTAAATCACCTCATAGTAGGCCAAATGACAGCTGACAGTTTAAGACACTTGAAACAATCATACTTAAAAGTTAATTTTTCTTAAAGTTCATGTAATTTAATTGTTTGAGATTTTGGAGAAAAACTGTCTTATGGCACATTTAGAGGGTCTACAGCATGATTTGCTAGAACTAAAGATGTACATGAAAATATAACTATTTTATTACAAATAATTTATTAGGAAAAGACTAGACAGTAACTAGACACATGCCTGTGAATTTAAATTATCATGGATATAAACAAATAGATTTCCAAGAGCTATTTATAAACCAGACTTTATTAGCAGTTCAGACAGAATTATACTTAAGTGTAAAGCAGTCCCAGAAGAGAAATGTGGGATTGTTTTGTGGGGAGCCTTTTCTGTTAGGTATGGTTATGGAAAGCAACCTATTCTTGACACTGCCACCTTCAATAGTAGTATGCTATATATGGTCTTTATATAAAGTTAGTAAAGTCCAAGAGATAATGAGATTAACAGAAAAATGTATAACAGATGTTTTGTATAATGTCTAATGTGATGTATAAGCAACTTCAATAAGACTTTTTAAGACCATAGTCTCTTAAAAATGACCATTGAAAGTATGGGACCCTTAACTAGAAAATTAAAGCCAGCACATGTAATGATAGGCTTGTTTTCTATAATTACTTTTCACAGACCTTTTAGAAACAGTTTGTGGAGAAACCCCAGGGTTCTGTGCACCACAGATTGCAAACCACTGAATTAAACATCCAGGACTGGTAGAGGAGTTAGCCAGTGGGCTAAACAGGAACAAAAGAGTAATAGTTTCTAAATACACAGAGCACCCAGAGCTAGGGATTTATATAGCTCGCAGTTGGCTAGGCCAGTGATGTGAGTAAAGAGCACTGAGTTTATTTAGAATGCTTATAGCCACTTGTATTTGCTACCAAAGTTTACAGTAAAGATGCATGTAATGAAAAAAAAAATTACTGAATTATACCTTAGAAGATAAATTTGTAATGAAAGAAAAGGACACAAAAGAAGTATTTAGCTGGAGCTAATGGGATATTGACATTACCCAGTGAAAAAAAGAGGTCACTGACACCCAAAATGAAAAGACAATGTAATGGAATTTCTGTCTGAAGGTAAGATTTGAGAGCCTGAGCTCTGCAGGCTGCTTTCTGAGCATCCACAGCTGTAAAGGCTGAGGAATGTTTTAGGAACTCTAGATAAGATGAACTAAGTAATTAGAAAACTTTAATTAGAACAGAATACATTTTACATATTGTGATTGTAGCCATTTAATGTAAGCAAAAGCCTAACCTAAATCTCACTATTTTCTTCCTTAATTTCAACTTTACTGTTCTGTGAAACAAGATGCATGAGAGTAAGAACTCAGAGCCAGTGGAGTCAGCAAACAAAGCAACATCCTACTTGTCCTGTGCTGAGGGACTCCAGAATCTACCATGTCTTCTGACAAATTTCTAGAGGTATTTTGGTGTCAATACCTCTGGTGCCAAGTTTTATGAAGGCCCTGCCAATAGTACTACCATGTAGTCTGGTGTAGACAAGGGAGAGACCATGTAGTGTCACTCACACTCCAAACCATCACAGTATTTACAGTCTAGGTCTACTGCTGGCAAGTTCTACACAGCAACAAAGTCCTTAGACCCCCTTAGAGCATCTGTCTAATTCTATATGTGCATAGCAACCTACGGGGTTTCATCCCTCTCCCCCATTTCAACCAAACAGATCTCTTTTGTCCCTGGTCACTGCCTTAGCCAAAAGGGACTGTCACACTCTTCCTCCTTACAAGGTGAATGTAAGGAAAAGCGACCTCACGTGAACAGTCCCAAAACAAGAAGTCTCTTCTGTGCCCTGAGTAAAGCACAGAGCAAGTCTTTAAAACTTAAAATTTACCCTCTCTTCACATTTACAATATCTGCTCTGCTTTTTGGCTTCCCAGAATATTAAACATTCTATTTTTCCCACGTCTGTTTCTGTCCAGTTTTGAGAGTGATGATTCTAATGACCGAAAAAGATTTCTAGAAGATAAGCAACAAATTTACAGTTTCCAAGGAAGCAGAAAATCAGGATTTTCTGTTTAAAAAATATAATTCAGAAATACCTGTTCATATTTACACAGGTGATAATATTTTAAATGAAGATTTTATAGCAATAATAAGACCAGAAACCATGTGAAAATGAGGTAATTCATAATATGTTGTATAAAAGACAGTGGTACAATAATAATAGGACAATGAGAAACATGAAGAGATTTAACAGTTAAATCTTGAGGGGATATTTAATAACTAGGAGTCTGATAAAGCACTATTTACCATAATTACATATATAGTTAAACTTTATGTACATGTTTCGGTTACAATATCTCAAGCTAGTGAAAGAGAATCTGCTGCCAGACCATAACAGATTGTTCCCACAGGACATCTGTTTCATGTGTTTAATTTCTTTAAAAAAGTAGGCAATTCTTTGTGGCTATAAAAGTATGAAAGCATAAAATTTTATTTGATATTATGTCAAAATTAAATAGTTGTGCCACATTTTTTCTTTTATCCCAAATAGAATTTAAAGCTGACAGAGTTCTGATGCACCAGTAAATTATTATACAGTCTTCTAAAACTATTGTAACATTCAGAGCACAAAAACCACTAAAATACTTTTGAGCTAGACACAGAGAACTTCTTTGTGATGAAATGTCTTATTGATATTGGATAAATGCACTTACACAAATACAAAAAAAAAATATCTAGAAAACCTAGCATACTCAGGTATCTTTTTAGGCAACTTTAATTCCAGGCAGACTCATGTTTTTTGGCTGATGCATGAGTAAAATACGGAGTAGGGCGGCTTCAATGGGAGCTGTTCATACAAAGACTGGCATGGGATTTAGCCACTTTTAAGCTGCAGGTGTCTTGTCTCTATGGTCCACGGAGGACACTAAAGCTAAGTATCCTTGGAGTGAAGGTGGTACCACCAAAGTATAGACATTTACACCTGAGCTTGTTATCAGCACTGTCTTCATGGGAAAGAAACACAAATACCTAAATAAAAGAGCCTGTTCAGGGGTTCATTTATCTCATTCTAACACCTCAAATAGTTATGATTAGTTTCTTCCTAAAAATATTCTTTTTCCTCATTGGCTGTTAATGGAGCCTAGACATCTTGCTTGGGTATAGGTATTTGCTTCATTCATATATAAAGTTAAATGGCATTCATCCTCTTTGATTTGTGACTCAAACTGGTTACCCCAAATCAAACACTAGGCCCAGATACCCAAGCCATAAGTGTGATCAAAGAAGACCTAGGAAACGACAGGACAACTGTATGCTTATCAATCAATACTGATGAAAACACTGCTGCTCTCCACTCTTTGTCTGATAAGCTGAAGTACTCGTAAGGCAGGCAAATATCTGGGATCCAGTGCCCACATCATGGAGGATGGTTAAACACCTATTTCTCGCTCTCAGGAGCAATATCTTGATCATGAGGGCCCAATTTGGCCTGGAGAAGCTCCCACAGCCTCTTCTGAGAAGTTAGCTCACAGAAAGCAAAAGTACAAGAGCTTTGATGCCATAAAAGCACAAACAAGGAACACACAGATTCATAAGCCAGTGGTAAATGCAGTCTACCAAACTGAAGTAAACTGAACTGAGAAGTAAAACCTGGTGCCTAGTGGGGGGAATAAAACAGTAAAAGATTTAGGAAGCAGGGGCTTGCCACCTAGATTTCTGCCTATAGTTCTGGAAGCCTGATTGATGTTCATTGATGTTCAATCTTCCTTTTGCTTCTTGACTATGTCGAACTTTTTAGTCTTTTCTTGGAGCTAACATTTTTGAAAGCTTCTGCACCATGGCAGGTGAAGGGAAGCAATATAATTCCCTTCTAACAAAATTCTAACAAAAGCGAGAGACATGGATCATCATGGCTGATGGCATGTAGAGCAAGAGGGCAGATCTAGGAAGAGTAGGGTAGAACATCAATAAAAGATCCTGTAATGGAGAGGCAGGTAATTTTTTTTGGTTGGTTGGTTTTCTCATTTTCTATTTCTTCAAAAGAGAAAACACAGAAAACTTCAAGCAAAACAAGTGCAGTCAAATCACTGCATTCAGAAGAGAGAGGAATTATAACAATCAAAAAATTATATATTTCAAGCTACTGGCATTCCTGCTGGGTGCTGGAGGCATAAGAAAATATCATCATTACTATTAGCCAGCACAGGTGCAGGATTGGCTAGAGAGACAATAGTGATTTACAGTGCTGTCAAGGACAGTTTCATCTCTTAATCAAGAAACATTCAATTTTATTTTTTTTATACTCAAGCCTGTATTTAATTTTTATAACTTATTATAATATTTTTTCCCACTTCTGTACAGAATGCTCAGCAAAGCTCTCACCTGAGACCTTCAGAAGCTGTAACTAAGTTGGATAACCTGCCCACCCTTATTGACTAGAGTTCTACAGCCTAATATGATAGCTTTTGCAAAAATGAGAGCAGGACTCAATGTGCACATATGGGTATTACCCTATCCCTGAGTCTTTCATTCATCTGTTCTTCTGTGCATCAGACTAAACCCAAAAGTTTCCAGAATCGATGGGTTTTCTTTACAGATGTTGAAAATGTAATTCTTAGTGACTCAGTCAATAAAAAAAATCACTCATCAAACCACAGAGCTTAAAACGTTGATTTGATAATCTTAGTGTTAACTATTACAATAATTCTATTAATTTAGTTTGATTATAGCAACCTGGTATTTGAATAAACTGTATTACTAGAAAATCATTCTGTCTTCATTATTAAGGGCTAAGACATGAAAATTCAACAACTTTGCTTGCTCTTTCATTCTATTTGTGAATTATTCCCAGTGGTAAACATGAGTTGTGTTCTCAAACCTCAATACAGTATTGTAGCAGAAGAGGATTCTTTCTGGACCTAAATATCACCTTGCCTGTTTGTGCTTCAAAGACCTGAAACGGTTCTCTTTGCTGTGTTATCATGTAGGGTTTGATGATATTATGACACCTCTCATTGTTTCCTGGGCTTCTGATTTCCAGAATATAGTTTTCTACTGTTTAGATATGACCTAGATGCATAATTTTGCATTTAACATGAATGGGTTCAGCTTGCCAAGCAATCCAAATTTTTCTTTAAACCTTCCTGGTCTTCATCATTATGTACCACTCTGCCAATCTCTGTGTCAGCAATGTAAGATATCAACAATGTTTTGGTATTTGCTGAGGCATATGGAAATGCATCTGAATAGCATCTTTTAATTCCTAGCTTTTATTATCCAGATTTGAAATCCTTCAACTCTTATTGAAAAACCCCTACATCTGAGACTGGAGCGTTAGGCAGTTCTTAATGTATTGAGTCTGCTTATTAATCTTGCAATGTGTGTGAATTTAGGATACTTTAACCAAGCATTATTGACACATGGGCAACCATAGAGTTACTTGAGGTCAAAAGTGATAAATATTTCCAATAAAGGAAAAGTCAGGGAGACAATCAAAGATCCTTCTCGTTATAATTCATGAAACAATAAAAGGTTTCACCTCATGATTACACTGACTATAAATTCAGGGAGATGTACCTGATTGACATGTAGTACTGCATCTGTAAAAGAGAAAGAGTCAGAAAACAAGCAAAGAAGTAGTACCAAGTAGAATGAAAACAGGAAAACTGTGTAGTCGTGACAAAAGTGAAACAGAGAGAGCTTTTTGAGTGATATTCTGTCTGGAAAGCTGGCATAGAACTGTGAGAAAGGAAATGCTCTCCTGTTGTTTAATTGTACTGTGTTTGGAGTAATGGAACCTCTGTGTACATTCTTTGTAAATTAGAATGATTGCAGTAAGAAAAATATTTAGCTCCTATGGCATCAGGGGGGCCAGGGATTCTTAGATGAGGGCTGAGATCACATTGGCTTTTTATTGCTTGGAAGAGGATATGCAAGTGTCAAAGCAACTCATCCCAGCCTGGAATTTCAGCAAAATGCACAGAAAGTGTAAAGTCAATGATGGACATCAGCTTTTCAGAGAATGTTTTTTTTTTTTCAGAGGCTTGTAACTCCTGAACTATTTTGTGAATAAAGTGACTGTGATTAAAAAATTCTTTGTGCCCAAGTTTGTGGTTTTGTACTTCAAGCTGTCATCCCCAAAGTTGTGAAACTGGAAGTACAGCTTTTGTAGTTTTTCTTGTCATGATTTTCAACAATTTTATGATCTCTGTGTCTACACAAAATAAAAACCAATATTTTTGTTATAATAATGTTCCCTTCTAGTTTTTCTATATAAGAACAATCCACATTTCACGACTGCTATTTTGTATTATTTTTAGTCTATTGCCCACTTTTATCCCTCTTCTGGCTCAAATTATCCAAAGTTATTCTGTCTTTGCTGTAGAAACACAGTATTTTAATATTCCAATAAACTGTAGTCTTAAGTAATTTTAAAATACTAAATGATAGTTAATTTCTGCATCCATGGTGTTTTCCAAATAAACTGTGCTCATCCTCAACTTTGTGAAAACAGTTCTTTCAAAAATCTAAGCATGCATATTGCCCTTTTCCTTGCTTACCTGCATGTATGCAAAAAAGCTTACCCACAATAAGCAGCAATAAACAAGTTTAAGTCAAAAATAAGAAATTCACAAACCATTCCCACAATTAAGAAGTTTTTATTCATCATTCCAATAGCCAAAGTGAAAATACCTTTTTCCTGGTTTTAATGTGTTTTGTATCATAGTTCTTTAGAAATTATGTATTTAACTTCCAAGGTCTTGAGGACCATCCCATGTTATCACCAAAAACCCCCACCCATAATCCACAAAATTATAGAGAATAATTAAAGAAAAAACTAGAATATTTTCCTGTCATTCCCCTGAAAGTTTTTCACGAGTCCTTTCTACTAGTTACAAGCCTGTTTTGTATTTTGTACATTGGCTAACTCATCCTTTTAAGATAGAACTGAAACTGAGGTATATGTGTAAAGTGATATTAATACTTTCCAATATTTACCAAAAATGCAGCCATTGGTA
The DNA here is from genome assembly GCF_001522545.3 of Parus major. NCBI lineage: Eukaryota > Metazoa > Chordata > Aves > Passeriformes > Paridae > Parus > Parus major. The sequence continues at coordinate 50,259,387 of NC_031768.1, read as the reverse complement.
CATTTTAATGTACTATTTCCCAGGTTTGAAGTTGTAGCTCATTGTTTTCTTAGTTATCTTGTACAAGATCCATTCTGTCACTTTTTCTACTATATTATTAGTAATTTTGAACTCTGTAATTCATTGATTTTCATAGAATCTCATAGTAGTTGAGGTCATAAGGCATCTGTTAAGATCATCTCATCCAATCATCCTGGTGAAAGCAGCATCACCAAGAGCAGTTTTCCCAGGGCCATGCCCACTTGGGTTTTAAACCTCTGTGGGCATAGCGATTCCACAAGATTTCTGAGTATCTTGTTGTGGTGTTTGAATCTCTTTTATTCAAGATTCCAAACTGAAATTCTCCACACTCATCTTACTTTTCCCCACTCCCCATCTTTTCCCCACCCCCATGCACATTACGGAAAAGCCCAGAAGACAGACACTTGTGAACCTCTCAGTCACAGACTTCAGAGAACAGAGACTTGTCTCTTGTGTTCAATATCTTTTGATTCTGGGCTACCAACAGCTTTTTCACAGCATCTCCCCCCATCTACTCTGTCCCTCTTAAGTAGGTTTTAACAGCTAGTTTCAGTATTCCAATTATATGAATCAGATTTCACTTGTGAAACTTCTATTCAATGAGAATTTCCAGTTCTTCCTGCTCATTGCATTCAATCCATATGTAAGCAGCTGAAAAAAAAGTAATTTCTAGATGCTTGTGGTCATCATTTCAGTTTATTCATGGCATGCTGATTTGAGCTACATTGATGCCTCTCTAGTCAGTTATTAATTTGATGATTTTTCTGTTACCCAAGCAGGAGACGAGAAGTTCACTCTTCTCCCTTTGAGGGAGAAGATTGAGAAGAGCATGCCATCTGAGATTCATTATCCTTTCTGTGGCCTTGATGAAGTGTGAGACTTTAAAAAACTTCCTTCAGCTCCTCACTGGCTACCTATCCTCCATCACCTTCTGTTTTTCTCTTTCCATGATATCAGAAGATTGACTGCCAAGACCACTTTCCCCTTTTTTATCTCTCTTTTGGACCCCACTGTAGCTTGCATATTCTGACTGTGGGATAATTGACTCCAGTGTATATCATGACCAGTAGAATCTTGCCAGACAACCTCATAATCTAGCCCAATCTTGCAGTTACAATGGATCTTGTGACCACACTGTGTACATATGTAAACAGTGCAGATATTTACAGAAAACCAGTGAGAGGCAGATAAAATATTTCCTCTTCCATTGAATTTTACAGTGCAAAGCTATCAAAAGCATAGTTTAGAGCACCTGTTTTATAAATGATAATATACAATAAACAAAAGCTCAGTTATACACAGTCTAATGGAAAAACTGAGGTGATTCATTTCCAGAGCTAGAATAGAGCAAAATTCTTTTAACCTGACATCTGCCCTGGGAAAATACAAAAATGACAAATATGATCTTTTCACATTGACACAGTTGGAGGTTTTCTATTTGGGTTTTAAATTCTGCTGTTCAATTTTGTTTACTATGTTTTATGGCATATTTGCTAACCTCATCTATTTTATCTCAAAGTTTCCTACTACCTTACTGTGAGACAGAACTCCACAAGCCCATTAAGGTCAGCTTAAAGTGGATACTAAATGAAACGTTGTTAGTATTTTATGAAAGTTTGGATTATGTTGGAAAAAGATCCATTGGAAACATAATGACATCTGTAAGTCAGCATGATTGGTCAGTTTTTGAAAAGGACAAAATTAAGACATAAAATAAGGAAAATTCTTTCAATAGAGAAGAGTAATGGAAAAATAAACCCAAGCAAAACCAGCCAGACTTATGTTAGAATAGATAGTGTAGGAAATAATATTTAATTGAATAAATATCTAAAATTATTGGAAGACATATCCTAATTTAATTCTGCAGTTAATGATAAGTTTCCTCAGGTGATGGCAAAAGATAGAAAACCCCCAACCAACCAACAAACCACACTAAAACATTTTAAACTCCTAAGTACTATGCCACAAGAAATCAAATGGTCCTTTTCATTATTTTTGAAGTCTGTAAAAAGTTCTTGAAATTTACTGAACTATGGATTCCCTGCATCCAGTAGACCTAACACAACATGAAGGGACCAGCTAATATAGGAAAGATTTCTATAAGGTTAGGACCCCTAAATTATAATATCCTGCTGTAATTCCAGCCAATCTAATCTTCCTCTATAAAAGCTAGAATACTTTTGCTTTATAGTCCACTCAAACCTGTTTGCCTGGCCTAAGCACTAAAGCAAATCTTGGAACACGTAGTTTTCAGGATTTGATACAAATGAGTGTTTCTACAGGAAAAAAGTAATAGTAAAAGCCTATATGATTTTTTGAATATTCAAACAAAGCTGAATAGATTCTGCCTAAGACCAGAACAACCCTAATCCCTAAGGAGAGTTTGTTATTCTGATATTCCTCTCATATGTCAATGGAGGCTTAAAACACATTGCTTCAGCTCCTAACTCCAGTTTGGGCTTCAAATTTTCCATTTATTTCTAAGGAATAAGACTAAAAATTCACCTCTAGGAATTTTAGTCTTTGTTGAAAGAAGACATTTCCAGATAAATAAAGAGAGCTCAATGCAAAAAAAGTAAGCATTCTTTGAGGCAGATGCCAGGACTCCTTTTGATCTGATATGAGGTCATAATCAATGTAGTAGGTACTCACCATGTGCTGGGCAGGTAAGAAATAAAAAAAGGTCTCTTTGAACACAATTCCACAACTCAGACTGTAATTCACAACAAAAATGGCCTGTTGTTTCTCTTTGGGTTTTGTTCTGTGTTTAAGGGACAAGAATATCTCCTGGAAACTACAGTAATGCCTTTGATATATCAGAAAGATATAATTTAAAAATGAAACAGAAGTGCATGATAACCCCTGCGTGGCTGAATACTTCTGTCCATATGAAGAATGTGCCAGTCAGTAATATGAGGAGATGTGACAGTAAAGTAATGTCCATGTGCTGTCTTCCTGTAGTTACACAATGTTTTCAGAACTCTTCGGTGTAGTACTACTTTTAAAGCATAAATTGCAACACACTTTGGGTCTGTGGGTATGCTTTTACTGGAGAAGAATGTTTTCATAAGAAATTACTATGCTGTAGCAAAATGGAAAAATTCATTGGTGCTTCTTCTCTTCTTCAAAAGAAAGGAATGTTGGGATTCATGTGATTTTATTTCAGTGTTAACAGTCACCCCAGGATCCTTTGTACTCACAGTGAAAATGTCTCCACATTTAGGGCAGGATTCATCTGACCTACTTTGAACAGATACATTTAATCAGTGTAATCCTGCTGTCAACGACCCAAAAAAAAAAAAAGAGTTCATGAAAGCATGAAAGTGTTCATGCCAATGCCTTGGCAATAGCAAAATGCCATCCTAATAATCATCAAAAGAAATTCTCATTACAACCAGGAGGGAAGGAGCAATCAGTGCTGAGAAAACTGAGGTACTTAGATATATTTTCCATTTATAACATAGTTCTTAAAATGAAGAATAACAGATTTTGATGCTTGTGTATCCATGTAGTACAATGACTTAATGGAAAGCAGAGAAATGGTCTTGAGGTATTCTCACTCATTCAAGAATACAGATCAAAAGTCGTTATTAATCAAAAAACACATAGAAAATGCATTTTTATTTTAAGGTAAAACCCATTGTATGATAGCTGATAGCAGAACACTAATTCCAAAACATGTTTTCTCATCTGCCTATGATCAGACTCTTCTGTCATTTACCTGAGGGATGTAGAGTGGGAAATTAAACTCTGGTTAACTCCATGCTCCCTCTGGATTAGGTAAAGTGTTTTGCTATCCCATGCATCAAATATTTGAGTCCTTCAGTGGGGACTACAGGTACTTAATATTATACACACACATTTTCAAAGCTTTCTCATTGCCATTCCCATATTTGTTCCCATTTTGTGACATTACTGCAACTAGGGGAAAATTGTAGCCAACCCAAGTTGGAAAAACTGCAAAATAGCAGTGGTCTCTGTGTGTCTACATCAAAGTTAGTCTATGTTTATTATTTTTGTTTTAAGATATTACCCAAATGCTGTAAATCCAGACTAAATTATTACAATGCTAGACAATACACAAACATTCCCTGCCCCAAGGAACTTACACACAGGAACACAAACAAAGGAAAAATACTGATAAGGATTAGATAAGGATTAATTCTTTCTTTTTGACCATTCAGCTATGTGGTTGAAAACCTCATAAACTACGAGTTTTAAGTTAAATTTATGTTCAAGTTACTTACAGTGTCATTTTTCTTCTTCTCCATTACTGATTTGTTGTAAATGCTATGATGGCATTCCCAGAATTGCCAGGGAGTTTTCTTTGAAGCAATATTTTATGACCCCTTTCTTCAGTCCTCAAAAACATACGCAAGAGAGATGTAATCAAACTCATAAAAATACCTTAATTGTTCATTCATTTAAATGACCTTTGAGATCTTCAAAATGTGGTTCAGATGCTTCCATACTATTCCATCTGCTTACAGCAAATACCACGGAAAGCTTTTCAGGTGTGTGTTGTGGGCTTTGGTCTGTTTTCAAGAGCTTCTTAAAAATGTAGTCTTGTGCTTAAGAGAAGACAAATTATGTGGTGTTAGAAAGAGAACACCCAAGCAATTGAGAGTTGTAGAAAAGATTTCTGCTCTTTAAGAAGGGCACCCAATTGTAACCAAATCATGTAATTTCTGAAAGGAGGAAGAAATAAAAAAGTTATTTTAAAGGAAAAAAAAATCCTAATAAAAAAAATAATTAAAACAATGAAAGGCTTCCTGGGTACAGAAACAAACAGGTGGAGTCTCTTTTATACCACTCACATCAGTGTGGGGGAGGAGTGCTTTCAGCAGGAATAAAAGCTAGGGCTGGAAAAGGAAAGTCTGAGTCTTTTTTCACCTGGTCTGCAGGGAAAGGGCCTCAGGTTGGCCCAGCAGGCCTAGTCCCTCACCTCCACTGGCGGTTCCATTTCCCATTCCTCCAAGCCATGTCTTTTGTGGTTTGGAAGACAGTGACAGTGAGCCCGAGACGTCACTCCAAGGAAGAAAAGGGGAGAGAGAGCGATGGCAGTGCGGGGCTGAGGCGCACAGATCCGAGCCCCAGCAGAGCTGAGGGGAGCGGTGCTGCTGCCAGAGGCGGCCGTGCGCGGTCAGGCCTGTGAGGTGGAGTGGTCTGAGGCACTGGCGTGGTGCAGCAGGGATAATGAGCTTCCAAAGGGCTTTGCTTGCCGTAGTTCCTTGTTGGATTTTTTGGACCAGGAAGGGAGAGGACGTTAAGCCACAGGAACTCTTGTTCGCCCTGTTGGGAAGCATGTTTGTTCGTTCGGTGGTGAATGCACTTTTGTCTATAAATGACCCTCTCTCTCTCTTTTGCACACATTTTGTTTTTAATATTATTGTGATTATTGCAATTTTCAGTAAATTGCTGTTTCAGCTTTTAATCTTTCCTAGTGTTCCTCCATTACTGGAAGGGGTAGGGGTGGGGGGGAAAGGGAGCATCTTAAGTAGGTTTAATTTTTTAGCTCGGTTTTAAAATCAGCACAAAAAGCTGTGTTAAATGCAACGACCTTTTTGAATCAATGCTATTTCCTCTGTTTCCTTTGTTTTCTTGATCTTTTTCACCTTTTTACAGAAGTATTTGGGCAGAAGAGATTGGCTGGATTTCTATTGGAACGAAAAGAAAATTCCTCAAAACCACAAAACATAACAGAACTTCATGAAACTTTGTTAATTCAAAGAAATAATTTTCTGTGGTATATTTCTCTACTCTCACTTTCCTGGAAATTGTATAGGGGAATATAGGCCTAATGCAGTCAGTGAAGCTGACAAATATGTATCAGACTTCATGAACTTTATGCAATACCCCCTTTTCTCTTCTCAGTCATATGTGAGAAGGAGTTGTGCTTCTGTCCATGTTAAAGATGTGACATACCCCGAGATCTGTACTTTACGTGTGTGTTGTTCACCCAATCATCCTATAATTCAGAAGTGGCAAGATCACCTTTGCTCTGGCCTACTCCAACAAGTTCCCCTCAAAATAATATCCAAGCAGATATGAAGGAATATGCAATCTTAGGGATATCTCTCAAAAACACAGTCCAGGATAAGTCTATCTCACATGGGGCTCTACACAATTGTTCTTCAGCTTTATCCACAGGGGACTTTGCATCCTCAGCAGTACCCTCACACCCCATCAACAGAGTACAACACAGTTTCTTCAGTTTCCTACTCTCGGAGCATGAGCCACTTCACTGAGCTGCAGCAAAGCCCTCGCACAGTTTAAGCTGTCAAGACATACAAAGCATAAGGATTAGTGTAGACCAATAGAAACACCATACCAGGAAGGGTAGAACTCCAGAACAGAGTGCTCCATGGTGTGGACACAGCACGTTTGCTCATCCTAAGTACTACAGTTACAAGAGCCTTCAGTGTGTTTGTCTGCTGGGATAGGTATTGGTCTCTTGTCTTGTTTTATTTAGCAGTATTGATGTAACCAGACTGTCCTGTGAACTGGGGGCTTCAGTTTTAAACATTGTTGATAAAGGATATCCTGAACTACTGAAAAAATGTAGGAAAAAAAGGCCAAGTTTATATGTTCTATGCAGGAAGCAGAAGGAGGCAGAATCATTGGAGCTGGAATTCAATAAGAGAGGCACTGCTCTAGGCAGTGTTCTCAGAATAGGGGATGGCATGAACTAGTATGCAGAAAGAGCACTTAGAAGGCCTGCACCATAACTGTGCTCCTTCTTCCACTGTGGATTCTGTCTTTTTGTTTTCCTTTCCTTCTCTGTTGAAAGAAAAGAGGACAAACTACTCAGTAGCATAATGTAACTACTCCTGTCTAATAAAGGCACTGCAGAGTGTCGTTATGCTTTTTTTGAGTAATGTGTGTACCATCTCTGAGAATTATGAAATTACCATTTCAACAGAATTCAACACTGCTGCCATGAAAACTTTGTAAGCGTGACAGCTCATGCTGAAATTAATGCAAATGGCTTTTGTGTTTGTTTTGGAGATCTCTCTATCTTAATTCATATATCAAAGTTTGGTGGTTGGTGCATCCATCAGGCATTCCTCAATGCTTTTCAAACCTTCAGAGAAGTAGTCTAACTACATTACTGACTTAAATTTTAAGTCATTAAGGTGGGAACATGTAAGGAAAAACACATTTTAAACTATAAGGATTGAAAAGAGTGTTTTAAGTAAATATAAGTAAATAAATAAATAAGAATATTTTATTAGAAATAAAAAAAAAATATTATAAATACCAAAAATACAGATCATAATAACTCAGCAAGTAGGGGATTACTGCTAAAAATCTTTTATCTCTTGTTGGCAAAAGATAATAATATTGAAACTGTGATTATAAAGAGACAAATTTCACTGTAAGGTTTTTTTGCTGGACTTACGACAGCAATTGGCTGATTGAAAGTACTTCAGCAGCAGCAGCATTCAGTATTCCAGAACCACTTGAAACAAAAACCAGCTCTCCATATGGAAGAGAACAATTCTGACACCACAGGTGCTGGATTGCAAATTTGTACTTTTGTTAATAAAGAATTAATGCCAACACTCCTTATCCAACAGAGATGATCCTGATCCTATTGGTAATACCTGTGTCGTAATGCCACTCATAGACATATCAAAGCAAGTTTTTAATTGACTGGCAGGTGTATAATTAGTGTTTTGTCATACAGAGCTCAACACTGGCTGTAAAAACCGACCAGGAGCCTGAAGAAAAAATGAGTATTTCTAGCTGATAGCCAGAGACTGCAGTGAAGTACTTTTCTGAGAGCTGTAAGACAAAGGTGGAACAAAAAATTCTCGTTTATAAGAAGACTGTTTAGAAGGCACATAACCTTCTGAAGATGCAATTGTGTAATGCAATGAGAGAAGCCTGGATTCTCATACTACATAAATGTCATTCTGTAAAATTTCTTAGAATTTTAGTGTATATCCATCTCTATCACGGTTGGTCTAGAAATTCAGCATACAGAGTTTAAAGATACACCTCTACTGGCAAATAAAAATAAAATTTACTTCCAAAACTGCAGCAATTTTTAATACTATTTTCCAACCATTAGAATAAAAGGGAAAATGAAGACAGTCCATGCAGAAGACATACAAAGAAAGGCCTTGTGATTAACAGAGAAACATTGCTTAAAGAAGTTTCAAAATACCATTTCTACAGGGGTACTTATCACAGACAAAGAGGGTAGAATGGAAATAGAAAAAGTTGGAATCCATTTATTTAAGTGCCTGCAGTCATCATTTCAAGGCAAATGAAGCAATAATAAATACTGAGCATTTGAAAGAAAGATAATCTGTATCCACCACATTTTAATAAACAGTAATCACAAAAATCAATGCAGGCACATTGGATTTGGTTTTCTATTAGTTTTCCTGTTGCTCTTCTCCCTTTCTCTTCTTTCACCTTTCTTTTCTATCTAATACTTAATGGAAAGATCTGTTGTCCCTATTGTTTTACTGTCTGAACTTTTGTCTTTATTTTTCTTTCATAAGCTGGGTTTTAAATTTAAAAATTAATTTCCTCACTTGTATTATCAATACTACCAGCCCTAACACCTAGCAGACAGAATATCTCTTAATTTGTTTTCTTTTTGCAATCAATAGGTCAGAACTGCTTCTTGCTAATTTTAATCAGTATTAGGGTGACTGAGAAGGATGATGCTTCCCACCATGAAGTCTGGGAAGGAGAAAGTGGATCAGTAAAAAAAGTCAGATAAGTTTATTTTGAAAGTATTTGCTGTCACCAGCCAATTTTAAAACAACACTAAGTATGTGAAAGATCAAATTTTATAGATATTTAGCAAAAACATGATTATTTATCCAGGCAATAAAAAAAGTCAGCAAAATCAACATTTTCTGGAAAGTACAAATAATTTCTTCTCACACAAACTTGATTTTGTATCAAAGAACCACTGAAATTTAAGTTTAAAATAAATATTTAGAGAAATTATGAAAAAAAATTAGTCTAATTTAATGCACATTTTTTATACCAGTCTAGAAATGAGGGAAAAAAATTGGCTACTGGGAGAAAATAACACTAGAATAAAATTATAAACAATTATTTTCAGTCAAATAGGTTTCTGATTTAAAGAGTGAGCTAGGTGTCTCTAAAAGAAATTTGTTGCATCCTAAAGTAGATGCTTAAATGAGAATGATTGAATCATCTTCTGGACATGTCCGTCTCTCCCTGTCTGCTGCAGAGGATGCAGTTCTTGATATTTTTCTCTTATACAGATAGAGCCATGTAGGTGAATCCCATTCTACAGAACAGAAGTCAGATATTAGAGCAACAAATAAAGTGAAGGATGCCAATTTACCTTCTCAGACACTGCTCCACAAGAGGGTTTTCCTGGAAACTGCACAGGGTACCTCCCCTTGTGTCAGGTAAGTACAAGTGTCCTAAGGCAAATGCAAACCTGAATATTCCTTAAGAAAATACATCTGGATCAGCTCAGAGTAGTTTTAGCCTTGAATATACCCTGATAGCTTAACATAACCATTTTCACATTATTTACTATGATTAGTTATTTGTTAGCAGAGGGTGAGGTAAAAATGTGAACTATATGTTCTGGACACTGCACAAAATAACAAATGGATCTTCTCCAAAGGACTTTCAGTCTCAGTAAGAGATGGATAAAATAAGGAAAAGGGTTATGACCCACAAACAGAGACAAAAATCATGTTAATTCCTAAACTTACTTGATTGAATTTTTTTATTTTGTCATTTCAGGGAGACTGCTTTAACTGAAAGAGAAGAGCCTAAAATACAAGCAGAGCAGAATGGGAAAAAAAAAATTAGTGGAAACTATGGATGCTGATTTCATGAAAACACTAAGAATGGATGGATAGAAATGCTGACTTGATTTAGAAAAGCAACTACACATCATGATATTCTGTGAGCCACTGGCTCATCTATTTTTTTTTTCTTATTTCCTGTAAGATATGTGAAAGTATTGAAAAAGAATGACAACAGACATTTGAGTGTCCCAAAAATATTTGTGTGAGATGGTTTCCTGATAAACACCTCCTTTTAAAAGGAGATCTAGAGCAGGATGACAAAAATAAGCCCCACTGTTCATAGCCATCAGTGCAAAGGTTTGAGTTTCACGTGTCTTTGTAGGTGCATTGGCTTCAACTTCTATATATTGCTTTGTACTCCATGTTGATATTTCAACAAATGACCTGAATCATAGCTGTAGTAGGCAGATTTCTACATATAAATTAACACTGTTAATGTCAAGTAGTCAAGGTTCAGTGCTGACCATCATTTTATATCATGTCATGTAAAGACTGCAGATATCATGTCCCTATGTTGCCTGTTTTTACTGACAACCAAGCATCCTAAACACTGTTGCATTTTGTCAGTTCAGCAGATCCAAAGCCATCCATCACTGTTGCTATTTCTGTCATATGCATTTAACTTCAGCATCAGCCAGCAGTCTACAGTCTTGGTTACTGATCAGTATCATCACATCTGTCAGATGGGGAGTGCATTATTTTTCTCTCCAAATGTAGATTCATTTAATGTTTGATATAGATACTTGGCTTAACAAGTTTTCTGATGTTTGATATTTGAGTATGGGAATGTTTGCATCATGATCTTTCATAATTTATTTACACTTGTAACATCTTTGGGGACATTTTAAGCATCAATATTGCCTGTTCCAAGGATGTATGTTTTCTTCTTCCCAACAGTCACAGTACAAAACCTTCCAGATATCAAGGGAAGGGGTTCAAGAAATCCTGCAGTCTTAAACACAGCTGATTTCAAAGACATGTAATAAAACTAAGGAAATTTCGTTGAAGTATTGCTATGACAGTTTATTTTGATTTCAAAGTTAAGTTCTCTTTTCTTTTTTTAATTTTTCTGTGAAGATGAATGAAAGATTAAGGAAAGTACCTAAACAAAGTATAAATCCCATTGATCTCAGATTGCGATCTAGCAGTATTCTGGAATAAGGTAGAAACATTCTGATTAACAAACAGTTTGAACTACTGCTTATCTTTTATCTTTTTACAAAAGCATCCTCTTCAAATTTGTGTGAAAACAATCAAATGAAATTTTAAAAGGGAGGACTGTCTCAGATCACAGATCAGCTGGATTTATTTAAAGAGGAAGCTTTAAATTAGGGCAAAAATCTTTCATGGACTAAGGTGGTCCTCCATCAGCAGTGTGATGACACAAAATCTAAACAGTGTAATCTTCATACATTAAAAAATAAAAATGGCATCTAGTATCTTATGATTTAAATAAGCCTAATGATTTAAGAGATTCTTCTTATCATCGACTACAGAATATTTTTAATAGTTGAATTCTTGCAAGCAAAAATTTGTTGAAATAACCCACTTATTTACAAACTAGCATAGTTTTCTGTAACATCATCAACAATAATTCTGACTGGAATTATTGTCAAAGTTTCAAATTAAACACTAGCATGTCCCATACCTGAAGAACCTCTGTGTGTGTGTGTGTGTGTGTATGTATATACACAGGCACAAACGGAATACTGAATAAGCATGGACCTTTGAAATTCAGAGCGAAAAGGTAAGAAGCACACATCATGAGCACTGAAGATTTAGTTTCTTGACTAAGGCTAGGTCAAACAAGTAATGAAGATGACTGCTCATTAGAGAGATAAATTTATTTACTGTATATAGGCATTTAATGTATATATAGGTTGGTATTTAACTTTTTTAATACAATAAGAGAATATAATTATAAGTTAAATATATTTAATATAGTAATAGAATTTTAGTTTTCTTGTATTCTTCATTACAATCTTGGAGAAGTCAAGAACTATTACTTTTCCTAGTAGACAGCTGTTACTTCTTAGCAGAGTGATTGGACTGTGATATTTGCCGTTTAAAAAAATCATTAATGCAAGCTGAAAATGAAGGAAACTAGGGAAATAAAATGAAATAGCTTCAGATCCCTGCATTTCTCTCCCTGGATTCATTTTTTTAATATGGTAAAATATAAAATTTTTTTCAAAGAAAAATAATAAGAAAAAGTCCCCGTATCCTTTCTTCCCAGTTACTTCTAATGCTATAATAATTAACTCTAAAATAATGGTGCATTAGTTAATCACCATATTGCAATGGAATTTCCATGGATACACATATAATGTGGATATTAATAATAGGTTAGTTCATAATAATTCATCTTTTAACAATTAATATGAAGTGAATGAATGAATGACCGATTAATCATTTATTATCAAAGGAAGATGTGCAGTTATGTCCTTTCTGTACTAAACACTTTTTGTTAAAAGATATCTTTTTGTCTATAATAACAGAAAAGATGATAGGAAAAGGTTAATGCTATCAACACTTCCTCTCTTTCAAATCACCATCAGATGTATCGATATATATGAGAATACTATGAGTTGTCACTTGTTTTAATTAGAAAACACAACTATTAATATGAAATAAGATGGACGCAATAGAGGGTGAAAAACATACTTTTGTACATTAAGTTGAATAATTTCATTTGCCTTTTTTTTTCTTCCAAAAAAAATAGTTGCAAAATGGTTGGACTGGAAACCTGAGAAACAGCTCATAGAAAGCAGTGCATCCATGGTGGTTCTGAAATTATTCCCCCAAAACCTGAATTCTTTTAAGGCAGTTAGAAAATGTACGTTATCCAATTAATTGTTCTAAATGTCTAATATATGCAGGGCCATAGAAGGCCATAGGTGGCTAGGGTAGACTTTAGTTAGAATGCAGGTTTTCACAATCCATATTCTGATACTGAAATCTACGTTTATCCACTGCTTAGCCTGGAGGCTCCACCCAGAGCTCAGGGCAGCTGATTGGGGAAAATTTACAGCTGTACATGGAGGATACATCTGAGCTTCACACCAGTCTATTAATGCTGGTCTATTTATTGGAAGGAGTTGAATGCTAATATAATTGACCTCTGTGAATTACCTTAGTTGTGGGAACACTTCAGTAGAGAGGAAGCATTTCTACATCACTGCCTTGAGTGCTTTCCTGCTCTGGGAGTACCTAGCCTACTTGTCAGTATAGTTTGAGCAAAAATGACTCCAGTGCTCTTCTTTTCACCTCTCTCAATGTCAACGTGTCTCACAGAGAGCAGAGCTCTTACATTTAAATAGCTCTTTTAATTTTTTCTTCATTTCATATGCATACGGATAAAATAATTATATAAATCTGAATTTGTTTCTTTACTTTTAATCATTGATAATTTAAAAAAAAATCTTTTGGGAACTCATTTTAACCAGAGAAATTTCAAGTTCATTAAGGAAGTATATGTCCTGACAATCAGAAACATTTGCAGAGCAGCTTTTGTAAGTGTTTCAGCTTTGTGTGCATTCTGATACTAACAAGAAAGATAGTACTTCTGTGTAGGAGACTCAAATATGCATTTTATGACCATATTTGTCTCCTTCAACTTTTACAGGAGACAATCTTCAGATTATTTATGAGTGGATAATTAATATTTACATTAATATATTTTAGTCTTATTTAAATAAATCAAGTGTCACCGTTCAATTTTCTAACAGTGACACAAGTCCCCAGTGAGCAGAGGAATATGTTGACATTGACCTCAATGTTCAAATTGCCACGATACAGGCATAAAAAGTTAAAAAAAAATTTAAAAATCAACAAATCTATCTTTTTTTTTTTTTTTTTGCTTGCTTGTTTCTTGTTGCTCTAGGATATGTCCCATCTGGTCCATATTTAGATGAATGATTATGTATGTCACTCAGTACCAGAAAAAAACCTAGTAATTTCATTTGGTGTTTACTTTCCAAAGAGGAATCACAGTTCTCAGCAATGGCTAGGGAATAGTGCCATGGTAGAAGAAATGTATGTATTATTTTATTTTCTGAAGTGTCTAATATGCTCCATTTCATCTGAGCAAAAGCTAGAAAAATAGTGATCATGCAATGAGAAAAAGAAAACCAAAAAACAACATAGAAGGAAATGGAGTCTGATGTATGCATATCTGAATAGTATTGAGTTTGCTTCAACAGCATTAATCCATTTTTGACTGGTGAAATGTGCTATCTATAAAAGTGCAATTGCTATGAATAATACCTTATATTCTTAGAGAAACTTCCATCCCAAGGACTCACATGAACTTCGTTATTGCCAATTTATAAAATGATGAACTAAGTTTTAATTAGAACCTGAATTTTCAAAATAATTTCCTGTTTACCTGGTGATCATTTTTATTAATCCAGCAGCATAAACCAGTGTATGTCGTATCTGGAAATCAAGTCCAGAAAAAGGCTGCAGAAGCAGAATAACCCTGTTTGTATTCTACATGAAATTTCAGGCCTCTGGTTTCCAGCTCAAGTTTCTGTGGGATATTTAGGTATTGTGCATGCATTTCAGGAGCAAAGCCAGCTGCTCCTTTGTCACTGGGACAATCTGGAAGGTATTAAGGATAGCCAGAATGAATGGAGAATGGTGAGCAAAGGGTAGGGTCAATTATTAACCCTAATTATTTTCAAATGCCTGGCTGAAGGTGTCAAGTACTGTCCCCCTTTCACTGATAAGAACAGAAGCATAGGACAGTTTGTGGATTGATCATATCTGGTCACATCTAGGACAGCATTTAATTTAAGCTCAGAAATGGTTTTTCATCTATTTAGGCATATCATATAATTTTCCTGGTTGCAAACACTGAGGTAATAATTTAAAGCACATCTTTAGCTCCTCTGTGCTGTGTCCAGCTTTATGTGTCCTTTCCCAATCTGCTATGTCAAATTTCCCAGAGAAATTGACAGCTCTTGAAGGTGATAAAATATGAGTTGACAAAGTCATCGGTGTTTGTGAGAAAAAGGTATTCAAGACAGACAGCAGTCTTACACAGACTGTTATTATTTCAGTCAAACTTCTAGAGTGCTTTTTGAATGGAAAGAGCAGTGAGGCAGATAAGTCTTGAATTTTCTATTCTTTGTCAAGTCCCCTCTTTTTTGGTGTAGAGATGCCCAGGTTTATCCTAGCAATTTTCAAGATTTCTGTCTGTTGATACCAAAATTCAGTGGAAAATCGAAATGTATTTTCACTGTAATCAGAGCAAAACTGAGAATTTAGGATTTTCAAAACCAAGAAAAATGTCTATATTAGGAATACTTAACCAAAATCTAAGATAAACTTTTCATGTGAGTGGGATGTCCTAGTTCTATCTGTATTACTATAGCAACCAGCTAATTATTCCACTCCTCCTCCACTGCCCTTGTGTGCACGGAAACTTTTTTTTTCTTTTAGGATCTATTCACCATCCAAGATATATGAAGAGGTGATGGTGCCAACTTCTTGTTCTGAACTATTTTTGCAAAATGAAATTTCCCTTAAACCTTCATCATAAAGCAAATCAAAGGGTTTGCAGATAAAAGAGTCAAATCAGTTCACTTTTTGGAGCACACGCTTAGAATGTTTTTTAAGACACTGCCTGAACTGTTAATGGTAATGACAGTAATGTACTTCCTGATTTTGCACAGAGTCTCATTTTTACATCTCATTTTCAAAATCCTCAGGATTTTGAGTGCCAGTGTAATCAGAAAAAGCAATAATAATTTCAAATTTCCTTTTTTTTAAAGTTTGAAGGTTTGTTCTTTTATTTCCTCACTTTTTTTGGGGTGGGGGAAATAGCCACACTGAAAAACAAAGCAAAAATACTCCACCAAAACCCCTCAAATCCACAGCTGTTTCTCCCTGTTGTGGATTTAGTGAAGGAAAGAGAAGGTGTTAGTGAGATAGTAGATTGACTCTTCCCTGGCAATTAGCTGTCTCTGTGGTTATCTGCAGAGCAGCTCTGCCTAGCACGGTGTACCAAGCGACCTGCTAGGGCAGCAGAACCCACATGGCACTGCTTTTAGCCTGTCTGCACTGCACCCTTCAAAACTGTCCTGAGAAAAGAGTGCAGATGTTCTTAATGAAATATGTTTGGCATCCTTGTGTATACACAAGGAAGTAGAAAACTATGTGTCTTCCTGCTATCAATTGACAAGCAGCCTTGATAAAGCTACTGCAGAGAGACTGACTTACTCAGGCCTGCTTAGTGTCACAGAAGTGAAAGCCATTTTGTCACTGACTCATTGTGAGCTCCCTTTAGAAGTCTTTTGGGACAAGCTTGCTTATTTTATTTTTATTAGCAGTTAAACTCGGGGAATATGATCAGATTTCCTCTTCATCAACAGCTTGGTGGACTGTTTCAATTTGTTTTTCTTAAATATGAGTCACTGTGAAATGTGATGAACAGAGTTAAGAATTATACCTACCTAGAATAAATCAGAATTTATCTATTAACGCAATGTAATAGCATTTATGAAGAATTTCAAAATCATCCAACAGAAAGAAGGGATTTCTCTTGTAGTTCTTTAGTTGGAAGCCCATATGGTAGATTGAGAAGTAGATGAGGAAAAAGAAAAGGAGTCTTAACCGAGAAATTGCCCTTTCTTTCCCCTTCCAGGCTCCCACTGGGGAAAGAGGAGAGGGAAAGGGAATACATACCCTATGTCTTATTTACATATAAGACTGGTGTTTGTTGGACAACATCCCTCCTCCTGGGATATCAATGTGAAGTGAGAAACAAATGTTCAATTGATTGTTTAACAGCCTTGTCTCTGCTCAGATGCCACTAACCAAAACGTGAAGTGAGAGCATAAATACTGGCAGAAAAGACTAAGTCATCTTCTATTTTTTGAAAATGTCCACCTTTTTTTTTTTTTTTTTTAGATTAAGATATTCAATCTTTTTCTCTCTATTGGATGCCACAAAGTAATAAGGTTCTCTCATTTACCAAGCTGACCTATCTGTTCCATGTGGGGCTCTAATTATAAGTCAAGGAGGGAGAAGAAAATGCTCTCTGTAGAAATTTGCTTCAGATTTTTTAATTTTACTTTACAGATCTCTCTTATAATGCATTCCTGCGGTTTTGTTGGGTGAGATGATACTTAGTTTAAGAGTCTCATGCTAAGTTAGTGACATTTCCTTGAAGCTGACTGCCTCCCTGCACAGATAATGAAACATTTCATCAGCTTCCCCACAGGAAACTGATCTTAACTTTTAACCTTTTTTTTTTCCCTGCTTGGACAAAGCAAAAAAGAAAACATCTTTAAAGTGTTTATTCAATCTAAACATTAGCTTGCATTTCTGAAGTTTCACAGCTTTTGGCTTCACAGAATTCAGATTTGAAAGAGTAAAGGGTTTGAAACATTCAGGGAAGGACAAGACAGTAACCGCTTCATGCTGCATTTGTACATGGGTAAAATCTGATTTCAGTGCTCTTGTCAATTATTTCCATGCTATCTGTATATAGTTACAAGTATTGCTTTCACTTAGTTCTTACAGGAAACATTCTATGATTCACTGGGTTGTATTGCTGTACCATTTGCAGCTTCCTAATGTGAATGGATCTCCATAAACAATTGAAACTATTTGGTGGAAAGCTAGGGTTATATACATGTAACATAACAATTATATTTGGTACATGATGACATCCATATTTTAACAGAAATAATTTTCCAGTAAAGGGAATGTGTTTAAAAATCTACATCAGTGACCAAAGAGAAGCCACTAGTTCAGTGGGTATTGGTTAGTTTAGATTACCATAGCAGTTTCTTATGACCTTAAAATTTATTGATCCAGGGATTTATGCAGTCATAGATGATCTAGAAAACTCAACAAATTACTCTTACTCAGATGGGACATACTCATTCCTAGATCATATCAAGTAAATTAGAATGGCTTAAATTAAAAATCCTTTAGGTCACTTTACTTTATATCTGCCCTCAACTGAATTTATGCCACAAAAGTAAAGGAAAGTAACTATGAGCAGACTTAAAGGTTGTCTTGATAGATTTCTTTCCCTCACCCTCCCTTGATGCAATGTATTTGTTTTTCTCCAGCTGTGCTATTATTCACTCTTGAATTGACAGAGAGCTGCTGCTGGACTTGTAATTCTGGAGGTTGGTTCTTTTTGCATTCAGAGTCAGAGTGAAAACAGACATACCAGACACGCAGTTTGAGAGCTATAACACTTAGGTGCTCTGTTTCCATCTTGGTTCTTATAATTACAAGTTTATTATGTCATTCTTATTCATCTGGCTTTTGCCACTGTAGTAGAGCTGCCACATTCTCATTAAAACCCAGGGTATTCTTTTAGTTAATGACACAAAAGCAGTAACTGTGTATAGGATACAGCCTCCTTTCAGTATTCTTTCTGGTTTTGAGGACTTTGTTGCTTGTTTTAGTAACTTTTGCAGTGTCTTATTCAGCCTAATTTTTTATTTCTTGATTTTTAAATCTTTCTATTCTAGGAATATTTTACTATTCTCCTGTATTTTGCTTTATGCTTTCTGCATTTTCTTGATATCTTTCTTAAAATATGTAGTCATGTCAGTAGGTTAGACTCATTTTTCTCCAAATTCATGAGCCTTCCTAAGTCTTTTGTCTGATTTCATCCACTAAGTCTTCAGACCTATTGGTATTACAAACATTTTTCTGAAATTTATGTGGAAAATATCTCCTATTGAAATCCATAACTTGTTTTTATCAGTCTGTTTTTATTTATCTTTCAACTTAATAGACAGAATGAATTTATGATTACTTCACACATATTCTAGACGTGCTATTCTGTCACATACTAATTAGTTTCAATTTTGCATGTAAAATAGAAAGACCTCTTGTTGATCCAGTTGCTACTTGGTAAATACATTTTCTAGATATGGCATCAGAAAATGTCTGGTTTTATATATCTGGTGATATTTTCCAGTTTGGATATGGGAAATACATTTTTCTTGCAATATAGCTTTTGGCAACATTTATATCTCCAGCAGTATTACAAAGATCATACAGTTAAATTTGTTTCTGCAAGCCTACAGCAAAACCCCAACAAATACCTGGTAGAATATCTTTTCAACTTTTGCTAAAGTAAACTTTGAATAAATGAAATTGAATTATATTGAAACACTAGTTAAAATATTTATCAAATATATTCATCTAGGAAACTATGACACTTAATCTGTTAATTTCAGAATTTATCCATACATGTAAGATGTATTTTATGTATTTCAGAGCTGTGAGCCATGGGAAAGAGAAAACTGTTCTCAGCTAAGGTTTCAAAGTATTCCATAGCTTGGGTAATATTTTCAGACAGTAAAACTTACTGTCTTAAAACTGCAGCTTTTCCTGTTAATAAAAGTACAGCTTCTTTGTGAAAAATGTAACATATGATCCAATATAAATAGAAAATCACCTGAAAGATCCCCAGTGCAGTCTCATCAAATGTGATAGGAACATATTTAGTGAGTTGTCAGCATTTTTAAATGACATTTAAGTTTACATGTGACGAACTTAGAAAACTACTGAGTCCACAGAACAGAGTTTTATAACCATTGCCTTGTCGTTTTGCTTGCAGCTTCAAACAAAATACTCAGTATGGATTTCGCAAAAGCTTTATTGTTGTTTTCTTTTTGTTTAAGAAGATGTTTAATAAGATGCACCTCTTTTTCCAAATAAATGCAGACCAATTAACACAAATGCCAATACTGTTTTAGGAATTGTCCTAGTTTCTTATCATTATTCTTGAATTGATCACAGCAATTTAGATTAATTTAATCTGGTTGTTTACAGACAAACTACAATCGTGCAAGAGGTCCTGCATTCTTTTTGCTTTCTTTTTCCATCTGCAGAAAATATACCTTATGCTTAACAATTGAGTTTATTTTTATTGTTGTGCCCAAGGCAAAATCTCAGATTGGGGTTTGCAATCTCAGAAGACAGGCAGATTTAATATATTTGTCACTACCTTGACAGGGGGAAAAAATTGCTTAAATTCAGGTGTGAGAGATGAGCCTTTGTGTAACAGATGTAATCCTCACAATGAAATGTTTTTCATGCACTCAGTCGTCCATGTTCTGATTAGAAGACATGAGCCTTTGTTCTAATGGGCTTAACTGTAGTCACTACTTTTATTCAAATACTTCCATTTTCCTTACATTACCCAGCCCAAACTTCTGTGGATATTGTACCCTATTTACTGACCTCATGTATTTCTAAATAATTACAGTATTTTTCTCAAACATAAAAATGCACTTTAAAAGACTGGAAATGGAAAGGATAAAATTCTTAACCACAGTAAATAGCAGTAATAAAATTATAGCTGTAGGCTGATAAAAATTGAGTCTTTTTGAAGATCAAACATAGTGTCATATTCGCAAGTATCAGGTGAGGTGTCCAGGGCTTCAATTTAGAAATACATCTGTAATTGTCTTTTGTCTTTACTTTCTAATTCATATTTAGGGGCTTTAAAGATCTGTTGTAACAGGACTCTTGTTACATTTAATAAGTGCCATGTTGATTGGCGTACCCTAAGTAGGCTTTTCAGTTTGCCTGTGGGGAAATTTAATATAAAAACATTCAACATTCTTTTATTAGTGTTTTTTACTATTCCCAGTCCCATCAGACCTTTGGTGCAAGCAGTGTATTATTGAAAAGCTTATCTGTAAGAAGTGAGCCAAGGGGAAATTCAGCCTTTATTAATATTGACATCATGTTCCTGCACAATGGTTGTCTAAAGAAACTTTTCAATTGGATTTCAACTGCTTTGATGCTGTATAAATGGAAACAACTGAATGCATGATTTAACAGAGAACAGTGAAAAACGTTGCAGCCTCTATGCTCTAACATAAAGCATGTGTTCAAAGATACTACGTGGCTGTATTCTGCAGTGTTTTCAGTCAACTTTTAGTTAGGAAACCAGAAAAAAGAACTCCTTTGCTTCAAGACAGACTCCATTTTAAATGAACTTACTTTTTTCATTTTTAACAATTAAGTCTTGTGATTTTAGGTCTTGGACCTTGGTCAAAGGATTCTAGTCCTGTTGCTCTTAAAAAACACTTCAAGTTTGGCCTAATTGTTTAATGGACCAGATGTCCTGGCAAGGCAAAAATTGCATAGGATTTGGAGTTGGGAAGACTCATTTTCTGGACTGGGCTCTAGCTTCAATGAAAAATCCGTGAAAATGACAAATTTCCTAATAGCATATCTTTAAGACATCTAGATTACTACTCTCTGTAGTATTTTCATAAAGCAAAGATACATACAACATTACAAATTACAGGTGGAATACATACCACATGCACTAGGTTTTAGCAGTGTTTTAATTTGAAAAGAGCAATGGAGAAGTAGAAGATTCTAAAGCATCTGAGCAGGAAAAGGAATATCTAATCAAGTTGTTTTCTTATGCTTAGGAAGAAAGGATGGAAGAGTTAATGCTGGATTCTTACACTGGCACAGTGCATGGGCCCTATGATCTACAACCCTCCTGCTGAAGGTAAGTCATGTTCAATAATGAATTTAAGGGTTTCTGGGCCAGAGATAGAGGATGTAATAAAGTCTGACTCTACAGACAGCCTGTCTCTTATACACATCTTTAAGGGTTTCTGGGCCAGAGATAGAGGATGTAATAAAGTCTGACTCTACAGACAGCTCACTAAGGCACTCATTCAGAAGTGCTTGGCCTTCCCAAATCTGTAGCTGTGTCTCTATTTCAATTCATTATTATCTAGTAAATAGTGTCCTTTGTAGGTATTCTTATTCATTTCAGTCTTGGGCCATTTTTGGTTCTTGTCCTGGCTTCTACTACAATAGAGTTAGTTTTCTTCATAGTAGGGGGTACAGTGCTCTGCTTTGGATTTGGTATGAGAATAACAGTGATGAGAAATTAATGGTTTAGTTGTTGCTAAGTCACGTTTATAATAAGACAAGATCTTTTCTCTCACCCCAGCCCACCAGAGAGGAGGCTGGGGGTGCACAAGAAATTGTCAGGGGACACAATCAGGACAGCTGACCCCAACTGACTTAGGGGATAACCCACACCATATGATGTTATGCTCAGAATAAAAAGCTGGGGGGGGGAAGCTGGAGGAAACGGGGAACATTTGGAGTGATGGCTTTTGTGTTCCCATGTCTGTTACGTGTGATAGAGCCCTGCTTTCCTGGAGAAGGCTGAACATGCCTGCCTGCCCATGGGAAGTGGTGAATGAACTCCTTGTTCTGCTTTGCTTGTGTGCATGGCTTTTGCTTTACCTGTTAAACTGTCTTTATTTCAACCCATGGGTTGTCTCATTATTTCTCTTTCAGTTCTCTCCTCTCTGCTGTCAGAGGAGAGTGAGCAAGTGTCTGCGTGGGGCTGAGCTGCTGGCCATGGTTAAACTATGACATCTGAAGTGTTTCTGTTTTTAACTCTTTTCTTTCTGCTAATAAGAACGATGGTGCTTGAAAATCTTTCTTCCAAATAAAGAGTCTTTCATTGTGCCCCTAAAGGACATTTTGTGTTTTACACTGGTACCTACTGGCAACCGTGTACATTGTAGCAGAGTAATCATAAATGCTTTATCTCAAATGTTAAGTTTTTCCTGTATAAAATGTATAGTCACTAAGGACCTCAGTTATGCTTCATAGGTGAAGATCAGGTTGATGGTGGTGTTGAGTGCTGCAGACTTGCAAGTAAGTGTTGATGGTGGGACCACATTATAAAATGTTTCTATTACAGCAAGAACAGGCCCATGAGGAAAAGCTGTTATTAGGTACTGAATATATTAAAGATTATTCTCTATGATTCACAGAGCTGAGTTTAGATGCTATTTCCTTCCCTCCTACTTATTTCTGCTGCTTTTTCATTGCAATAGCTTTTTCAGCGGTCTCATAAGATGGCCTCTGAGATGTGGTTGTCTCAGAACAGTCACATACTTCGTGAAAAAATGAAGTACTCCATGTTCTGAATTTCAAAATATTTAAGAGATTATGTCATTGGGCCTAGGGGAAGTGGAGACGACTCAACGTGATAAGCAATCTTTTCCTGACTTTAAACTTTTTTTTTTTTTTTTATTTAGTAGACTCACAAGTCTCTGAGTCAGTCCAATTTAAGCTAATGAGGGGTCCAAGAGGATAGCAACAAGATGAACAGGGCATCAAGAAATAACAATAAAATTATTAGGTCAGTTTAGTCTCATGAAGACACAAAGCCATGATGACAACTGTAATTTATGCAGCCTATACAATATGCCAGATACAGGACATGTCATGGGGCAAGTTAGAAGGAAAAATATGAAGGACGTAGATGCAGTTCTGATGTTAGTTTTACTTCCCAGAAGTATTACAATTCTCTTGAAGTATTACATAAATTGATATCAATTGAGATATCAGCTGAGGTATTTAAAGGAGCTCCTAACCTACAAGACAGAAAAAAAATGGTATATTTAAAAATCAAAAGATTGATCTTGTCTTTTTTTTAGCCTTAATTTAGTTTTAACCTAGGTAATAAGAATGCAAGACAAATAGTCATCTTTAATCCACAACATCATATGAAGGACTGAGAAAATCTGAATGCTGCTCCAGCTTGGAGGTCTGTGAGGGATTTTTTTGTTGTACTTGTTCAACATTATCTTAGGGCCTATGCAATTAAACTTTTCATAGCCTTGGTTTCTTGATCAAAAATTAGATGCCACTTGTGAGAGGAGGTGTAGGCGTTCATATCTTCTTGGATCTTATTTCAGACTTCTTAAGGTAACCATCTAAAATAATTTGAATGAATCACAGGGTTTTTTGCAACTATCTCTCTCCATTGTTTATACAGGGAGCCTAGGAAACCAGCTTAGGCTACGTGACTACATTTAGACAGTGGAAGAGTTATGTCAGGGTAGATGCTTAGTTTTAGATAGCCAAAGATATATGAAAAGGAATATCTGCCTAAATGCTCATTTAGTCAGCAAGCTGGTGAGGGGAGTAATCTCTTTAGCTGGAAACTAAAGACATGTTACTTCCAAATGCAGAAGCTTATTGACACAAGACTAAGCAGAGGAGGATACTGTAAACAGTAACTATGGAGACATGCAGCTGACACAATACTCTGTAACATCCAGCAATCGTAGAAATGCATTTATTTGTTGGACAGAAATAAATACAAATGGAACTGGGGAGAGAAAAAAAAAATGTAAATGGTCTCCATAAGAACAAACCGTACCTATGTGAAACTTGGTAGATGCCATTATCAAACAGATTGTTTCTAAAGCCAAAGAACACTTTGAATTTGTTACTATTTTGTTAAGTCTCCTAAGTCATTCCTCCTCTTTTCAGAGGCCGTGTAATTTACAAGCTTAGGATATAATAGACTATACAGTATCTTGTATTTTTGCCCTAGTATTGTCTCAGAGTCCCCAGTTCTTTCCCCAAGAAAGAGCTGTCCCAACAGCTCGGCTACCTGTTCTTACGGACTCACATACTACAACACACCTTAACAGGCGAGATAAGAGGACCCTGTTCTGAAAGATGAAGCTTGAATTCCTTTTACAGAAGGCAGCACAGGTTGTTCCAGTCGTGCTGAACCTGAGTTAAAGGGAGTAAAGAAGCACAGTCTGCTGCTAAGTAGAAGTCAGCCTGGGAATGACCCAAGGACCAGACTGAAGGGACCCACTGTGGTAATGCTGCTGAAGTCTGACTCCACCCTAGACACACTTTTTTTGAAAAGGACAAGATGAAGCCCTCTGAAAAAAATCCAGGGAATAAACTAGCAATTAAACAGTGTGAATAATCAGGGACTAGTGCTTCAGCACTCTCTCCAGTCATCTTTTATTGTATCAGTGTAGACTTATCAAGTGAGTTCTCATCAACAATAATAAACTCTTAGCAGTGCATCACTCTCCTTTCTCCCTCAAATTTTTGGAACACAGTGCTGAAACATCCACTCTGACTAGCACAGGATCAGCTTAAATTACAGGAGTTTGTCTCATCTCTCTGCCATATGAAGGATACTTGACTCTTTTTGGATCTAAGCTGTCTTTGGCAGCAGCATAATCATATTTGCATTTGTGCCTGAGCTAATAAATCCAGCCAGATCCATGCTGTCTCTGAGTAGAGTCAGCCAGAGTTGTGGCAGTTCACAGCATGGCTAATCCATAAAGCAGATACCTGAAAAATGGCTGTGGCTGTAAGAAAAAATGTTCTTGCCTTCTGGCCTTACTTTGCAACAGGCTGCAATTTTTGCTTGCAAGGAACAAAACAAAGGAGCCCCACCCTCAGATGAGAACACTTGGTTTCTGAGAATAAACATTTAAATTACTGTGCATTTTAGAAAACAGTAAATTAAAAATAGAACATTAGTATCTCACAGGAGAATTCTGTCTTTTTTTTTACAGTATGAATGATGACTATATACACTCCAGGTATTTAAAATATAGTTCATATAGTGTGAAAGAAAAAAAACATTTCTGTACTTAATAGAGTAGGCTGCACACTGCATTAAGGAGCTGTATGATTTCACTCTCGAGTTTTTGATAATCTCCAGATAAACTTGTTTTATAAAGTGGCAGAGTGTATTGACATAAGGGACCTCTAAAAACTTCACAATACAATTATTATATAAATAGTATATGAGAAATCAGTCAAGTTTCCAGAGTGACACATGAGATTCAACAGGCTTATGGTCCACAGAATTTCAATTAAGGCAATTCAAAGTCTGGCCTTTGTGCTAGTTCCACAAAAGGATAACAGGGATTTTTACTTGGCCTTGGACTTTCCCCAGATTTGCCTTGTGTCCAGTCACAAAAAACCTTTTTCAGGTAAAGTTTACCTTTAGCAGTTCAGAATTGAAAGCGGAATATTGGCATATGCAGCAACAAGCAAGAAAAGGAGCAAGTACAGCTGAAGGGCAGCAACAAGTTGACAGCAACACCTGGCAGCAACAGGTTGACAGGGATGAAAAAGGAAAAGTGCCTGAAATTGCCTCCAATGCTCAGTGCAAGCCTTGACAGTGCCCAAGTAAACCTTCCACTGGCTGGCTCTGCAATGTTGAGTCGAGTAGGTGCCATTATGCTCTGCCCAGAGAGGGTGGACACTCCTCAGCAAAAAAGCTGTCATCCTGCCTCAGTGTGTTTTTTGTTGTGTGGTAATTCTTCCAGTAAGGCATGTCAGATCTGCTCTTTTAGCTGTGGCTTTAAAATGTCAGCAGGTCCTGAAATTCCTTGTTTTACACTGATTGTCTTATCTGACTTCAGGGAAAAAGATCAAGTCCTGCTGGAGACCAAAAAATTACAGAATTCCCTAAGAAGAAAATATATGCAATTATGTGAAGCCTGTCATAAGATGTGAGAGTGAAAATAAGGGACAAATTAAAAAAAGCAAAAAGAAGAAAACTACAAATAAAGATGAGTAGATCATTGTTACTTATTTAGCAAATCATTGTTTTTTCCCTGTCTCCCCTTCTGTGAAATAAGAATAGTTATTTTAATTAACATGGATAAAGAAGTGAGAGCTAAAAATTTTGCAGGCATATTTTCAAGCTGTAGGTCCCTGTACTGCAAAAAGGAAAATGGAAACTTCTTTTCAGAAAGAGATTTTTCCTACCTTGGAAGACTTCTGCAAAGCAAAATCAAAATCACACATCAAAAACAAATACACATTCATAAAAACATTGAAACTCATGGCATTTCTTATGATAAATAAATACCAAAACATACAAAGTACAGAATGCACTATGTCTCTTACAATAGAAAATACTGTTTCATAAAAAGGGAAATTTTAATGACAATCTCAAAACCTTACACTTTTACAGTGCTACTTTCCCCAGGAATTTAAACCATCATGTTTTCTCAACTCTAAACTCCAACAAAATCCCCTTAACTTAAAGTTTGGTTTTGTGAATGACAAACATATAAGATGGATAAAGCACACACAGAAAGCTACTAATGAGGGTGTTACAGTTTTCAGCAAATTATCCTAAAGATATTTTATTATACATGGAAGTATTCTGCTAACATGTAATGATATCTTGGAAGAATGTTTTTTAGGTTCCTGAAAACAAAATAGCAGCTGAAAAACTAGAAAGCCAAAAAGGTATTACAGTTCATCATAAAGCAGACTTGGATAAAATAGGTTAGCTCATAAATCAGAGTTATAGAATTGACTGCAGGATAACTAAAACAGCGGAAGCAGTACTATTTGCAAAGGAACTACAACTCCAAACAATGCATCTAGCCAATAGAAAACAAACACATTAAAAGAAAGGAAATTAGTGAAGTCATTACACAAACCCAGCTGGGAACCCAGCTGTTTAAAGATGAAGCAAGCACTCTAATTCTTGATCTCTGGGAGTGTCTAATTAGAAAACAAACTAAAAAGTTTTTTTCCAAGACAATATTGAAATAAAAATATAAAGAAAACTTCCTTTCAGAATCAGGTTGATCTGCTGTGACAGTGAATGATTTAGGAAGGCTGTATAACCAAGCAAAAGATAAGCATTACTGCTGCAGAGTTATGGAATCAATCATGCTTAAATAAGGGCTTCAGTCTGCCCAAGCATAATTCCATGATGTACTTATGAACAGCTTTTGTTTTGTAACTTACCTGTTGTGCTTTTACTCCTCTGTTTAAAGCATTAAATAGATAATTTGGAAGCCTACAGTGTTAATCAGCCTGCTTGAACAAACCAGTCAGGGAAGTACTGCCCTGTTGAGGACATAATGGCAAATTGTACTTCAGACCATAGGCCATGCACCTCCCTCTAGGGACATCTTTCCTGCAGGAGATGTAGCAAAGCATGTTTGTTTTATTATAGAATTGCAATCCCAACTTTGCACTTCTTCATTTTCATGGCTCTACTGCTTTGATATTGATAACTTTAAGGCACAAAGGAATAAGAAGGTTATTGCAAGCATAGGGATCAGATTGGCAGAAACAGGCAGGAGAGGATAAGGGAGACTGGATTTGAAATAGTACAGATAAGAATACACTAACGGTGGGATAAGTGTAGCATTACTTCTGACCATACACATCTAGCAGCTTTAAGATTTCCAGGAAGATAAATGTGAAGATAGAGAGATTTTCTGAAAGAGAAGACCTATGTAATCACTCTTCTATTTTGGGATAATTATCATTAGACTCAATGTGAAAGCTAAAAGAAATTGAGACCATTTTCCCACCTGATTTAAAAACATGCATCAGATTGTCCTCACAATTCTCTGAAACAGTTTGCTTAAACTTTCTTTTTTCTAAAATTTTACATCATTTCTTGTGCTCCTTACACTTTCAAAATCTCTTTGCTGTTGTTATTACTCTTACCAACTGTTGTTATTACTTTATCTACTATAAAGACATAATTTAAGTCAATATAATGGTCCTGTTTAAGCTGCAGGAGTAAAACAATTTCCCCAGTATGATTTGGTCCTCGGGTGCCATCCACTGAAATGGTAGTACTATCAGCCAGAATCCAGTAGCAGACTAGGTGAGGTTTAAATTTTCTGAGGATTTAGTGCAAGGAAAGGATCTTGAGGCATCAAGAATGGTATAAAAAATAGATGAAGCATAACTGTGCAGTGAAATTGTTTTAATGTGCATGGACTTTTTAAGAATGCTATGTGTATGCTGGATATTAAGCCAATACTTGAAGATATTGTTGTCAATCTTTCAAAGAGCACCTCTTTTTGCATTATACTAATAAAACTTTAAATTGCTATAATAAAAGAATCATGCAGGTTCACTTTTACAAAACTGTATTATCCATCACTAAACAGTTATTCTGCAGGCTAAATTAATTGAAGCTATTTTATTAAAAAATACCTTACCACTGTGTAGTATTTTCATCCTTCCATTGGTTCAGCCATTCTTTAAATTAAGGTCTATCTTCCTTCTGAGTTTCCAGCCTACCCTCTCACCTGGATTGCATCCACATGACAAAGATTTAAGTTTGAAGGAAATCTTCTAGGATCCAAAGATGTGAAAACCTGCTACTTTCCTTTCCCACTGTATCCGCAATGTTTGCGTTGTTAAGCTTGCTTTTTCAGTTTCCCCCTCTGATGCCTGGTCGTTTTCCCTGTCAGGAAACATGATACAGAAATAACCTCCTAGCAGTTAGACAGATGCCTGCGATTGTGTAGTGGCCATTTTCCAAATTTCAAGATGGATATTTATGAGCAAGAAAAAAATTTTGGAGGAACTCAAGCAAAATCTCTCCTGAGATGGGCCATCACAGATCAGTCTGCCTGAAGGTCCTCAAGGAGCAACTCAGTCAGGGAAGGTCTCACTCTGAGTCTTACCATTTCAAATCTCTCCTGAGCAATCCTGTTAAATGCACAGATTTAGAAATACTGAGATTATGATGTAGAGGATTGCTACTTGGTGATTTTAAAAAGTGTTGGTCATTAACTAGCATTAATTACTATCACTTTCAATAAGTAGTGAACTTGGTGGGCAGCTGATAAGAGACCTATCTTGACATAATTCTAGCAAGGAGGTATGTTTCCATTTTGAATCCATTCTTCTTTGAAAGAACTCAGTGCTCAGTAGAAAAAGCAATTTGGAATTTAAAACCACATATAAATATTTAGTATGTGCACAGACAATGAGTGCTCAAGTATTTGATATTTTATTTGGATGAGAATTAGCTCTTCTTGTAAGCTTTCAATCAACTTTTTTAAGAAAACTGATTCTGCCAGGTGGAAAATAAAATATGTCATCAAAATATTTTGTCAGCTTAAATGGGTTGTTAAAAAAATAAATTTCTTAGCAATTATGTAGTTTAAGGGACACAAATTCACTTGGAATTTGGGCAAAGTGGACAGGGTTTCTGTACAATTCTGCACAAGCATAATGTCCAAACATAATTCCTAGATTATACCTTCAACTTGCTATTCCATCTTTCCCCCCACCTTTACAGATTTTGGTTTTAAAAACACCTCACTTTTTCTGTTTTCTTTTCTTCTACCTGCTTTAACTTGCCTTGCATTTGTTTGGCATTCATGGGATTTCAAGAATGAAATCTCTCCAGGGCAGGGAACTTGTCTTCTTTATTTTTATACAATTCAGAACAAATATATTGTATTATGTAAATGATTGCAATTTAAAAATAATAATAGTTTCCTATCGAGTCTCATTTTGAGGTCCATGCTCAATTTTTCTTTAGTATGCTTCTTACATTGTTGCTAAGTTAAGTATTTTTCTCATGCATATTTAAATACTTTTCCTTATTGAGTGCCTAAATTAATTTATTTTACTTAAGCAGCTGATTTTCCCAAGAAGTCCCAATTTCAGGGGGCAGACTCATAGGCCCACTGGAGGTAACAAGAATTTTACCCTTTACTTCACCAGGGACAAGATTTCATCTAATCCTCAGCTGGCAGTGGTCCCTGTGCCATGAACTTCTATTAAACTGACTGGAAACTCTGATTCCAGCTGCCACTGAATGGGAGAGAATCTGCAAATTATTTCCTTTTTTATTCATTTCATTGTGTAAAACACTTTGTGAGTGATACCCAGCATCACTTTCTTTATTTTCCTTTATGGTATCCTCCTTTGAATGTTGCTGTGCTCACTCTTCAGCAAGAAGGTTATTTTTGCATGATGCTCACCCTTCAGCAAATGAACTGATGTTCTGAGCTCCACTTTTCTTATGCCCTCTATACCCCCCATTTTCTTTAGGTTGTGCTCCCCTACTCTTTTTAGTGAGCTCAGCCATTCCCAAAATTTTTCTTTTTTTGTTCTAGTTCTTCCATGTCTATTCTCCTAGCCCCACACTGTCTAATAATAGCATTCTCTTCCTTTATGTTCACTAGTGAAAAGCAAAATCTCATCTCCTGAAGAAGCTAAATATTATTATTATTACCCTTACTTTCCAAACAGGAAAGCAAAACAGAAAGGCGGGGAATAGACAAAACAAGAGAAAGAATCAGGGTTTAGATCTGGGATTAGCACACAGAAGGAAATCTGCAATTTGTCCCATGGTTGAGATTCTCTCCCAGTATCGGGATATTCGTCTAGTGGCCCTGGGATTATATTGCCTACTAAACTGAAGCAGGCAACAGCCACTGTCATTTTGCAGCAGCTTGGGCTGCTTCCACTGTTTGCAGCTCACAGAAGAGCCCCTGTAAAGTCAGGGATTAGATATAAATTACACTGAATAGGCTGAGATTAGTTTTGGGAGTCACAGCAACCAGAAACTCAAGAGGGCCCAAGCTTTACAATCATATGAGTGTGTCTTTGATACACAGACTTTACACTCAGTGTGCCCTGTAAGTCTCTGCACAGACTATATTATATCTTTCTATGAGAGAAAAAAAACAACTCAAACCCCAAGCAAAAATAAATTACAAAAATGAAGCCATTCTCTTAAGTAATTTCTTAATGTGAGATTGCTTATAAGAATATTTTCACCCTGTTTTGTTAATTCTTGAAATGAGTGCTAAAGTATTTCTACGGGCAATGGATTTACTTTATAAGAATGCTTCAGAAGGAAAAAGAAAGGTGAATTTTATTAAAACTGAAGAATAACCAGTGAATTTGTTTGTTTCTTTTAAACATTATGCACAGCTGCTGTAAAGTTAGCAAAGATGCATGCTGGAGAGCTACATATCTGATATACAAACTGTTTTTTTCACACTTTATTCAGTAACAGCTGGTAAAATGGTATTTAAGAAGAGTTTTGATTTAATCTAATGAGAAACTATGTTGCAATGTACTGTACTGCCTGCGGAAAATAATAGGACAAACATTGATTTTTATGTTGCTATAATAGTTTCATTTTCAATAAATAGGAATTTATATGCATAGTTATTTGCTATCATTCCTCTCTCATATTCAGGCTACCAAGCCAAACCGGTCTTGAAATGAAGTTTAGCCACCCAGGAACTGCCAGAACAGGAAAAGATCTCCCTTAAGGTTTGTTTTATATTCCACTGACATAAGACCAAGCTGGTGTCAAAGGAAACCAGACAGTGGGACCTAGAGAAAGGCAGAAAGAAATTAGGGCACACCAATACCAACATGAAAGGAGCATAAACAGAAAACAGAGCATGGAGAGTAGTGTAAATGCAACTCAAGTTTCGTATGTACACCAAGTATTTGAATTATTATATATCTTATTTATGTATTTTAAGAATGATATAGTACTTTAAGACAAGTCAGCAGACAAAATGTAGCATCCACAATACTCTGACTCAAAGCAGCTCCTTTCTTCCATTAATATAAATACTATTAGAATTTTGCTTATTTTACATCAGTGTGAGTCAAGGTTACAATCAGGTCTAAAAGCATGTGTTTACTGTGAAATGAAGCAAACAGCGAGTTGGACACCCAATAATTCACAGTAATTAAGTGTTACTTACCTTACCACTTTCCACTACAATTACCTCTAGCAAAGTCAGGGCACACATCTGAAGATAATCTCTCAGTGAACCTTACCTCAATGTCCAAACCACACGAGATATTATCCCTTCTCCCTCAGCAGCCTCCTGCTTTGTCCCAAGAGACTTCTCATTCCTGAGCACCCTCACCATCTTCAGCCACAGAATTCCCCTCAGCTTCATGTTATACATCTTTAATCTTGTAGACAGAAACACAAGCCCTCACATAGATTCAGACCCTTGGAACTGAAAATACACACACACAAAAATTAAAATGTAGTATAAGAGCCACAGGGACACCTTCTAGGAAAGAGATGTGGCCAGCCAACTGGGATCAAACCAATGTGGTGTGGAATCAGAATGCACCTCTTGGACTGGTTGTCAAGGATCTGTAAATCCTTGCCACACAGACATGGGTGCCACCAAGAAAACAAAGTTCCCCTTTGAGTTCTAAATGGAAGTGCAGTTACCAAGGAAGCGATCATTGGCATAAGGAGACCAGGGTCTTACATTATTCTTCTAAAAGTGATTTATATGTCCATATTCCAGAATTTCTTGGAAGTTGTTTTGCAGAGGCTGGCATAGTAATGCACACCATCAGCTATTTCTAAAAAGTTTTACATATTTCCAAGCAGGCTCTTTCTCCACATATTAAGAATGAGCCCTGTCAAGTAGTCATCCTTTGGATGATTACAACTTCAATTTAAGTTTATTGGGACTTTTGAGTATGACTCTAATACAGGATGAAAAGCACTCATGACATCTGATACCTATTAATTTGGGAATTCACAATTTAATACCTTCAGTGTTATGAGTGTCTTATTTGCAAATACATTTCAAAGTGTGTTTACTTGTGCTTATAATGACATTATGCTGAGAATATTTCCCCCTCAAAGGAATTTATCATATTTTGTTTGCTATTACTAACATGTTTTTTGAGCTGTTAGTCTGAAACAAATATTTAGACAAGTGAAGGAAGTAGTATTATTATTTCTCCCACTGCACATTAGTAAAATGTAAAGTACTCTGCACCTAGATTGTTATCTGTTTCTGATGAAGCTTGTGATTATATTTTCTGGGTTTAGTTTGAAAGCTAAGACATCTGTTTATCTGGTGCATACAGAATAACTCTCATGTCTCTTCATCTCTTAAATTTTCAAAGGCTTTCATTCTGTTTTAAATCCTTTGAAGAAGCAGTAATCAAAGACAAAAATTATCAGAGGTACATTTTTGTTTTCCAAACAATGAAAATAACAACGCTCATCATACTCCGATTTCAGGCACTTGCAATGAAACTTCAAACCTGGAGATTTGCCACAGAAATCAAAAGTAATATGGGTAGCAGCAAACTCCAAAGTGCTGGCTGGATTACAGTTAATATGGGTATACCCCCCCTAGACTTCAATTCATCATATAAATTTAAACCAGGCATTTAAATAATAAAGACCAATAAGGCAATGCAAAGACATCAAAAAACATATCCCATCACAGCATGACAATGCATCAAAGTTTTTTCTTCTCTTTTTTTTTATTCAGATAAAGAAACCAGGGAGAATAACGGTGAAATGCCTTTGTAGCGCAAAAGCATTCTGAAAACAGAACATTGAACAAACAATATTTTGCCTTTCAAAAGTGATTTTCAATTTCAAAACTTAGATTGAAGCAATAGCTTGCAAGGAGGAATCAATATATTCCTGTAAAGAAATTGGCATTGCAGTTGAACTGTTTTAAGTAAGATTTTTTTTCTTGCCAAATCTATTCAAATTATAGTTTTACTTAGTACTTGAGGCTAAAACTAACAGAGGTCTTTCCTGAAAGGAAACAGAGGTCTAAACCTGAAAAGTTTTCTATGTATTTTTCATTCATTTATTACTCCTACAGACACCTCCACTATGATCATGCCATTTGGAATAATCTTTGGTCAGAAGAATTAGAAAATTTAGTCAAATTAAAAATAGTGGGAATATGGGAAATATTCTTTTCAAAAACTAATTCATTTGTGGCAGGTTTGAATGCCATGTGTAAAAGCCCACACAAAGTTGAAATCAAACATGATCTTTAAAGATTTGCATATTATCTTTTGTTTTATTAGAAATTAGCATGATGAGGATGATAGTTAAGAACAATTTCTGTAGTCAGTGATAGGATTCCTGCTGCCCAGATTTAGATTCCTGTGCTGTAATTATCTGCCAAATTAATCACTCTTTCCAGTAATGCAGAGAAACACATTCTGCTATTCTCCTGCTCACCTGACCTATTGTAAACTTCTGCTTCAAAATTAAGTGAATTTCAGCCCAGAAGCATCTAATAACAGGAGCTTGAATGACCAATTCACTGGTAGCTCACATCTACATTATATATATATGTATATATATGTATATCCATATTTGGTCAAAAATATTTTGTTCTAGGTATGTACATGTCCTTCAGCTTGTGACAAGTCCTTGGTGGTCCTACATATGAGAGGGAGGAAGGGAGGGAGGAAGGGAGGGAGGGAGGAAGGGAGGAAGGGAGGAAGGAAGGGAGGAAGGAAGGGAGGAAGGAAGGCAGGAAGGCAGGAAGGCAGGAAGGCAGGAAGGCAGGAAGGCAGGCAGGAAGGCAGGCAGGAAGGCAGGCAGGCAGGCAGGCAGGCAGGCA